>NW_019525128.1:1093789-1099721 GCF_002814215.2 Seriola lalandi dorsalis | reverse complement strand
GAAATAAACTCTAATGCTCTTCACTTTGGTTGGATAACTTTAGAGGAGACTGGCGTTGACCAGATAACTCTAAAGTTGTCAAAATCTTCAAAAAGGGAAACTTGATGATGATTAAAAGTTACAAAATGACTCTGAGGCACTTCTGTTGCTTTGGTTCAGTTGGTCTTGACTTGGCTTATAAAATAAAAGATTGCGCATGTAGATAAAAAGATGTTACTTGGAGCTTGTGGCAAAGAAAAATAAAAGACGCGAAAAGTGCAAAAATGACTAAGAGCCATGAGTTTGTGGCGAGCAGCTTAGAGATAAGAGTTTCCATGGCTACAGAGCCGGGCTTTGAGCCGGGACTCTGAGCTTTGAGCAAAGATCTCAGCTTCTAGTTTCTGCATCGTTTCTCACTTTGCGCATCTTCTTGTCATCTGGATTTCTCTGACTTTTCTTTCTCTTCTGGTTCTCTTCTGAACTGATTTTCAGACTTTGTGACTGACATCTGACCTGGTTTTCGGGGCTTCTGACCAATGTGTGAATTGATCACGACTGTTTTATCCCCTGGGTAAAGAGTATTGATTTTGTATTACACCCTTCAAACTTGGAATTAAATAATACAAGCGGTTAACTGATCAAACAACAATATAAACATTTCCCAAAGCTAATAATCTATACATATGGATTACACAGCAGTTCTTCGACTGTAATAATAATAATATGGACATGCTGGATGTCATGTAGTGTGTTACCTTGTGTGAAGGATGCTGACAGTCTGGTCACATGAAGGACATTGTCTTAAAATCTACATGTTACATTTCAAACATTCTATGGGATAGAAGTTTGGGGTTGAACTATTGCATAGGAACATCTCATGAGTTACAGAACAGTTAGATATTTAATTTTACATTCATCCTTTGATCTGTGTCTGTGAAGAGAGTTCTGCTGGTCACTACCCAGGATTGGAGTGTGGGTTGTAGTTTATGACTCTTATCTAGAGAGGGACAGAGGAAGGGAGGTTGGTGTGTGTGTGTGTGCGTGTGTGTGTGTGTGTGTGTGTGTGTGTGTGTTCATGCATGGCACAGACAGGCCAGGATTCACACCTTAGTCAATCAGGTCCTTTTGTTGTTACTTTTCTATATAAGAAACAATCAAATATCATTAGACAAAGTCTTATTGTTACAAACTGGAGATTTTGCCTATATTCTCCAGTTGTCTGGTGTCCATTGGTTGATCCTCTGGAGCTGACCCTTTGACCTTTGGTCAGGTTCTGTGTCGTTCGGACATGCTAACAGCATGGTCTGTTTGTGAGAGAAAGGTCCTTTGTCTCTGTTTCCTATCAATCTGATAGTTTGATGGTGGGAAGAGTCGCAAAGTGTCAATTGTGGGTCCGTAACTCTGCATGTCCTTATAATGAACTTCCTTAATGGCTTGTGACTGATGCCAGGCCACGTATGTACGCTACACTATGAAAACAAACACCAGTTTGGTGCTGGAGAAGCAATTGACGTCAATATCTGCATCAGTCAAGGCTATAAACTTATGATAATATTGAACATGTTGGATTTTATTGAACGTCAAGACAATAAAAAAGACTAACTGAAGACAGCTCAAATGATCAAGATGAAGGCAGCCCACCACAACCCTAGGACACTGTGTCCTGTCTCTGTCTGTCATGTGTGCAGGTGCAGCCTCAGCCCAGGTTTTAAAATAAATAGGATAAACAGTGTAATGATGGAGGAACCCTGAAATGACACTGACTTTGAGGGCGCTGTGGATAGTTCAGAGGTCCTGGGAGATTTTAGATTTTAAAACCAAAACACTCGTCCTGTTTAAACTTCAACAGTCACAGAGGAGTGACACAACATGTGAGGCCTGTTGATAGATTCATGTCAAAGAGGTGGTAAAATATTACTAAATGCACCTTTAACAGGACACACCTGGAGTCAGATGCATAAAGCTCTGTGTAGATTCATGACTAAAACTATATGAAGCACAAAACCAGAAATATTCATACACATTCTTTTCATCAGATTTAAAAAGCTGTGCGTTCGCATGGTTCTGCTTTATAACTCTCACTCATGGAGAAATTGGGCGCATGTGCACAAACCTCATTTCCACTCCCACAATTAACCATAAATGGATGAAGACACTCCTTTAATCCATCAGTTTGTATAAAAACACTGTCTGTGCCACAAGTTATCAGACAGAGAAGAAAGACGAGGAAGAAGAAGTTCACTGATTGTGAAAGTGAGGGAAAAACATGCATCAGTTTACTTTCACTCTAATGTAAAGTCCTGTTTTACTCTCAACTTCATGTATTTGGAAGCTCTGTGAAGTTGGTTATTTAATTTTATGTTAAATTATGTGTCTCTGCTTATTTAGTATTTTCTCTGTAACTTGGATCACTTTGGAAACCGTGTGTTCACATTTATTTGCAGGAAATGGCGTCTGCATGGTTTTTGTGTGTACACATCATCTGTGCATCTGGCCCCTGGTATCTTGTGTTGCAGTGTTGACTTCCTGATTTCATGTTGGAAGAATGAAGAGGAGAGAGGGAGCATGATAACAGGTCTGCAGAGACCAGGACGAGAGGAGAACAGGGTTAAAGATGTGCTGGAGGTTGGGGAGAAAATGGATATTCAGGTTTTTTAAATTAATTACAAGATTGTGTAATGGATGATTAAAGCCAGAAGCAGAAGGATGCAGTGATGTAGCATAATGTATAATCTACGTAAACTCCAGCACTGATCCGCAAGCATGAGGTCGGACTCATTTTAGAGACATCACAGCACACTCTTGTACTAGGTCTGGACCTGGTCTTGTTTCTCTTCCTCCTCCCCCCTCCCTCAGTGATGATGGAGATGTCGTTAACCTGCTGCTCATCTTCTTCTCCACAACAATAAAAGAGACTGATGGTCAGTGAGAGGCTTCAGCTCTGAGAAGTGACCAGGTTTAACTGATTGTTATGGCCATAGTCTGAGAGTGGAGATAGTAACTGCTGGTTGTCATGATAATTTGGAGGACTGATGCTTTTAAACATCAGTCAAGCAATAAAGATTATTTATTACCACTTCAGTTTGTACGAGTTCCCTTCATACAGGGTTATTCTAAAGACACAGTTTTAGTGATGAACCTACGAGGGCCATCAGCGCTCGTCTTTACCTGCTGAGCAGACAGACTCAGTCAGAGAGCAGCTGGTGGAGACCAAACACAGAGCTAGAAGAGAGGGGACACTGGACTTGTAATGATGTCGTCCACACAATGATATCGTCCACACACAAAATATTTTTGAACACTTCAGACAGTGTGAGGAATTCTATCTGGGCATCAAGATCTTCTACTTTTGCTGTGCAGTGAAAACTTCTTCAGGCCCTACAGGTGTCGCATTAGATCTCCACTCCCCACTCTGCAGGATTTATACGTTACCTCCGTCATGCCGTTAAGCTCCGAACTGTAGTTGGGGGGGCGCTCAGGTTGTTTATCCTCGCTCATTACTTAGCTGGTAAGGAGCTTTCAGTCCAGACCACACTGCTGAAGAATGATGAGGTGTTTTAAGTAGAATCACTTTATTCCTTTTCTGGCAGCAAACACACTTACTGGACCTTCAAAACTTTCATGTCCCTATCCTAAGCTTAGACACTTTAAAAAATATTTTTTGAGGGGGTTATGCCTTTATTAGAGCAGCAGTGAGAGAGAGACAGGAAGGTTGCGGGTGAGAGAGAGGGGGGATGACATGCAGCAAAGGGCTGAAGGTCAGATTCGAGCCCAGGCTGCTGCAGCAAGGATCAAGTCCTAATAGTACATGCTCTACCAGGCGAGCCGACCGAGGTGCCCCAGTTCAAACACTTTTTACTGACTACCTGTAACTTGTAGTTTTACTGTCACCAACAAAAGAGGGAGATATACTCCCCATAACACCTCTCAGACTTCAGACTTGAGGATGATGAACTCTGACCTCTGAACATCCTTGGACTTATCTAGTACATTCGCCGACTCTTTCGCATAGACCTGTACATTTACATATTTGCCCTTGAACATTTTATTGTATAGTATCAATCAAAACTGTGATGTTTGTACATTTTAGATTTTTTTAATTAGTGAAAAGATGCAGTCCATCAACACCTGATATACAGTATAAGCCTTTTTATAGCCCACTTATATATATTTTTTTAATTTTATCCTTCATATTGCTTTTTCTAATTCTTATTCCTCTTATTTTTACTGGACTTCTAAGTAATATTATTTCCCTGAACATATTGTTTGTGTATGTGATAAATAAATCCACTGAATCTTGAGTATGATAAGGTCATTTTATGAAAAGCTGTCCATTGTTCTGGGTATGAAATCAAGCTTAATTTAATGTGAGAAATGCAGGTTTAAATTACTGAGTGAAAATAAATGAATTAAACTAAAGTGAAGTATCCCTGACACTAATCAAAAATGTCCTCAGTCTCTAAACATATACTCACACTGGTCCTCACAAGGACACAAACACAGAGCACACACACACTCAGGGTGGTGCAGGTTCAATGGTGAACAGTGACACCTGCTGATCCACTAAATAAAACTCCTCTGACTCTGACTTATTCTGTAGTTAACTCCAGTGAAGCAGTTTTTTACTGACATTAAGTCAGTCAGTGAACCAGGAGCAGGGATCAGCTGAGAGTGATATCAAACGTCCACCACAACCTATAACAGGAAGTGTCACCTCAGAGAGTTCCACAATAAAGCAATAAAAACATCTCTAATTTCCTGTCTGCAGCTTGAACATGAACACAACCTCAGCCACATGTTTTAATATGAAGTATGAACTAACATCAGTAAACAGGTGTCAGGACAGAAGGCATGTGTGTGACCTGATGTTGCAGTAAACTGTGAGACACACTTGGGAACAGTGTTTTTTATTCGTACTGGAAAATGAGGGAGGAGATGAAAGGCCTGCATCAAAAAAACTGGAACTGAATTTCACTGGCAACAGAGTTTCATCCCCATTCCCCCAAAACCACAAACTCACAGATAGACAACAACATTTAATAGGGCGTCAACTGACTTGAATCAGCTGACTTTGTCATTTCCTACACTTCCCAGAATTCATCTTATCCAAACAGCTCTTTACGTTACATGAAAACATCATGAGATGGAGGAAAGATATGAGAGAGGACTGAGGATTAAACTGACAGGACTTAGGGAGCTATTCACTGAGTCTGGTCCATTTTCTGTAGCACAAGTTTCTTGTGTTTACCTTAAATTCAAAGCTAGCCTAGCTAGTGACTGCTGTGAATAGGGCAGCTGACAACAAGGGAAAGACCATGTGACAGCCTGGATAGACAGCTGACAGGAGGCAAAGACCCCAAGGGTGCTGCCATGGCCTAGCAATCCATGGTAGCAGTGGCGAGGCCTAGCATCTTTGTCACAGCCAACGTAAGCTACGTCTAATATAAGGAAAATACCCCAAGGGTCAGCGAGAGCAGGGGTGGAAGATGACTCACAGGCAGACTATACGGCAACGGACACTGGAACAGACATGACTATGAGCTGGATATGCGACTCAGTGAAGGATAGGGGCACGGACCTATTCTCTAGGACTAGAACTGGGCAGAATAGTTCTCAGGGTGACGTGAGTGTAGCTGGAGAGAATAAAAATGTTAGGCTAGAGGGAAATAAGCTCCAGATTTGTCCTTGTGGCTGGCAGAAAGTAACGTCAGTTAGGGGCCTTAGAATGCATCAGGGAAGAAAGAGATGTGTTGGAAAGGAAAGGCAGTGTGGCCGCATCGATCGATACTTTTTAAGAAGTCAATCGAATAAGTCGGATGAAGTCCAGCGACAGGTAGAAAACCACAGTTCGAAGGATATCAATAACACAGCTACAGAGGGGGAAGAGGAGAGTACAAGAGGGGATGCAGCTGAGACTGAGGTGAATAGGCCAGTCAAGGAGAGAAATATGGAG
>NW_019525128.1:1093423-1093739 GCF_002814215.2 Seriola lalandi dorsalis | reverse complement strand
GGCAGACTAGCAGTACTTAGAAGGGCTGAATATCTTAGGAAAAAGAGAAAGAATAAAGAGTATGTAAGGACAGCGTTTTATAGGGACCCTTTCAAGTTTGTTAAATGATTGTTTAACCAGGAAAAGGGAGGGCAGCTTAAGGCAACAAAGTTAGAAGTAGAAAAATATCTAAGAATCACGTATTCAGATTTTGAGCAGAATAGAGTAGTAGGCCTTCCACCTGACATGCCGCCATTAGGAAATATAGATCATGAGATGGATATTAGACCACCCAGGTGGAAGGAGGTTGAGGAGGTAGTCAGGCGTGCAAAGGCTT
>NW_019525128.1:1092471-1093006 GCF_002814215.2 Seriola lalandi dorsalis | reverse complement strand
ATGACATGACGTTGATAACTACAACGGTGCCATGTATGAAAAGAGTACTTGAGAGACTTAATAAAAACTTAAAGTGGGCTAGTATGAAAATCAAGCCTAGTAAGTCTAGAAGTATCTCAATAAGCAGAGGGAAGTTAAGTGATAGGAAGTTTATAATAGACAAAGAGGAAATTCCAATAATTAGGGAAAAATCTGTAAAGAGTCTAGGTAGGTGGTACAAACTCAGACCTGAATGACGGAGAACAGGTAGTGCAGTTTCGGAAGGATGTTGCTGAGGGACTGGATAGAATAGATAAGTCAGGGCTTCCAGGAAAGTTGAAGCTGTGGTGTCTGCAGTTTGGGTTATTTCCCAGGCTGATGTGGCCACTGTCTGTATATGAGATTCCATTATCTGCTGCAGAAAAAATGGAAATGTAGTTAGCTCTTACATTAGGAAGTGGCTAGGTGTTCCTAGATGTTTAAGTACGGTGGCACTGTATGGGAAAGGCATACTTCAGCTCCCAGTAACTAGTCTAGTGGAGGAGTTTAAATGTAC
>NW_019525128.1:1091626-1092421 GCF_002814215.2 Seriola lalandi dorsalis | reverse complement strand
CCCCTACCGGGTTTATAAAAGCGCACCTGATATCCTAAAGTTTTTGTGGAGGCAATTAAGAATAGTTTGGGAGCAACAGGTTATTCCCAGAGCATGGCGTAGGGCAGGAGGTGTTTTTATTCCAAAGGAGAAGGAATCCTCAGACCTGAATCAGTTTCGAATGATCTCTCTCCTAAATGTAGAGGGAAAGATCTTCTTTAGCGTAGTCGCACAGAGATTAATTAGTTATTTAGAAAGGAATAGCTTAATTGATACTACAAAAGGCAGGAATACCAGGTTTCGCAGGGTGTTTAGAGCACACTAGCATGATTTGGCATCAGATTCAGGCAGCCAAGACAGAGAAAAGAGACTTGCATGTCATATTTTTGGATTTAGCAAATGCGTTTGGTTCAGTGCCACATAGCCTTATTTGGGAGGCATTTGAATATTTTAAAGTGCCTGGAGTAGTGGTTAATTTAGTAAAATCATATTTCCAAGATATTAGGCTGTGCTTAAGCACAGCAGGCTTTACAACAGGATGGCAGAGGTTAGAAATAGGCATTATGGCAGGGTGCACGATTTCTCCATTGGCATTCACAATGGCGATGGAGGTAATCATTAGAGCTTCTAAGTGGGTTGTAGGTGGAGAGAGGCGGCAGGATGGGATGCGCCTTACACCAATTAGGGCCTACATGGATAACATGGCGTTGATAACTACAACGGTGCCATGTATGAAAAGAGTACTTGAGAGACTTAATAAAAACTTAAAGTGGGCTAGTATGAAAATCAAGCCTAGTAAGTCTAGAAGTATCTCAA
>NW_019525128.1:1089882-1090198 GCF_002814215.2 Seriola lalandi dorsalis | reverse complement strand
GGTAGAGCACAGTCTAATCCAGCGGGGGGAGAGTTTAGCTCAAAAAGGCACCTCTCCCTGACTCTACCTCCCTCATTCAAAATGGCCGCCACTTTCTCCAACTTTTTAAGGGAGTTTGTTTGCTGAATCTGCTTAATCTGCTAGTGTGTTTTGTCAGAGTTGATGATAGTGTTGTTTGTGGTAGCATAGGCAAGATAAAGAAAATGGTGGTGTGAGGAGCAGTGATGGCTGGCATTAGGGGAGTGACTCTGGGACGCCAGTGATCACTGTCTAGCCTCCTGGAGGTGTCATGGGACCAACTAGACGAAACACTGGT
>NW_019525128.1:1071448-1089862 GCF_002814215.2 Seriola lalandi dorsalis | reverse complement strand
TGGTCTAGGAGTAGAATGAAAGTATATTTCATAGAGCTGACTGTTCCGTGGGAGGCCTTAGTTGAAGAAGCATATGAAAGGAAAAAGCTGAGGTATGCAGAGTTAGGGGCAGAAGCAGAGCAGCGAGGATGGAAAGTTAGGATTTGTCCAGTGGAAGTAGGATGTAGAGGATTTGTAGCAAGGTCTGTTGTCTCTTTGGTAAGGGAGTTAGGAGGAAGTGGACAGAGTGTGAGGAAAATAATAAAGGACATGTCAGATGAGGCAGCAAGATCAAGTCAGTGGATTTGGATGAGAAGGAGTAATGGTAGCTGGGGGCCCAGCAGGGGGAGCACTTAGACTCTTAGGAGAAGCAAGGAAGAAATCCAGGAAGAGGAAGTGTCTTTGAGTGGGGGGTGTGGCCTGTGTGAGCCTCTTTGAAACCATGCGGTTAGTCCAGGTGAGGTGGCCTGTATTGTTTGCTTGTGTCTTGGTGGTCTTATTGGTTTGTAGTGTTCATATTTTTTCAAGTGACTGAGAGTCTGTCTCTTATACACATCTTGGGACCAACTAGAAGAAACACTGGTGAAAGGAGGTTCCCACCTGATGACCCCAAAGACATGTTAGTTATCACTGCTCATTAGTCTGTATAATTAATAGTTATCATAGGACATGTTAAGCTTAGGGAGCTATTCACTGAGTCTGGTCCATTTTCTGTAGCACAAGTTTCTTGTTCAAATCAAATCTTTATTCATCAAAAAATAAAATCTCACAGCAGGTCTGAGCACAGAGCAATAACTGTAACTAAAGTCAGTTTGACCTACAAATAATTTTGAAAAGGTCTGAAGCTTTAGGTGTAAAATGAATCAAACATTTATCAGCGGTTTGTTTGTGTCATGAAACAAGGTTGACATCATTATTAAATTCATGGAGTTTCACAGTCCATGTCTCCCCCTCAGTTTTTTTATAAAGATACTTTTTCAGATGTCTAGTTCCTGTGAGGTGCACACCACTGAAGCCTGATGAGCATAATAAAGAGTGACAGCCACAGTCCGAGATGTGTAGTTTTCAGTTTGTCCATCCATCTGTCTCATTCTTTTGGACACAATATCTCAATAAGACCTTGACAGAACAAATTTGCCACTGAGAAGATGCTCAAAGGTCAAAGGTCGACTTGGTGGTCAAAGGTCGAGGTCACAGTGACCTCACAAAATGTGGTTTTGCCCTTGTGAACACAATATTCCTCATACGCTTTAAAGGTATTTCATCAAATTTGATAAAGCACACAAATGGTTAATAATCTATATGACCCTGGATAAACAGGGATGTAACCTGAGTGGCGGAGGCAGACAACCATGAGGCATTCTAGTTCTGATTTTGGATACAGGTATGGGGACACACATCAGTCTGCCAGTTAAACTACACTGTGTGACCAGTCCTTTAATCTTTTGCAAATTATAGACAATATTGTTTCACTTTGTGTTCAGTGCATCACTCATATAAGAGCACAAACTTTCCCTGTGGCTTAGTGAATCATCTCCTTGGTTTGTGGTTTTATTTGCTGTTAATAATATTAAAAAATGATTATTTTACCTTCATTAGATTAAAAACAAAGATTCCTGCTAAGAATTAAATGATGGATACTTTATGTCACATGCTTTAAATCTAAACACCTGGACAACAATGATGCCCTCTCATCTGCTGTTAATATAAACTCTGCATTTCCTCTGTTTTCATATAAATCAGTTCATGCCACTTTATTTGTTCCCTCTCACTGTGAAACACAGTCCGTATGAAGTGTAGAGTTTCATCACCAGCTATTTAAAAAGCAGAAGTAGAATCAATCAGTCAATAAATCAATCAATAAGTGAAGGGACTGTAAACTGTGAATGATTTTTATGGTGCTGATCTCTGTTCTTTAGTTTTAGCTTTTATATTTTACAGTATGTTTTATGCCTGAACATTTCCAGTTATCAAACATCAGTGTTTAAACATATTTCCCTGTCAGGAGAGAAATCACAGCTCTGATGGATTTCTCTGTTTGATTGTTCAACACTTGTTTTACTAACGTGAGGCATCAGTCTGATATGAGGACTGACACTAACACCTGTCTGAGATCAGAGCTGCTGACGTCACCAAACTGCAACAGTTTCATGTTGTTGTTTGTTTGGTGAGTTCAGCTGAAACATTTACAACTTAAAATCCAACAACCTGTGTGTGAGTGTGTGTGTGTGACTGTGTGTGTGTGAGGGTGTGTGTGGGGCACAGGTTTCCCTCTCCTCTTGAACCAGACCAAAATGTAACCTGTGAGATCAGTTCGAGAGGAGGGGTGGAAATATTGGTTGTTTATATTCATGTTGTAAAACTCATTAAATCCAGTCCATACGTGGACCACATGACCACACATCATAATTGCTGACATGCTGATCACAGCTGGTTGATAATAATAGTTTATCCTGTGATACAGAATAACATCATTAAAAGTACAAGCTGAAGAACAGTTTATTAAATCAGGATCTGAGCTGACAGGAAGTGAGACTTGTCTCTGCCCTCGACTGCCTCTACTTTCCAGGTGAGGCACAGATCATCTGGAAGCATTCTGTTAGCAGCCATGATGATGATCATCATCATTTAGTAAAGTGAACAGAATATTAATTTAGCATTAAGTACGTTTAATTCATTTATTTTATTTTAGTCAACTTTGGTGTCATATTTAAACAGCAATTAAATTCGGATGAAGGTTTAATGACGTCAGGTCAAATCAATGCATCTTTATGTCATACATGCAACCTAAGAAGAACCATGTTGAAATGGCTCTTATTACATCACTGTCCATTTCAGGACCTTATCTGAGGCAGAACTAACATGCATAAATTAATTTTCAAAAACCAAAAAACAAAAGAAAAAGAACATTCAACAGGACCCTACACAAGCAGATTAGTCAGATTAGACCAGCAAACTGGTCTAGTCTCAGTTACTGGGAATTAAACTGAACTGTGTAAACCTATAACCAACCAAACAGCGGGAGTTTCATTTGTAATTTAAAAATGAAAAAATCTTAAAGTTGTGTTTGTTTTAAAACCAAAACGGAAAAAAAATTTTCATTGTCAGAATGAAAAAGTGAAAAACCAGTCAATCAGTCACACTTAACTGTCTTATATCAACCGTCTAACATTCCCCTGGTATAGATCCTGTGCTTGCTTAATCTTACCCTTTTACATCCTCTTGGCTTTTTTTTTTTTTTTTTTTTTTTTTTTTTAACTTTTTTACACTTCACTTCCTCATCCTCTGTCCACCGTTCTATTGTCTTTACCATATGAGAAATTAATTTGCACAAATTGAAATTGGACTGTTTTTTGATTTGGTCTTCTGGCTTTTTGTTTGGAGACAAACAACAAACAGACAATGTGATTTTATTTTTAGTTTAGAATTAAAAATCCAACAAAATACTGATAAAAGGGGTTGCCAAAAACAGACAACATTTTTGATTGTTCTTTTTTTTTTTTTTTTATTCTGATTTTAAAATAAATAACAGATTTATGTTCTTCTCGTTTTTAAATTACAAATGAATTACGGATTATCCGATGATACACAGACCGCTTTTGCAGTAACATCAATGAATGTGACTGTGACATGAAACAGAACAGATGTTGAAACACACTGAACTGTCTCATTAGTAATAAAAATCACACTCAGCTCAGTTCCAGCTTCAGGTGTCAGATATAAAACAAGTCATTAAAGAGATGTTTTCTATTAAAGGACATTGTTGTACTGTTCAGTGTTCATGCTGCGTCCGTGTCTGAGCTGAGATGATAGCTAACGTAGCTGCTAACAGTGCTACTGTTCATCTACCGCAGCATCACCTGTAGGCTCTAACTTTGTATTGTTGCACCCCGTCCTTGCTTCCTAGGCTCAGTGTTTCTGTCTGGGGATACATAGGTCAAAGTCACCAACATTGAACAACACTGAACACATTATCTAGTCCCACAATAATTGATTCCTACAAAAAAAAAAATCTTTTAGTTTATGGTGTGCACCAGAAACCTTCACGTGCTCACGAGAAACCTTCACGTGCGCACGAGAAACCTTCACGTGCGCACGAGAAACCTTCACGTGCGCACGAGAAAGTATCACGTGCGCACGTGAAAGTATCACGTGCTCACCAGAAACTTTTGTGTGCGCACGTGAGAGTAGGCTTATTTATGGGAGGCCAATTCGGGTGAAACACCATGAAAGTGTGCACATACACATCAAATTGACCACAATGAAAACTTCACATGCACACCAAAAACATGCATATACACACTGTGCATTTACACACCTCACCATCTTAACACAGCGTGATACAGACTGCTTGTGTGTGTTAATGTACTGACTTCTAGACACATATGCACTCGTTGCGCTTGCACAGAGCGCTGTCCGCATGTTTTTGTGTGGACGCATATTTTGCAGTGCACCCAGAAGTTGTTTCAGTGTAACAGGAAAGCACCTGAAACGCAAGTGAGGACTTTTAACAGCTACTTATGGTTTTACCTCTTCAAAACAAAGTTTTCAGTCAGTCGTATTTCGTCAGTCAGCAAGTCATTGCATTTTGTAGATTATACCACCTTTCTGATGTGACTTGAACGCAGCATCATTTAAAGTTCTTATAAAAGTCTCGAGGGAATCATCTGCCACTGTTGCTTGTGTTTCCCACCATCGTCCTGCTCACAGGTGGGGTGGGCGGAGTCAGGGACTGGGTCTGAGGCTGAGACAGGTATGGGGCCGGGGTTAGGAGTTGAGAATGTGTCATGAGTGGAGTCTGGAGTTGGGGTGAGTTCTGTTTCTGGAACAGGGTCTGACCGAATCTCAGTCCTATCATGTGTCACCTCCTTCATCTCTGTCTCCACTTTAAGCTCCACCCCTCTGTTTTCCACCTGGCCAACAAACCCAGCGCACCCTGAGCAGCTCCTGCTGTGCTGTGACCCCTCCTCCCTGCATGTATCCCCCCTCTTCACCCTGCCCCTGCCCCTGCCCCTCCCTCCAAGTCTGTCTCTGCGGCTCTGATTGGCTGCAGCCCATCTGTTTCTGCGGGTCTGATAGTTTCTGTCCCTCTGGTTCTGGTTCTGGTTCTGATTCCTTTGAACTCTCTGCAGTGCCAGTGCAGCCAGGTCTGAGTGAGATGATGTGCTGTCGATCAACCTCCTGCCCATAGCGAGTGGCCGGACGGGCAGTGCCAGCCTCAGCCGCAGCCAGAATCGTGAATGCTGTGGTTCAGATTGACTCCCTCGCCACTTCACCGTGCTGACAGAGGCCTGGTGGAGCTGGGCCACCTCCACACAAGGCAGCTTACTGGCTGAGCGGTAAACAACAGCCATGATGGAGGCCTGGTGGCCATGTTGTAGGTACAGACCAAGGCGACACTCCAGGAGGCTGAAGCTTTTTTCTTTCAGGAAGTCGGGGCTGAGGACGAACAGGAGGCGGCGGCTCCGCTGCATCGACTGCAGGATGGCCTCTGATAGGTCTGACAGAGGACAGACAGGAAGAGGAAACAACCAATGATAAAATACCAGCAGAAGAGATTGAACACAACTTCATGTGTTTATTGACAACAAACCATTTTACATGATGTGGCTTCCAAAAAGCCCCAGCATCAGTTTTTAGCCATGCTACTCAGTGATGTCAGAGTTCAACGCTTTGGTCCAGGCTGAAATATCTCAACAAGTTTTGGACTATTAAACCCAAAACAAACCATTTGAAGACCCTCGGGATAAAGGGTCCCACCACTACATGAAACCCAATCTTAACTTTCACTCTTATACCAACTTAAAAGGGAATGATTTGGTTTCAGATCCACTACATGTGACATATTACAAAAGTAGCTAGCTTAGGCTGCAGTTACCTGGGGTGCCTATAAGACAAGCAGTCAGGCATGATCTTCCACGTTGCAATTTAAATGGGACTGTAGTACTATGAACTCTGGGTAAATAACGACTTTTTTCAGAATTAAAAAAAAAAAAGGCTGACCAAGGAACCGCATCCAACTGCTAAGCTCCGTGTACCCCAGCAGAAAATGTTTGTCCACTAGAAGAATTCAACAGCAAGGACATTTTACTTTGTCTGCCTCTGCTCAAATTGTGAGTCATGTTTTTTCTTGTTTTGTGTTGCTTGGTGCTACTGGTCAGCGCAGGTGTCACTGATTATTACCATGGTAACATTGGTCTTAGGCCTGAGTTAGCCTGGGGGTAAGTGTGTAATGTTTTTGTCATTGTTAGTCAGGCTTTATTTTTGTGAAACAGTCTGACATCAGACTGATCTATGAGCAACATGAAGACTGGACCGACACTACAGACCAGTCTGACATGTCTTTGTGAAACTGGCCCCAGGATAAGGCAAAGAAGACAGTGCACCTGAAAACAGGCCACATTAAGATGACATTTATGTTTTTTTGTCAATGTTTTCAAATGGTATGTTTTAGTTTTTGCATAGATGGAAAACTTTAGTAATGAGGACTAAGTAGCTGGTTAGGTAAATATACGTCTAGTTAATTTCCCCACCTCTGATGAAGAACACTGCACTTCTGTTTCACCTTAACATCTGGGACTGTCAGGGCTAGTGATCAGCAGATTTTTCATCTAACCCACTAACAGGACATACATTCCTCATATGTGTGTAACGTGGCTGTAAAAAATTTGTCTTGCTAGACTTATTACCTTCCAGACAGTCACTGGTCAAATCCCTTTTTAAGAAAATCAGAACAAAGACTCAAAACATTCATGAATTTTTTGTCAGCTTTTTTTCAGACAGTAGAATGTGATAGAAAGCTCAGCAAAGAGGCAGTACGTGTAGTGTGAGTTAAGATTTTTTTTTAACCATGTTAACATGATCATACTGTGGTGAAGCAAGTGCAGGTGCAGATTAAACTAAACTCTCTATTACCAATTTATTTTAAAATGAAAATTGAACCTCTAGAAATAATCTGTTATTTCACATTAAACTTGTAGACAGAAAATAATAATTGTATTAACTATATTTTCATTATATGCATTGTGATCCTAACTGCATGTATGTGGGTATTTGTGCAAATGGAATGAAAAACAATGACATGAATGATGATGATGACATAGCATTAGAAGAAAAAGTCATTTATTGAATAAACAACAAAAAAATGAAATGCTGTAAACTGCTTAAACACATTAAAGCATGACATCATGCAGGATGTATTCTCCCATTATTATATCCCATAATACTGTTTTTTGAGTGTTAAAGATGAATAGCATATTGCATATTTTCAAAGAAGATTATATCTTACAGTTGATTTATTATTGATATATTGAATGTATAAAAGTGAAAGCAGTGCAATAAAATGAAATAAAAAAAATACAGAAGTGCAGAGTAATTGCAACATTTTAAAGTAATGATCAGGCAGGTTTTATTCTGTAAATACATTTTTTTTCTCTAATAAAACTAATATTTGAAAATTGCAGTGCATAGATCCCTCCTCCATGGGTCTGTGTTTCCTCTGTAACATTTTATAGCTGTGGTGTTTTTAAAGTCTGTTGGATATTATATTGTAAATCTCCCTCTTTGCAGGTGACACCCAACTTCACATCTGTGTTGGCTTATGTTCCACTGGATGTCCCCAAAACATTATTAGGAAAAAATCTAACCAGCCAAGCAACCATCGCAGCTGAGTGTTAAAGTGCATTAAAATGCAGTTCCTGTAATTTTCGCTAGTTGGAGCTTTAAGAAAAAACTCACTTTATTCAAGTTGTTGAGAAAACTCCAAAACATCTCTCTAGAGATGCAATACATCACAGTTTTTCCCACAAGACACAATAATCTCTGAATTTGTTTTCCTTACTCCATTAAGACCTTCTCTAACAGTCAATATATATTAAGGTAAACTGAGGTTGTGAGATTAGGGATTGAACTGCCCATCAGTCAGTCCAACACTTTGGTCCAGGGTGAAATATCTTGATTGGGATGATATTTGGTTCGGATATTTGTGGTTCCCTGAGAATGAATGCTCCTAACTTAACTGATCCCCTGACCTTTCCTCTAGTGCTACCAACAGCTAAAATTTCCTGTTATCAAACACCTCTGTTTATCCAAAGATACATGTAAACAACCAAACAACCAAAATTCTTTCCTTTCCATTAGGATGTTAATCCTTATATACTGTTGCCCATAAAGTTGGAATAATTTTGTTTTCAGACACAATCCTCTGTTTATTCCTCTTTAAATGCATCAGTAATCACTTTTGACCAGGTGCAATGATTACATTATGTGTCCCAATTACCCAGGTGAAATGAAATAAATCACATTGTCACAATCATTTCATGGAAAGACGTAAAAAATATTTTATTCCGACTTCATGAGCGGAGTTACTCACTTCTTCTAATGTGTCTTGGTGTAAAAAGATATATATTGAGCCATGTTTTCACCACAGGAACTTTCCCCCGGTACCTAGTCGGGGGGGGGTAGTACTTTCCAAAGGTTCAGGAACTTTGGTGGGTGTGGTCTGCAGTGCTGAACATTTCAGTACTAGCTGCATTTTATTTCATCCACGATTTTAAAAAGTCCACAGTGAGTGAGCGAGCAAGCAAACACATTTTCAACACTGCGAAACAGGTCCCAGAGGTAAAAAAAACTGAAACAGGACTTATAGGACCACAACGACCAGAGTGGCTAGGGTTGTCACCCGTACAGGATCGTCACATATTTGTAAATAAAATGCTGTGTCCTGTGGGCTGTTGAATATATATGGGACACAATTTGTCAGAACTAAAAGTTCCAGGTACTTTATGGTCTAAACATGGCTTTAGTTTCACTTGATTGACAGGTGTCTCCACCTATCAACTGCTGTGGTTGGTTGCTTTTGCCTAAAGGTAAACCCAAACTCCAGGCTTAAAAAAAAACATTCAGTACCACTTTAGCCAGTTCATCCAAACACTGCAACCAGGCTAGAATAGCTAAATGTTTTGTCATATTATGGTTATAATGAACACTGCAGCCTTGATGGGGGTGCTTTGAGCTAATGAGACACAAACATCCAAATGTATGCAGATGACACTGTCATTTATGTACATGGTAGCAGCATGACACAATTTGCCTATGAACTCACAAATTTGATGGTTTATGGAATAGCATGGTTAAGGTAATGTGTCTACATGTATCTAAAACACTAAGCAAAAAGTTCTTGTGTAGAACCAGATATCTCTGTGTAAACCTCTGAGTTCTTATTGATTCCAAACTTTCTTTCAAGGCTCAGGTGAAAAAAGTACATCATATTAAATTTTTTAAATTTTAGGTTCATGCGTGATTACATGTCAATTACATTCTAGGGTCATTTCCCATATCACTTACTGTTTAAAAACCTGGTCAAAGGCTAGCACTTCTACTTATTAACCATTACAGTTGTTGTATGAACAATGATAATGATAATTCTTGTATTACTTTGACTTTTGTGATGAAATTTAGTATAGACATTCATGGTCCCCTGACGATGAATCCTGCTAATTCTGGTGATCAACTGACTTATTCTCTAGCACCACCATGAGCTTGACATTTTCGTTTTTTATTTAAATATCTAAAAAACTCTTGGATGGATTGTCGTGAAATTTGGTACACACAATTTGGTACACACATTCATGGTCTGAGAGAATGAATTGTAAATACGTTTCATCCCCGACCTTCCATCTAGTGCCATCATCAGGTCAAAATTTAAATTTGTCCAAAACTTTGGTTTATAACCAAATACCTAGAGAAGCCAAGACATCCCCATCAGCCTCAACTGTAGTGCTTAATGCTAATTATCATGCTAACTGGCTAACTAAGATGCTGAGACGAATTAAGCATTGAACCTGCTTAATTTCAACATGCTGTCATTACCATCGAGAGCATTTTTACATGCTGATGCTGATGTTGTTAATATAGATTATTATATGTATTAATAACTTGGCTGTATACTTTTATTCTTGTCGTTAAATGAAATGAAAGGTTTTATGGAAAAATATTGACATGAATGAGTCTCAGACACTGCACTGGTATCTTGTTAGAAACATCACGTAGCTAACACCCTCATTTGAACCAGGGAAACAGGAGGCTTTCTGTAGATCTGTAGATGATAGAAGGTGATGAAACTAATCGTGTCCTTTAACATGTCTGTATAGTTCTGTTGAGACAGCAAACACGTTTTAGGACACATGTAGCTGCTGACCTCCGTCATGGCTATGCTGAACAGTTGAAGACTTTCTGTGGATCTTTGACGGTGGTGGTGATGAGGCCTGTCTGGGAGTTTGTGCTGTTCTGACTGTGCAGCCTCATCAGAGCCACCTCCTTACTGTCCTCCTCCTCATCCCTGCTGCTAACCCTCCTCACAGGTAACTCTACCCTCAGTCTCTTCCAGAAGTGGGACGTCAGCTCTCTGGATTTGTCTCCCTGCCATCGGACAAGTGCCAGGGCCACCCGGGCTCTCCTCAGCTCCCTGACCCAGCCCTTCCTCTGGACTGGCTTGTACTGAACCAGGATCACCCGCAGGTGCCCGTCCAATGCCATGCCATCGATGCCAGCCTTCAGCTCCAGCAGTGCCTGGGAGCCCTTAGAGGCGTAGCCTGGGCTAACAACCACCAGGAGGCGCCGGCTACGAGCCACAAAACTCAGAGTCTCATCTGTGATGGCTGCAGGGAGAGAGGAGGGTTAATGGTGGATGGATGGATGGATGGATGGATGGATGGATGGATGGATGGATGGATGGATGGATGGACTGTGTTCCTGTCTGTGTGTGTCTTTTCTTGGTTCACCTGTCCTTCATAGCAGGAATAGTAGCAGGAGTAAAAAAATGTGGCACTAGTAGTAGGAGTAGTAGTGGTAGTAGTACTACTAGTAGTGTTAGTAGTAGTAGTAGTAGTAGTAGTAGTAGTAGAGTGAGTATATAAGCAGGAGTCATAGGTGACCTAGTAGCAGGAGTAGTAGTATAAATCATTTCCTGGATCTATGATCAGCTCATTATTTTTGATAAATACTCCTTGTATAGAGCAGGAGCTGCTTGGGAACATGAGCTGTGAGAGAACAACTTTACAGTGAAGTGGAGGAAAGAAACTATTGACTCATACAAACTCTTCTTTACACCAACATGGACTTAGGTCTCATGCTTCTTCTCCTTCTTTCAGTTTAAGCCCCATGTTTTATTCATTCTCAATGTTGCACAGTTTTTGATTATTTCAAAGTGATGTCCAAAATAATCCACAGTCCAACCCCGTCTTCATGGTTTCAGGACATCATGTCTTTTGTAAAATTGAGAAAGGTCATATATGCAGTGATGGACAAGAACAGAAATCTTTGGAGAAATGTCAACCCAGGTCAGAATCCCCCCTTTTCTATTCTTTTGTTTATTTGTTTCTGTGTCTGTTTTGTCTTGTCTTGTTGCATCATTAACACACTGACAGGACAGTCTGTGCTTGTGTACAAATGAACTGTCAACACTCCGTACTGTTTTTATACCAGTACAGATATGATGTGGATTTCAATCTTAAATATACACCGCTCTATAAAAACAACAACTACAATACTAGTAGCTAGCTTTAAGTAGTAGCAGAAGTAAAGGAACAGCAGTAGCAGTAGTAGAAGGGGGAGGATAAGTTTTAACAGTAGTTAACCGTTGTAGGAGTATCAGTATTAGAAGTAGTCGTAGCAACAGCAGTAGAGGTAACAAGACTACTGGCAGTAATACTACAGGTAGTAGCACTAGTAGGAGCAACAGGAATATTAGCAGAAGCAGGGGAAAAAAACAAGTGTAATTGTTGGTGTAACACTGTATTCTACTACAGTACCACAGTATCAGAGTGTGTACTTTAGTATGTGAGTGCATGTGCTGCAGTACATGAGTGTATTATGTGTGTACTGTGTTTAAAGAGTGTGTACTAGAGTATGAGTGTACTTCCACAGAGTGTGAAGTATTGTTCGTATTGTACTGCAGTATGTGTGTGTTGTTCTGTAGTGTGTGTTGTACTGCAGTATGTGTGTGTTGTGCTGCAGTATGTGTGTGTAGTACTGCAGTATGTGTGTGTAGTACTACAGTATGTGTGTGTAGTACTGAAGTATGTGTGTTGTACTGCAGTATGTGTATGTAGTACTGCAGTATGTGTGTGTAGTACTGCAGTATGTGTTGTAGTACTGCAGTATGTGTGTGTAGTACTGCAGTATGTTTGTGTTGTACTGCAGTATGTTTGTGTAGTACTGCAGTATGTGTGTGTAGTACTGCAGTATGTGTGTGTAGTACTGAAGTATGTGTGTTGTACTGCAGTATGTGTATGTAGTACTGCAGTATGTGTGTGTAGTACTGCAGTATGTGTATGTAGTACTGCAGTATGTGTGTGTAGTACTGCAGTATGTGTGTGTAGTACTGCAGTATGTGTGTGTAGTACTGCAGTATGTGTGTGTAGTACTGCAGTATGTGTGTGTAGTACTGCAGTATGTGTGTTGTACTGCAGTATATGTGTGTAGTACTGCAGTATGTGTGTGTAGTACTACAGTATGTGTGTGTAGTACTGCAGCATGTGTGTGTAGTACTGCAGCATGTGTGTGTAGTACTGCAGTATGTGTGTGTAGTACTGCAGTATGTGTGTTGTACTGCAGTATATGTGTGTAGTACTGCAGCATGTGTGTGTAGTACTGCAGTATGTGTGTGTAGTACTGCAGTATGTTTGTGTACTCACTCCCTCCCGGCAGACTGTCTCTGTCAAAGATACACACTGAGTATCCGAGCTCGTTCTCCAGGACTCTGCGCAGCGTCGTCAGAACAAACTGCTCCTCCTCACTGTTCCTCGCATACGAGATGTACACGTCGTACTCTTTATCATCTAAACACACACACGCACACACACACGCGATCGACTGATTAAAAGAGGAAACATCATGTTTTATGTTTTATTTTATCATGTTTGACTCTGGAAAGAACATTTTTGTTTGATATGTAAGTTTCCATGTCATTATCTGCACAGGAAACAAGTCAGCACCTCTGTGATGTGAATGTCATCATCAAGATAAAACAGTTTCCTTTCAACTTAAAGGTTCACTTGAGTTCACTACAGTGTGTGTTCCCATCATGCACGTCCAAACTAGCACCATTTTGTTTCCATATTTAAGTGCTTCAGGTACAAATCCTGCACAAAACCTTCACATCCCTTCAGATCATTTTGTGAGTCCTGCATCAGTTTTCAGATTGACTCTCCTCCCTGCAGGAAACAGCTGCTGCTGGTTCTGGTTCATGTCTACAAAGATCAACCTGCAGAGACAGAAACCTGCTAAAGAGATGGATCAGCCATCACAGCAGTGTTTGCTCAACTTTTTAAAGTCACATTTCCATCATGTGACACTGCAGCTGTGAGTGGAGGCTGAAACGTGATGCTGTGTTCATGGAAACTGCAACATTTGATCATTCATATTGGATTGTTAAAAATCACTGAACTGCAAGGCAGGTTGATGGAGGAGCTCATCCGGAGGACGGTCAATAACACACAAACATGAACACTGAGAGAAACACTGTGCACATACAGTAAGAACATCCATATTTTGGATGCCACAAGACAGTATATAAACTACAATCACCTCCTGGTGGTGGTTGTCTGCCTCCTCGACTCAGACTAGTTTCAGGTTACATCCCCGTGAGTCATATACAATATGAACCATTTGTTGGCTAAAATATAAAATAAGATAAATGGCTAAAAAGTATTTTGTGAGGTCTCTGTGACATTGACCTTTGACCACCAAAATCTAATCATTTCATCCTTGTGTCCAAGTGGACATTTGTACCAAATTTGAAGATTCCCTCAAGGCGTTACTAGGATATTGTGTCCATGAGAATGGAACAGATAGGCAACCTGAAAACAAAATGCCTCTGGCTCTGACTGTCGCTGGTGCAGAGGAATAAAAATAAAAAGTTCCAGTTGAATAAGATAATGTGAGTTTGGTCTAATTTTGTGTGAAAACAGAGCAGCTGAATCTCAGTTCTCAGATGTTGGAGTGTCCTTGAAAGCACCAACATCAGTGAGAGCCGTGCTGGTGCTGCATTGCCTCATGATGTTGTGTTACCTTTGACAAAAAAATAAATGTGAGCGGTAAAACCTTTACAGCCAATTGTTAAATTTTACTGGCATTCAGTGGAGGTGATGTGTGATTTTCAGAGTTAAAGGCTTCGTTATAAAACTGTGCAGTGGAAATGCTTCAGCTGGCAGCTGCTCCGTCCACAGTGTCTCACAGTTTGAATAAATCTGCCAACAGGGCTCAAGAAATGACACTTTCTCCTGTTTCACTGATACTGGCTTTAATAATGTAAATGCTGTGACAGCAGCCAGACAGGAAAGATCATCACTAAACACAAGTCATTTAAGATCAGGATGTAAAGACTGAGGTGGTTCAGGTGACACGGCAAAAACAACACCACACTTTCATTACCTGTCCTCCAGAGGATGTTCTTCTTCTGCCCTTTTTCAATCAAACAAAAAGCTGGTTTCATACATTGCAAACTGAGAGCCTAAAAGGTTTGAACGAGTTTGATAAATTGGTGCTGAACTGTTTCCCATAAACTTTCTATGGGGAGCCCCACCCCACCAGTATTCCTTTTGTATATTCTGTCCATCACTTTTGGTTTTGTATTTCTGACAATTTTATTAGGTTCTCTTGTATTGATTTAAATTAGTTGCTATTAGTTGCTAAAGTTTTTTAATTTTTTTTTAATGATTTTTCATATCTAACTTTTCTAAATAATTTCTACATATTTAACTATTCTTGCATATATATACATATATATATATATATATATATATATATACATATATCTTTTTCTTCAAACTAGTTAACATGGACACATAGCTCTACATTTTCTACAACCCATTTGTGCTCGCTAAATTCAGATTCTTTAGATATACTGTAATGTTGTTTATTGTGGTTGAAAAAAAAATTCTCTCATCATTTCATTTATATTTTTTGAGTATCTAAACATAGATTCAAATTTTCTGTCTTTAATCTTTGTATGCTGTGTCTACGGTGGCCTATAAGGGAAACACGCTGCAGGGGCCCAAAACACTTTACGACATACACATTAAGAGAAATGAGCTGAAATTCTGTTCTTGTATTTGTTTCGTATTTTCACATGTGTTTTTGAATCTGCAGCGTTTTCTGAATTTGCAGCTCGTTTCTCTTAATAGTGTTTTGGGCTGTTGCAGCACATTTGCCCTTGTCGGTCAAAGTATGTTTGTCCCTATGAACCTTTGTCCTTTAGTCACATTCTTAGTTTTGGCACATTTTTTCAGCATAGATGGTTGTTATGGTTTCTATAATTATCGTTTCCTCTATGTAGGATATGTGTTGCTGATGTGTAGCCACACCTCCCCCTATGAAGATTCAGTTTCTGCCTGGTTCAGTCACAGATGTACCTCATCAAGCTGATCTGCTACTTTTTCTTAAGCTGACTTAAAGCTGATAGCGGCTTGTAGCCGAAATGTGTTTGTTGATTGCCCCATATTAAATAATAAGACTATTTAACTGTGAGTGTCACAATTTTTTTTAACCTGGTAACACCTACCAGTTAACCAAACTGTAGCAGCAAATCATGAAAGGATACGGACTAAAATGGCACACAACAAAATAATAATATAAAACACAATGAGAGAATACTGTGATACAACCAACTGTTCCCATGAATACCAGCTTCTACCTGAGAGTTTACAGTCATCATCAAAGACCTCAGAGGCTTTTCATCCAAGCAAGTTAATGGACCATGCACCTGACCGAGGTTTGGAGGTTTGCTGTTGCTCACCTGTGTGTCGCTCATCAGTGCCGAACCAGGAGCGATAGAGCAGCAGCAGCTCCAACCAGAAGACGTGATAAACCACGAAGAGAAGCAGCATGAGGACTAGGGTCACACCAAGACCACAACCCAGCTCCATCGACGGCAGCGACACTGACACAACGAGACACACCTGATGTTTAACAACTGTTCCACAGTAATATAGGAAGGTTCTGTCTCATTAAGCAAATAATCAGCTTATGTGTACATCTGTAATAAAACTGTAAGTCAAGATTAATGTCATTATAATGTGTTTTATTGTGAAACATCAGCAGGAAGTGCTGAAGGTCACAAAAACAGCAAAGTAGAAGCACAGAGATGAAGCTGACCTGTGACGACTAACAGGAGCATTTACCAAAATGTGTCAGTATCATGTGACACTGCAACACAGAGGGCGGGAACATATTTATTGACTCCAGCTTCACACATCAGAGGCTGACGTATGTGTTTTTACTCACCCTCCTCCTCCAGCTGAGCTCTGCGGGTCTCGAAGCCTCGGTCGTTCCTCACCGAGCAGTTATACTCTCTGTTCAGGTCCTCAGACTGGAAGTCCTTGATCACCAGCACGCTCTCCTCTGTCCGGTCCCCGTAGTAATAAGTCAACAGACTGCAAACACACAAAGACCTCGTATATTTCTAAATAAAACACAGACTGTCAGAGTCACGCAGGACCTCCAGGAAGATTTATATCCAATAAATCCTGTGTGTTTGACCCTGCATTTAATCTGTGGAGACCTAGAAGTAAAGCTCTCTGAACACCAGTTAGTAACTAAGTACTTTTACTCAGGCACTGTACTTAAGTGTAGTTGTGAAGTACTTGTACTTTACCTGAGTATTTGTATTTTATTCTACATCATACCTCTGCTTGACCTCATTTCAGATGGAGATATTTTACTTTGTACTCCACTACACAGTATTTGACAAATATAGTTACTAGTTTAGTTATAGTTACTTTAGAAGTACATTTACTGTGATACCATAACCACAGGAAGTAATTTTACTGTGATACTGTAACTACATGAAATATTTTTATTGTGACAATACAGGAAGTACTTTTACTGTAACACTGTAACAACATGAAGTACTTTTACTGTGGTACTGTAACTATATGAAGTACTTTTACTGTGACACTACAGGAAGTACTTTTACTGTGATACTGTAACAACATGAAGCACTTTTACTGTGGTACTGTCACTACAGGAAGTACTTTTATTGTGACACTCTAACTACATGAAGTACTTTTACTTTGATAGTGTAACTACAGGAAGTACTTTAACTGTGATAGTGTAACTACAGGAAGTACTTTGACTGTGATACTACAGGATGTACTTTTATTGTGACACTCTAACTACATGAAGTACTTCTACTTTGATAGAGTACCTACATGAAGTACTTTTACTGTGATACTGTTATTAGAGGAAGTGCTTTTACTGTGATACTGTAACTACAGTTTGCTGATAATGTGTCTGTACTTTTACTGAATTAGGATATATAATGCAGGCCTTTTATTGATATTGAGTCATATGTCCAAGTTTGAGCTATTCAAGCCTGTTTAGTATTAAATTTCGTATTGATAAACTAATTAATTGATTATTATTAAAGACACATTCACATACAGATTTGTTTCATCCATTGCTCCAGCAGATCCAAAAGAAAATCACAAACAGCAGCAATGAATTTCATACAGTAAAATTATATTATATCTACCCATCCTTCACAATGAGACAAAATCTCAGCCTGGAGATAGAGATGTTTTCTTTCTACCTGTTGCTGTTGGTGAAGCGCTGGTCAGCCAGTTTATCCAGCGTCTTCCCATCGACCGTCCACCAGATCTCCCAGGAAGAGTTCAGGTAGGGGAGCACGCCTCTGCACACCAGGCGCACCTCTGTGTCTGAGGGGGAGAGAAATATACACAATTAGACCTCAGATACTTAAGTGCACCATCTTCTCCAGTGTGTTTGATAAAACCTACAGTGAGCAGCTGTTTCAAGGAATTACTTAAAAAAAAAAAAAAGAAACAGTAAGTTGCTCTGTCTTCATTTTGTTTTGAGTCTGTGGTTGTTTTGTGTCTCTTTGTGGTTGTGTAACACACATGTAATATAGGGCGACAAAACCCATATATGTGACTTACAGATGTAACTAGAAAATTCCAGGGAAATTTTGAGTGCCACGGGGGCTACTGCCGGGATGAGTACATGATTTATTTCCAGTGTTCAAAAGTCACCCTGATCATATTCTGGTTTTGAGAAATGTCTTGATATAAAAGACTCTGATATAAAACAATGTCACATCCCTCCACCATGTTTTATGTGGGAAATATCTCATATTCTTTGTTGTTTTTTTTTAATAAAACAAGAGGCAATATGTCTTCAAACTGGCATTTAAAGGGTTTAAATCCTGAAAACTAATAAACATTTGGTAGGTTTGAGCAGAACTGAAGTGGTTTAAGAGATGTATGCAAAAAAAGCAGAAAAAAATATTGATATATGCTGATTTTATAGCCTTTTCTTTGTGTGTCCTTTTTTGGACGCGAGGAACCCCAGAGGGAACAAAATGTGTTACCAGTGTATAATAGACCTGTAACAGTAACTGACATTAGATTTTAAAAA
>NW_019525128.1:1070580-1071029 GCF_002814215.2 Seriola lalandi dorsalis | reverse complement strand
CTGTCTCAGCGGAGACCGTCACAACTTCATTCACTCTTTTAACAAAACAAAAAAAAAGCTACGAAGGAAGCAGTAAATGGACTTACATATTTAAGACCTAACTAAATGTAATTTAGGACCTAACATGCGGCTAATGTAAAGCTAGCAGAGCTTGGAGAGTTGGTTATCTGGTTGCTAGGCGCACGCACGCACACACGCGCGCAGATCAGGAGCTGCCGTTGCCATGGCAATGTGAAAATCTGCCCAGAATTTGGCTTCTACGTGGCTTCAAACAACTGCAAATTATGAGAAAACCGTTACTTCTTTTCATAAACCGAAAAGACCGTGCCAGACACTGAAGCCAGAAGTTTCTACAGTCTCTATTTTATTCAGATATTCCTTAAAATGAGTGAGTAAGCTCAGTGCGAAGACAGAGTGAGATTCTTTTGAAAAAAAAAGACGATTACATT
>NW_019525128.1:1069436-1070560 GCF_002814215.2 Seriola lalandi dorsalis | reverse complement strand
AAGTTTTCCTCCGTTTTATAGTTTGAATCACATTTCTACGTGCAGGTATGAGAGAGCTGGGTGACTCAGAAAAAAGGTGCAATTTTGTAGAAAAAAGGTGGGTTTCTAAAGAAAATTCCAATGCATTTCTAATGCATTATTTATTCCCAGTTTTTTGTGAATAACTTTGGGAAAAATTGGAATTTTAACACCAAAAGTCATAGCACCTCTTGCGGGATCAAGACGCACGTTTTGATGTATATATTACCGGGGTTTTCTCAAAGCTGCGGGACGAGTTACACGCCGAAATTTGGCGGAAGAATAATAAACCCTAAAGAGAATATTAATAGAGCTCCGAGGAACTGCTCTCAGCTATTCTAGCTGTAGAGGAGAGCCTCGGAGCTGAGCACCCGTGGCACTAATTAGACACTTGGAACAGATACAACAAGAAACAACTTTGAACTGAACTTTTGAGCTCTTTAATCATAAGGCATACCTGTTTATTAACGAAACAAGCGGACTATTTCTTTTGATTTTCTTTCTTTCTTTCTTTCTTTCTTTTATTTTTTATTTTCCATTCTTTGAAAAAATAAAGTCTTGTGTATTGTTGTGTATACGTTGTGAGGTAATAAATTGTCAGTGTTCAACCATACATTAATTCACTCCCTGAATTATTCAAGACAACCGCTCATCGGATCTAGTTAGATGTAAGTGTTTTATTACTACTTTTGGTTATCACTAAAGATGCTACAGTTGTTTTGTCTCTCTTTGTGGTTGTTTTGTGTCTCTTTTAGGTTGCTTTGTGTCTCTGTGTCGTTGTTTTGTGTCTCTTTGTGGTTGTTTTGTGTCTCTTTGTGGTTGTTTTATGTCTCTTTGTGGTTGTTTTGTGTCTCTTTGTGGTTGTTTTATGTCTCTTTGTGGTTGTTTTGTGTCTCTTTGTGGTTGTTTTGTGTCTCTTTGTGGTTGTGGTTGTTTTGTGTCTCTTTGTGGTTGTTTTGTGTCTCTGTGTGTTTGTTTTGTGTCTATGTTATGTTTGTTTGTCTTTTTATAGTTTTTTTGTGTCTTTGTAGTTGAGTTGTGCATTGTTGGAATTGTTTTGTGTCTTTTTGTGGCTTTGGGGTCATTTTGCGTCTCATTTTTAATAT
>NW_019525128.1:1066284-1069416 GCF_002814215.2 Seriola lalandi dorsalis | reverse complement strand
TTTCTTTCTTTCTTTCTTTTATTTTTTATTTTCCATTCTTTGAAAAAATAAAGTCTTGTGTATTGTTGTGTATACGTTGTGAGGTAATAAATTGTCAGTGTTCAACCATACATTAATTCACTCCCTGAATTATTCAAGACAACCGCTCATCGGATCTAGTTAGATGTAAGTGTTTTATTACTACTTTTGGTTATCACTGAAGATGCTACAGTTGTTTTGTCTCTCTGTGTGGTTGTTTTGTGTCTCTTTGTGGTTGCTTTGTGTCTCTTTGTGGTTGTTTTATGTCTCTTTGTGGTTGTTTTGTGTCTCTTTGTGGTTGTGGTTGTTTTGTGTCTCTTTGTGGTTGTTTTGTGTCTCTGTGTGTTTGTTTTGTGCCTATGTTATGTTTGTTTGTTTTTTTATAGTTTTTTTGTGTCTTTGTAGTTGAGTTGTGCATTGTTGGAATTGTTTTGTGTCTTTTTGTGGCTTTGGGGTCATTTTGCGTCTCATTTTTAATATCATGTCATTTTGTGGTTGATTTGCTTTTAAATTTTGTGGATAGTTCGACTCCAACAGCTCCTCCAACCTAACCAACCACACGGGTCTTTCTTTTCACCCCTCTGGTATGACTCATAGCAGTGTCTCCTGAAATAGCGCCCCTACGGTGGCAGGCGTACTGAACCTTTGTTGCCATGGTTACTATAATAACAGTAATGACTTGGTTAGGTTTAGGACAAGATGGCGGTTTGGGTTAAAATAAGTACTTTTTTCAACATTAGACGGTCTTTGTTGTCATGGTTACAATATAACAAACGTGCTTAATTTTGTTGAACAGTCATGGATAATAGAAACAATATAAACTGCTGGTTTCACATGGGAATCGAACACCACTCTCCTGTGTCATATTCATCCATTCACCACAGCCTCCTCCTGACGTGGACTTTGTCTCTCTTTATACTATGTCACCGCACTTTTTCCTTTGCTCCTGTCATAACTACTATGAACACTAGATGTCGCCTAGCATCAAAACCTAACTATGGGTCATAATAACCTGCTGCACAGACGACCTATGGGCTCGTTTTTTAAAGGACAGGATTGTTTTGTCTGCTGTGATCTGTCTGTCTCAATTGTGTCCTGTTGTTATTTGTCACTGTGTTTCAAAAACCAAACTGGTTTTTAATGAAGTGATCTAATGTAACAGAAGAGGTTTTGAACCTTTTTTTGTAGCACCGATTGTCTGGTTACAGAAGATACCACTGTGTGATAGTTTTTTATAATTTTTTTACCATGAGATAAAACAGGTGATACTGTATATTTAGGTCTTAAATGGAGGTTAATGAAGCGGTTGTCACTGATAAAAATAATAAATCATCAAACAGTGAAGAGCATCTGTACATGAAGTCCTGTCAGCTATAATACGTTTCCTTGAAATATTTATCAAGTGAACACAGGCTGGTGAGTGTAATCCTGCTGTTCACTGACTGTTCACTTTCATCTGCAGTAATATTCATTGCATGTGTATATGCGGTTTGATGGTGTGTGTGCATGTGTGTGTGTGTCTTCACAGGATGAGTGCTTCCCTACACACTGTTAACGGCTTGTTCTGTTTTATGGGACGAACTCCTGCAGCCTCGACTAATTCTGTAAGGATGATTAACTTTGTGAATGTAGAAGCTTTTGAAGCTGCTCTCAGGAAAACCAATTTACAAGAAGTTGTTGGCAAAGGATGTTCTGCCTCTCCGTCACTGACACGGCAGCTTTATGTCCTGAGGGTCCAGCTGCAGGTGGAGGAGGAGGAAGAAAATACAGGATCTAACTGTAACAGCTGGAACTGAGGAATGGATGCACTGCAGTCACTGGTCGACTGATGTGCTCAGAGGCTGAGCTAATTAGTCAATCAAAAAAAATATTTTTGATTAAAGCTTCTCTGTTAAAGCCTCACTGTTGAATAGTGAACTCAACACTGAGCTTCTCTGTGCTTCTGTAGAGATTCTCTGTGGTAAACAGTAAATACTGTGTGTGTTCAGTTCACAGGTTTGTGGAGATTCTGAGTCTCCAGGTCACGATCTCTCTAAGACTTTACAAAGACACTGGTCCTGCTGGAGGTTCTTGAAGACGTTTCACCTCTCATCTGAAAGGCACCTGTCAGACGCTTACAACACAGTCTTGAGATCATTCCCCAAACAATTAAAACACTCATCCACACCATGACTCAAGTGACACTGTCACACTCTGGCCTGAGTGAGGGTAGGTTGGCGAAAAGGCTGACTGGAAAACTCTACTTTACTCGTAAATGTCGGTGACAGGAAGCATGACAAAGTCAGTTCAGTGCAAAAAAAATGAAAGGTTTTATTGTCCTTTTTTCCCAGACAATCCCAAAACAACATGAAAATGCAGCCCTCAATCAGTCTGCACCGCTGCACAGCCCTCCTCTAACTGCCCCGGCAGTGTAGACCTCCCTCCATTTTATAGAATAGGCCCCTCCCCTGGACCATACCATCTTCTAATGGAATTAAATAAATAATCAATTAAGGGCCAAAGGCCGTTTCTTATCTCAGAAACCTATACAATAATATATTTACATTTTCAAACCCACATTACAGGCATCTTCACAAAATTCACCCAATATCGCAAACTAGGGACACAGAAACAATCACATCCAACACCCCCATCAACGGGCACGGTGCAGTGGGATGGACTGAGCACGCTCCTAATTCCCTCAGGCACTACAAAAGCCGGCTCGACGCCATGCTCAGGTCCTTTCACACCTGTCTCTTATACACATCTTCCAGTTTTCAGGAGAGTTTTTGTTGTTTCTGTTTCATCTTTTTGTTACTTATTTTTTCCTCTGTAGCGAGAGTGATTTTCTATTAACGTTTTATGTAGTCTTTTCCTCCCTTATTGGAGCGATTATTATTTTGGTAATTTGTTAAACCAAGCTTCTTCTTTAAGAAGCGCGTCAGAGGTAATATTTTGTGGTCTGCGTTTATTTCTGAATAAACAGCTGAATTTCCCAATAAAGACTCTGATACCCTGCATCTGTGTCCTGCGTCTAAGCCTGGTCGTGACATCTTCACTTTTCTTTTTTGATTTGCTGATCATTTTGGCTGTGTTACAGCTGAAGGTATGGATTTCTGCAAGAAAGTGTCTTTT
>NW_019525128.1:994790-1066264 GCF_002814215.2 Seriola lalandi dorsalis | reverse complement strand
GTGTGTGTGTGTGTGTGTGTGTGTGTGTGTGTGTGTGTGTCTGTGTGTGTGTGCGCAACTCAAAACGTGTGTATTATAGGGAAAAAAATAGTACAGGGAACTTGCTAAGGTGTTAAATGTAGTTTAGTGTGTGCACCCACCAACTAGCAGTAGCAAACTACCTGGCTAACATGTGGCATGTGAGTTGCATGGTAATGTGGGGAGCTGGTGTGGTTTGCCAACAGTGGCAGGGGAAACTGTCACAGACACTAACGACTCACATGATGGAACTCCCCTCTCGTCATTTAGAGCTGAAGAAGAGGAGAGAAGTGAGACCTCATATACCTTCATAAAGCTCTAAGAGTTCAGTTCTCCAGCTATTATATTCCCAACATGTGTTATGAGGCCACAGATATGAATATGTTACAGAACTTTAGTCATGCTCCATTTGTTCTAATTAAGTCCAATTATGTTACAAACCTGCCCAACAGAGGGCAATGACGGATCCAGCTGTTTACCTCAACATCTGTAGTATGTATACAGTCTGTTTGCTTCTTGGCTTATGTTTATTGTTGGTTTATGTTTATTTTTTCATGTTTTTATGGCATGTGAGTTGAAGTTTGTAGCTTCAGATTGAGATGCTGTATTTTCTTTATGTTTTCCCGTTTGAAAGATTCTGTGTAAACCTCCACACGTAAACCTTTCTAAAGGAACTCACGTCTCCATGTGCTGGAAACCACCAGAGTGCTGCAGCTCACCATACTCTAAACATGGAGCCTCCTAGAATACAGTTTTTAACCCAGTACATTTGTGATGGTCCTGAACCTGGTCTGTCTTAGGACAAAGACTCTGTATCGCAGAGGTCAAGCAAACGAGGATTGAACAGATGAATGAACTTTTCAAAACCGAATATAAAGAATGACCAGGAGGGCCAGTGGTGGAGGAAGTAGTCAGACCCTTTGGGTATGAACAGCAGTAATACCACCCTGTGAAAAATATTCCATCACAGGTTAAAGTCCTGTATTCAAATGTTTACACAAGTAACACTACAAAAGAATTACCAGCAAAATGTGATTCAAAAATCAAAAATGAAATCATTCTGTGATTTCCTGAAGATTAACGGACTCAGTTAACGACTGAATGATGTCTTTTATTTTGCTCTGTTGAGAGGGGTCGAGTTGAGTCTGTTGTGTTCTACAGCATCAGGTGAGAACATGGATGTATTTAGTTATTTCATGATCTCTGCAGTATCAACACTCTACCCTGGAAGCTATCTATGCTGTGTTACAGTTTTTCTTTCCTGTTTCACTGATCGTTTCTGATCGATGGCAAATTACCGCAGTGACCAGTTCTGCTGTAACACTCCATCACCGTGACAACCGCATCCTTCAACAACAACCTCTGACTGTCATCTGCACTGATCGATGCGTCTGCAGCCTCATATCCATACAGCACAGGGTCCCGATAACGCATGACACAGTCAAGTGGGACGCAAGTGAGCAGCCAATCAAAATGTTAAACAACCTGAAAGAAAACTTGTATGAGGTTCATCCAGTAACGTTTGTACCTGGTTAATTAAAGGTATGGTATTCTGAGACAGTTTGAACAGTGTTGCTCCATTTTGGAGAAATGAAGGCAAACACAGAGGTATTTTATTTTGGCGGTGTGTATAAGGTTGGGACGTGCATACACTAGTTTTCAGTCATGGTGGGTATTCCTAAATCACTACTGGGTGGTGTCTTGGTCTCTGGTCTAGTACTGAAATTGACTGGGATTACAAAAGGCTCAATTCCAACTGTTTCATTGTCTGACAGTTGGTGCAGTGGTAGCTGACCTACCCTTTTTGACAGTGAAGACCTGGTCTTTAGTCGGGTGGAGGATGCTGGGTTCTTTGGGTAGATTGGACGGATCTGAAAGAGTAAAGCAGAGCACAGTCATAATCTCTACTGTCTGTACAGTAGTAGTAGAGGTGGAGGTGGTACTGTGGGTGGTGGTGTGGCTGTCTTACTGACTGCAGTGACGTTGATGCTCCTGGTGAAGTTGAGTGCTCGGCCTCTCCTCAGGTAAGTGACTGTACACACATATAAACCCTGGTATTCTAAATACATGACGTAGAACTGAAGACTGGCTCCCTTCTGCTGCCGTTCACTGTTCCAGAACGGATATTGGTAACACTTCTAAGACAAACAGAGAGACAGGTCAGAGAGGAAGACAGGTCAGACAGGGATACAGAAACACAGACAGACAGATGGATGGATGGATGTATTACCATGTGCTCTACTCTCACATGGTACCAAGTGACAGTTGTAGGACCATCGGCCATCTTGGTTGCATCCTGTAGGTTGGGACATTCCAGGGTCTTCTCCTCCTGCAACGGGATGACCAAATGAGTGGGTGCCACAACAACCGGAGGCTGGCAGTCGGGTTCACGGACCACCTCGTCAAGCCGCAGCACCTTCAGACGCATGGCGATCTTACTGCAGGACGACTTGTTACTGCAAGACAGAGACAGGAGACGTCAACAGACCAAACACAACTCACCCTCTGTCTTCTTCTGATTGGACGGTTCTTACAGCAATGCCCTCTGGGACCTTTGACTTTATTTTGACAAAGCAGTGCAGAGAAAATACAAAATGAGACTGAAGAAAAAATCTAGGACAACAAAAAACCACGAAACCAGGTCACGCCTTCTGTGAGTGCAAGGCTTGTTTTTGGGGACAGACGTCTCTCTTCACTCTGAGAACAGTCTTTTTGTGTAGGTGAGTGAGTGTGTTCCTTCAAAGAGAGAGGAAGCGTGATGTAACAACTGACCACACAGGAAGATCAAACTAGATCAAAGTGGGCAGATCACTCAGATCTTCCGTGTGCAGTGATGCTGTAGCACTGTTATGAGCAGCAGTAATAGTTTAATGTCAGTAAAGTGAAGTCAGAGTATTACTTTGTGTTCCACATCTTCTACCACTGAACATCAGAGGAGCATGCACTGTGGTGACTCTCAGCTGGAGCAGTAATGTACTTCCTGGCAAAGACTTATCTCCATCTACCACTAAATGCTGATTGACGTGTGTGTGTGTGTGTGTGTGTGTGTGTGTGTTTGCACACGTGCCTATGTGTGTGTGTATGTATGTGTGTGACCGATGTCTTTGAGACTTCCTCCTCTCAGTTGATTAGAAGCTTCCAGTCTGAGGCCAGTGATGTTAAACGTATCTCACTGCTGGCGGTAACATGTTGACATTAACTTTCACTGTCTTATACAATGGATAACCATTTAGACACCCTTATGACAGTGGACATCTGGACACACTTTTATCCTCCGTTGCTTGGTAACCAAGGAAAAGCATAAACTTAGAGAATACTGCCAAAATCCAGTTACAGTTACAGTTACAGTTACTCACCGAGGATGAGCTAAGTAAAGGAAAGGACAAGACACATGTGATATTAAGTAGAGCATGTGTCCAATACCACCTTTACACACAAGGTTTTGGATGAACCTTATTTGGAGCAAGGTGCGGACCTGGGAATATGTAGCCACTGTCAGACCAGACACCTTCAGAACTTGCTGTGGCACTACTGTGGTTGACCTGCTGTAATTGTACTGCTCATCACTTTCTTCATGGTGCGTCAGCTATCAACAAATACTTGTCTGAGACATCTGAACTTCTGGTCATCATTTTTCTTCAGCTCACAAGAATTTCAATCACACCACTCTCAGGTTTGTCTATACAAACTGTGTGTGTGTGCGTCTGTGTACCAGTGTATGTTGGACTCTCCAGCTCTCTGGAGTCAAGATGAAAAAACTCTGGCTCTATACCCATAACAGGGACATCCAGACGTATTCTTTTCAAGTGTATACTCCTCCTTCTGGGGACAGTTAAATTTGGTCTAGTTTTGTACCCCTGTTATCACTGACCTCTCGTAGTCATACTTCCTACATGAGGTCAGGACGGCAGCACTGCTCGTTTTCACGAAATAATTTTTGGCTGGACCGCAACAGTGGGGCCAGCCCTATACTCACAAATGTCGCTGACTGAGTGATTGAGTGACTGAGTGATCATAATTCCACCGTAGAGAGAGGGGGTCTCAAGTCCATGTTGCAGGTTTGCTTCACCTGTACATTGTGAGAACAAAGCGCTTCAGGTTCACTTTGCCTTTTGCAGTTGTATTTCAGTCGTGCCATGGACAGATCACATGCTATTGCACTGGGACACCCCAAAAAACCTTTAACCTGAACCATGACTACTGGTAACATGAGCAAGACTGGTGAACGAGGAAAATAACTACTGAGCTTCTCCAGACCGAACACATCAAACAGCAACTGTCTACTACTGCTACTAACATACTGTATATATTCTGCTGTATTAAAATACTGATAAAGAGCTGAAATCAGCTGATACTAGTAGATAGTAGATAGAGATAGTCTACAATGTGGTCCAGACAGATACTGGGTTCTGAAATAGTCTTATTGAAAAAGCAACAACCAATGGTGTAACTCCATCACTCACTCAATTTATCAGTCAGTCCATCAGTCAGCCAAAAATGCCAAACGTGCTGGTTCCAGCTTCTCGACAAGCATTTATAGATCGTAACTTTGTGGTGTGGGAATTTGTTTTTACTGTTTTTTGGGGTTTTTTTTTTAGATTTTATAGACTAATCAATTAATTAATTAAATAATTGGCAGATTGATAATAAAAATAATCCTTGGTTGCAGCCCTACTATATAACAGACTGCGCAGCTGATGCTTAAGATCCTACACTTGTCACATGATGCTCATCACACACTTTTGTCTCTGCAGTTTGACTGACACACACACACTCTCTGTAAACACAGGTCAATAATTCTCATTCTGATTTGATGAGTAAAGAGGCAGCATGTGTTGTTTATGTTGAATCAGGTCCAATCAGAATCCTGCACAGACCAGAACATTTGGAGTGATTAAGTTTTGACTGGACCTGAAGTCAACCCCCACCCTCCTCACCTTGCCTCATCCTCTCAGCTGAGTGAACTGCAGACCCTCTCTTAGGAAATGAACTGATCCTGTTGAGTGTCACATGCAGGTCTGGACCCTGGCCAGCTGACGGGTCACATCTGAGACCTAAAGCTCCATTTCTGTAATTCTGAGCTGAGCAGTGGCAGATCTTTAAGACGCTCTCAGAGCCACTTTAGCTGATTAAGAGTCGGAGGATCGAAACTGAGAGAGCAGCAGGTTTTATCTGGAGGATCTGAAGGTCGGACCTCTGAGCTGCTGATGTTAGATTCACCTGATGACCTTCAACATCAGAATTTTCTTTCTAAAGACTCATTTCATCGCATTTCTAAGGATGATTCATTTTATCAGAGCTTTGAATTTAATTTTGAGTTTCTGACTACAGTCCTGATCCTGGTCTCCTCTGAAGGGGACTCTTTGGAGTTCCTACACTGAAGAAAACATGTAATCCATAACTATTTGCTAATAAAACTATAAATTCAGTAATTCGGAGGACATACAAAAATACAGAATGTGGTGATTTGAGGAACTGCAGTCTCTCACCGTAGCATACAGATGTACAGTCCGGTGTCCTCGGCCATGGCGGGCTGCAGCCACAGCCTCTCTCTGTCCTTACTGAGCCGCAAGCTGCAGAGGAGAGTCATCATAATTCATTAGAGCCTGAACGAACGTAAATCAGATACGATTCAATTACAACGGCATTAGAACAAAATCTAATGTCCTCAGTGACGCTAATCGAGCTGCTCGCCTCCACAACACCATACATCCTCCCTGGAAGGGAAATCGTTAGAGAGCACTTCATCCTTCAGTTACTTTCAAAGTGTCTAATTTAGTCTCACACACACACACACACACACACACACACACACACACACACACACACACACACACACAGCTGTCAATCATTAAACTCTCCTCAGGTTGAACTTCTTCTTATCTGCAGCTGATTCTGAATCAGGACATATAAAGTGAAACATTCAGTCTGACAATGCACCTGTGCTGCAGTTCATACTTACAGGTATATCACTGCAGACAAGAGAACTACAACCACACCAGACAAAACACTGTTCTTGTAATTGATGAGAAGAAAAGATATGAGACAAAAGATGTGAAACTGTTGTAAAATGATTGAGAGATCCTTAAACGTAAACTTTCTTCTTTAGTCTGACTTTTATTTCCCGGCCATAATTAATATTGTTTAAAGGTTCTGTAAATGAGATTTTAAACAATACTACAGCAGCAAACAACTTTTTTCTATGTAAAGATATAGTGGCGCCCTGAGCAGAGATTGAAGCCACACCCCCTCTGTGTGTGCTGTAATCCGTTTCTCTGTTCTGTGTTTTGGTAGACGGTCCAGTAGCATGTGAATGTTAGTGCATGTAAGTCCCCCGTTAAACTGTTGGTCCTCCCCACGATTATAAACACACAGGCTGCTCTCACAGGTGAGGTGACACAATGCAGAGTTCAGGTGAGAGTGATCTTCCAGAATTTCCTCCACTGAAGAAGAAACCACGTTTTCATCTAAACCGGCCTCAGACAAGGAAAGAGATAAGACCTGAGCACAGGTGGAATAGACCAAGAACTATTGGCTCAAATCCTGGTCAGCCGGCAGAATGACAAAAAACATCCACAAAATTTTTGAAGTAGTTGCCAGCTCAGTCAGTGTCTTTGGTGCGACCGCGATCTCAATTTCTCTCCCAGTTTGACTGTGGGGCCAGTACTGGTCTGTTTTATTGAGAGGAAAACCCTATGAGCTGCTAAAGGGTCCAGCTGGTCTCAGAACTGTTTTTTCTTCTCCCCCATGTGTCAGAAACCTGATGGTTCATGATGTTACATGTCTGTTTTTATTAGTGATGGCTACAGTAGACATGATAACGTTAGTTAACTTCCTGTTATTACATTATTATTATCCTTATTATGAATGTGTTCAGCAAATGTTGCTAACACTAGCTGGCTGACTGTCAGCATTGCTGTGGAGCAAATTACAACAATTGTTAGTTATTTCAATCATATTTTAAAATGTTTTACTCCTCCATCTATGTGTTGTCTTTTACCTATTTTATGTTTTTTAAATCTTTTTCATTCATTTTATTTCTTGTGTTGCGCATTATTATTATTATTATTATTATTATTATTAGTAGTAGTAGTAGTAAATTATTAATTACTACTGTTTACATTTACACTTATTATCAGCTTGTCAGTCATATGTAAAGCACTTTAAACTGTATTAATAAATAAAGTTTGATTGACAGCTCCATCTCCACCCATCACTACCCTCGTGGGGTGTGGTCCAGCAGCTGAGGAATAGTACTCTTTACACTGGTAGAAAGAAAAATAAGACGATGTCTCAAAGCAGCTGGTAGAACTTCCCGCAGTTTTACCTGTATGTAATTGGCTGCTCCAGGTCGTGACCCTCAGGGAGGCGGTACCAGAAGAGGTTGTGTCCGGCACTCTGGGTGGATGTGTAGTTGTAGACAGAGGGATGAGAGAAAAGAGGACAGGAGAGCCAACCAGCCTGCCCCTCCAGGACTGAGACCGCCTCCTCATTGAATTCCCCCCAGTCATAACACATGGGCTCTGAGAGAGAGAGAGGAGAGAGAGAAATTTTTAATTAAAAATCCACCTAAGGCTGTTTGTCGAGAAATATGACTTAAACAAACCAGAGGAAGTGTTAGTAGATTTAAACCAGACTTCCTGTTTCCTGCAGACAGTCAGTATGTCGTGTTCACAAAGTGTTTTCAGCTTCAAAAACAAAAAGCTTCATCCTCTGTGAATGTGCACAGTAAATGTTATGGAAACCTAATGTGTCCATGTGGTTCTGATTAGAGACGTCGACGAGCTGATACCTGGGTGAAAGTGCTGCTCCCAGTTGTTCACAACCTAACCCCTAACCACAAAGGAGGGAGGGGGAGGGGGAGGGGGTACCATCTAAACTGGCAGTTTAAGGATCAGGGCCTGACCGGGTGAATTTCACTGGACCAGTATCAGCTAAAAGAAATCAAGTGCATAAATATATGCATAAAGTGTATAAATGTAGTTTTTGACAACACTAAAAATGTATACAACTAAAGGAAAGGGATCAAAGCATATATCTGCACATGACAAAAGCAAGGTTCATTAAAAGTGTTAAAATTATGGCTTCTGATAAATGCAGAAATTTTAAACAAATATTAACCAGGTGGCAGGAAAAGGTCATCCATTAAGAGTCTCCCATGGCTGCTCTGTCCACATTAGTGTAAGTGTGATTGTACAATATAAACTACCTTGTTCCACTGTGAGGTACAATAGTCTTACAATAGTGCAGTCTATAGACCATATCCATGGTCAAAAATGTTGTTTTTCACTAGTGAATTGTGTCTGAATGTCCCTTTAATAACTTCATAATTTTTCACTGACAGAGCTGAAGGAGAAGCAGAGGGACCTCTCTCTGGGTCCAGGCTGGTGGTCTGGCTCTGATTTTGAGTTTTTATGTGAGGATCAAACAGAGCTCAGTGGATGTTGTTGTTTGTCTTTGTTAAACGAACGATGCTGTTACACTTCCATCTCATTAAAGGATTAAAGCAGAGAAGGAAGCTGCTCCATTACAACACTATAACTCATCTGAGCTGCTCACCAAAAACAATGTCAGTCAGAGAGGACGAGCTTTATCACAGGTTAAACTGTTTCTGCTGCTTTTATTTGTTAAATGTAGAATACACTCCTGGGCAAAATGAGAGACATCTGATAGGAAACAACAAAACAGACGTGCAGAGTGAGACAGATGTAAGCAGACTGCTGATATTTTTGGACAGAAGACAGATTTCTTACCCTCTGACCCTCCTGCTGAAAATAGTCCAGCACTCAGTGATGTATTTTTGTCAGGATGGGAAATCTCTGAAACAGAAGCAAATATCTGATTTATCATTTCTCATGATGATGTTTGCTGCATTAATCTGAACAGATTAATTTAGGACCTCTGATTTTAAACTGTTTTTAAAATGCAGTGAAAGTAACATCTGCCTATAACTGTTCAGGACCAGATGACAGATGCTGCTTCACAATAAAACACAAAGACAAACAGCAAAACATAAAATACAGACAGACTATGACAGTAATTAATTAACTTAAGTAAATAAATCTAAACGAGGACAACGTTAAATAAACAAGTGGGCCCATCTCTAATTGTTGCAGATCTGATGTCCAAATGGAGGCATTCAATACTCAGTCTCCTGATGTCTGTCAGACGTGTGGAGCAAGAAACCACCAAAAAACCCTGATCAGACCTCAGAGACCTACTAGATTTCATAGGGAGTCAGTGAATTGTGCCAAAGATTTCTCTGGAAGCCAAGCATTCCTGTTTACATGGTGTTTTGTCCTGTCACTAGGCCCTGCAGTGGGTATCTGGCTGTCATCATAAATCTACTGAGCCCACGACAGTTAACACCATTCTCTTACCCTAACTAAAAAGGACCTTGAAACTGCCTCTAACTCCTACTTTCAAAGAGCAAACATAGCCTGACATATAAAAAAACCTGACTTATGAGACCTCTTTGAAGATATGGTCCAAAGATTTCTAGAGGCATTTTGGAGGCCTGTAAATAACCCAGTGAAGAGTCTCTAACACAGGTGAAGAGGGAGTTATTTAAATAATAAAGTCAGTGCCAAGTGCATAGGAAGACCGGGATTTGTCAGTATGGATTTTACAGATGATAAGAGGGAACAAAGGCTTTCCTTCACACTGGAGACAAAGCCAACCGGGCGAAGATAAGGACTTTTTGTTAGTAACAGCAATGAGCTGTAGAAAATGATCAGTCATTCAAATTTAACTGCATTTAACAATTTTGTAAAATAGACAATTTTGCAACTTTTTGAGGTACAACTGAGAATCATCTGCATAGCAGTGATATGATTTACCCACAACGTCCCTGGTTTGATTCCAGATTCCTGTCTGTAATGACTACTAATGCTACTAATATTAGTACTACTAATACTAGTATTTATGGCCATTCTACACTTCACAATAATTGTCCAGAGGGAAGGTTTCAGGAACAACTATATTAAAAAGAGAAACTACAAGTCCTCACATTGTAATCAATGAATCATCAAAATTAGCTTAGCTAGTAATTTCCTGCCAATTGATTTAATTGACTAATGATTTCCACACTGACTCAAGTCTTCAGTCATCACTCAATCAATCAATCAATCAAATCACAGACATGCTCCTCCGGGCCTTTAAGTCCTCATTTATAATGGATGAGTTAATTAAATGTAGGATAAAGAGGATGACTGTTCAGTACGTAATAATGATAGTGATGACTAATGAGTTTTTCACAGACAGGCCTCCTCCAACGTTTCAACACTATAGACTCTAACACCTAAATTAGACCACAAATCATAATCTCATCAGACTGATGATTTAGTATAAGTGTCCGATAGTGATTGCCCCCTACCCTAGCACCCTAAAACCAATAAGTGCCTTTAAAAACCTCAAAAGACGAGATGACAGAACCTTAACGATCATTGATATTACTTCAAGCGAGGGCCACCTCAAGAGCCCTTTGACAAGTCTTCAACCTTCTTTAAGGACCACCAGATCCAAACACCAAATCTCTTAAAGAAACTAGATACCAAGAACTTCAGGGACTATAAAGCACTTTAGACCTTTTCCTCCCCCTGTCACCAAGTGCTGTTCTTTGTGGGAACTGATGGGTTTCTCTCTATAATAATTCTATATAATAGAATTGAATTGAATTGAATACCAAGAATTTGAGAGATTACTTGAACCCCTGAAACACAAAAGTCCTTTAGAACCCCCACAAAACAACTTAAAACACTGTTTAATAAGTTTTCCTCATGAAGATCCTCTGGAATCTCCTCAGGGGTATGAACTCTGGGATCACTAAAACCCATTCAACCACTCCACAAAGATCCTTGAAGCCAAAAGGTACCTTTTAGAACCTCCTCAAGAACTTGGAACACCGGCACCACTTCAAGCACCTACAGAACCCTGTATGGACTGCCATGTATGACATCAACTCCTGGAATTCATTAAAGGATTACAAGAATCCCAAAGGAAAACACTAATAGAATACTAGTTCTAAATTAACAGTTCTATGGCTTCATGTTGTTTTTTATAAGGTTCGCAGGTTAACACTGCCTGTAGTGCAATAACTGTTAGTTAAATAATCCTTTATTTAATTGAGGGCAAATTCATTTCCAACTATTTTCAAAATCAATTAATTATTTCTGTTGTTTTCAATCAAAATTTTGAAAACATTTGTCATTTAATTTCAGTGAAAAGAGGTAAACATAACACCCATTGAAACTGACAGTGAAAAAGATTTCAATGGCTTTTTTTAATTGACTATTTCTTTTTATTTCATGAACTTAAAAATAGTACAGTAATTAAAACAGTAATATTGGTATGTGCAAAAGTTGGGCACATTACTTTGTAACAGCTTTTGCAACTCTTGTGTACAACTGTATTTGTTATTTGATGAAATATGCTTCGATTTTGGATTACTGGTTTGACAAAACATGAAATATGAAGATATCGCTTTGAAAATTGTGATGTAAATTTTTATTAATATCAACATTTTATGGACTAAATGATTGATGACATAATTGGGAAATGAATCCATGATGAAAATACTAACTATGAAGACAACTCCAAGCAAAACTGTTGAAAAGTCATAAAAACAAAAAAAAGAGTTTAAAGTATTTCCACAGATGTCTCTAAATAGACAAGCAGAAGAACATGCACTTGTAAAAAGGAAGTTGAAATTCATTAGTTCCTTGTAGCAGCAGCAAAAAGTGAACTGAACTGAGGATCAGTGGCCTGTTCTGAGTCCAGAGCCTCAGTTTGAGAAACTGAAGTGTAGAACCATTTCAGTACCGCTGGTTCTCAGGATCTTGAACACTGAACGCTGGATTAATGGAGACTCTCTACACCTGTACAGAGATTGACTGTGTGTGTGTGTGTGTGTGTGTTTAGTAATTGACCTGTCAGGTTTCCCCGGCCAGAGTATTAGTCTTTCTATTAACACCCTCCCCAACATCCATCCACCTCCTTCTCCTCCTCCCTCACTATCCATCCATCCATCTACAGTAATATCTCCTGCCTCATCCCTCCATCCACCACTACCACCCCTGTACCTCCCAACACACACACATTATCCATCCATCTGCAACATGCTGCTATAGGTCTTTTATTATCTTGCAGGTTTTAGCTTCGCTCTGCTCTGCTGCATATAAAGACAACAGGAGTGTGTTGGATATTAAATGCAGACAGTAAAAACAGAGTGTAAGTGAAAATATTGTGTCTTGTGCCAGATGTGAAAATGTTTTATAATTTTCTGCAGATACAGAAGAATATATTAAACACTGAGGTGGGTGAGACAGTTTTGTATTATCAGAATATACTTTGTATATGATGAATGATTTTTACTGGAAACAAGAGGTCATTACAATAATGAAAACATTATCCTAATAATTGTGTAACATACTGGTTATGAGTAATGGGCATTATTGGGTTTGCCATATGATGCAAGGAAGGAAGGTGGACCCTTTTTGTGATGTTCAATATGAAAGCAAGGAGTGAAATAAATCATTTGGTCCTATGACATTTCTAAATGAGTTTATCCAGAACCACAAGGGTAAAAAATCTCCATCTTCCCCACCGTCTTTGTAGTATTCGTTGAAACGAACTTGATGGACAATGGTTTTGTTTGTCGTCAGTCATTGTTTCCTGATCCTACTGAACTCAGTGCCCAGTCAAGTTCCTCTTCTGCTGCTTCGTAAAGCTGTGGTAGGCTGGATGTTGAGACAGGGTCCTGGCTAGTCTAAGTCATACCTCAATATACACAAACCTGACTAAAAGGAAAGAGGGGGCAGTTCATTGGACTGTAAATGGCAGGAAACAGATGGTCACATGGTGCCAGTGGTGCTCCTGGACCAGACTTAAAAAATCTTACTTATCAGAATCTTATCAGAAGAACAAAATCCAAGAGTGACATTTACCGTAAGTGGTTACATTATCCACTAGCAGCTGCATCTTTTTATGGTTTATCTATCTATTATGTTTTTTTTCTAGATAGGATTACATGTCTTGTATTAATCTTGGGTGTGTTTTTATCACTTCTTGATGGTCAAACAGCTGAGAAGTGATGGGGCATTACACGTATTTATATGTACAGTATGTAGTGCTGCAGTTTGTTGATGTAATGACCAGTTTCCCCAAGGATTCATTTAAATTTCATCTCATTTCATTCACCCTCATCCCTTCAGCTCTATCCATCTCACCCCTGCAGCATCCGCTCATCCCCTCGCTTCTCATCCATCCATCCTCCTCCATGCCGACCTCCCGCTGTCCACCCCCACCTCACCTCCAAACCCCCCTCCCCCCTCCTCGCCTCCACACTCAGACAGTCTTACAAATGACCCTCTTCTCTCCGGAACCATCCATTCACTGTCTCTTGGGGCAGGAGCTTTGCCTTTAATTAACCCCAGTTTTGCAGAGTTGCTAAAAGATGAACAAAAAAAACTCTGAGGGGAAAAAAAGGACCTGAGAGGCTTTAACACTGTGGACTGTATGAAAACAGAGCAATTGCATCATATTTATCATTTTTAATTCCCTTTACCTATAAAAACAAACCCTCACTCGGATGGATCTGTGTGCTGGTTTTCTAATGTTTTCTAGTCATTTACATTTTCACAGTGATGTGTATTAGTGTGCGCCTGATACAGGAGCTGATGAAAAGTATAAACTCCCACTGCTGTCATTGATTTGTGTCCTCTGCTGTCACAGCTGTTTCTTACCTGTCTGGTAACTGGACTGGCTGAGAGTTGGTATAATCCCGACTGCCACGACGAAGAGTAAGAGGAGGGTGGAGATGAAGACCGCCCTGCAGACGGATAGAGAGACCTTTAATGTACACTCTTAATCCTATTGTTTATGTTTTATCACTCATGATAAATCAGTCAGGTTCTACTTTAAAACACTGAGAGAAAGTGTCATATAAATAAATAGGAGCAGAAGCACAGGTGTTCTTCGCATTGAGTAACTCTGTGAACATATTTATCATATATCATATACTGTAAGTCATCTACTCATGCACTCTTCTATTTCTACTGTACTTCAAGTAGATGATGCACCAAACACCAGCAGAGAGAAGTTTATACAAAAAACATCTTTCTGTTATTCTATGTATATGACACACTTCATACACAACTGTGGAACAACAAAAGTAAATGAAGCCCTGAATTTTTTATTTTAAACTTAATTAACACATTGCTGCCAAGACTAGATTACATTTTGAGTAGATTACATTCAGTATTTGAGTATATTCTTCAGTATCTGTACTTTGAGTATTATTTTTTTTGTAAACTTCTGACTTTTACTCCTCTACACTTAAAAGACAAACATTGTACTTTTGACGCCACTACATTTCTATGAAGGACTCTTACTTTGAAGCAGCTTTTAGACAGTGAGTGGATTTTCTTTTATTTTGAAAAGTGTGATAGACCATAGGCTGTGTTGATCATAGAGAATCACAACTCCTCCACTGTCAGTCATGTTTGAACCTGTCAGGGTCCTAATGATGGCGACGTTAGATAAAGATGAGGCAGAAGATTCTTCACCATCTGAGGTCTGAGCTCTGTGTTTGAAGCTTTAAAGAAAGATTCATTTAGTTTGAATGTTTGCTGTGTTTACCACGACCAGACCTCATCACTGACTAAAAAAAGAAATGTGAAAATGACAATGGCTTCTTTTGTTGATTCGGTTGTTTTTACGGACATTTCTATATCCTTTGTATCATATTCTACAAGCTTTATGGTACGGAGGTTCTACACGTAAGTCAGTGCAGTGTTTCAGAGTCATGAGGTTCTGTATAGCACTGTGGAAAAATACACAACAACAAACAACAAATACTGCATTATTTTTTAAGTCAAGTACTCCAGTACTTTAACTCAGGTAAAGATCTGACTGAAAAACATTCTCTTGTATTGGAGTCACATTTGAGCAGGAGGTTCTGTGCTCTGACTCATGTAATGCAGCTGTGTCCACATCTGAATCTGATCTGAGAGGAGAAGAAAAACTTCTGTAAACTGATGTAGATGTTGCGTTCATTGAGGAAGGGAAGTTTCTCAACTGTTTCCAGAGAACAGTGAGGAAAGTATACTCCCCCACCCCCACCCTCTCCCTCCCTGCCTCCCTCCCCAGGCATGTCTGTATGTGTCAGAGTCTCTTGCCTGTCCATAAATCTGCAGCTGAGGTGAGACTAATCAGGTGGTTATGGGAGATGAGATGGATGGATGATAATGACCTTCACCTCCCTTTACCTCCCTTTACCTCTGTCCATCCCTCCATCTTATGAACTCACTGCATTTATCTGCACATGTAAAAATCAACCCGTGTGACAGAGATAAGATGTGAGAGTGTGTTCTTTTTTTGTTTAGCTATTTTTTGGGGCTTTTTATGCCTTTATTCTAGATACAATGAAAGAGAGACAGGAAAGTTGGGGAGAGAGAGAATGACATGCAGCAAAGGGCCACAGGTTGGATTCAAACCCATGGCCGCTGTGGTAAGGAGTAAGCGTTAATGGTACGCACTCTACCAATTTCTATTTCTATTTCTAATCCAGTTTCACAAGTAATTACATGTGACACCTCAAATATAGTACTCCGCCAAATAGTTTCCATAGTGACGTCCAGCCTATTGCTGTGTGGATCACCTGCATCTGTACAGATCATGTGCAGCGGACTTTTCTATGTCTGTAGGTGAACGGTAAACATGAACCATGTGAACACTGTGTACCACCGCTCAGGTTCAAAGGTCGACACTGGGCTATCACACTCTTCAGCTGACGCACCACTCAACACAGTTTAAACTATCTCAGGCAGTTTATCTGGTTTATTTTCCACTTGATTACACTCTGACATGAAGACAACAAGCTTTTAGATTGTTTTAAGCAGTTTGAATAAACTCCAAAACATATGACTATATACTCCCACAAAAAACACTGTTCAACATACAACACTGTTTCATGCACTGCACCAATATGGTGAAATGACACCCAGTCCTCCAACCTGAACAACCATCAACCCGCTGATACGACCCATAGCAGTGTCTCCTGAAAAAGTGCCCCTACAGCGGCAGGAGCACCGGACCATGGCTGTCAGGGTTACAATAATAAACAACTGTATGGAGAGCATCGCACTTGCCTTTTGTCTCCATGGTTACTCTAATAACAGTCATGGTTTGGTTGATTCCAGCTTGAGCAGCAGATGGTACATGATATCAGTCTGTATCTACATTCTAATCAGGCTTAGAGAATATTTGTTCTGCTCGGACACATGAGAGGCAGAGAAATGTCTAATTTCTTACTTTCAAAAACAGCATGTTAGAGAAACAGAGAGAGGGAGGAGGAGGAGGAGGAGGAGAGAAAGAGATAAATAGAGGCTGTCAGTCAGAGGGAGAGATAGTGTGTCATGGTGGACGGTCAGACAGAGCTAGTGGATCCCAGGAGGGACATACAGAGCAAGAGCTGCTCAACAACACCATCCATCACGCTCTCTCTCTCTCGCACACACACACACACACACACACACACACACGCACACACACTTCATGCCAAATGGAGCTCAATAAAACCAAAGATGGAAAATCGCTTGTGTGTGTGTGTGTGTGTGTTTCTCTAAAAGTGTATTATGGTTTGTCACAGGTACACAGGTTTCATTTGAACTGGGAAGTGGGAAACTCCCAGTGTCCAGTTGGAAATCTAAAGTCGGATTTTGAAGAACTTCACCAACATGACCTAACAATCCAAGATGGCCGCTCTGCACATCAAAAAAAGTGAACGCTGTGGTAATACTGTTCACTAGCACGTCTGTCTTTAAATCAGTCATACACAGAGTTTTTCTACCTGTGGACATGTTAATACTGTAACCATTTAATGTGTTGTTATGCTGGTATTACTAACAACAATAACAAGCTTCTGACTTGTTGTCAACTCAGGCATTAGGTTTTTTTTAATTTTTTTTTTTTTACAGCTAATTTAGTTTAGAAATTCAACATGTAGATTTCAGACAAACACACACACATGCAGCTTCAGCAACTGTTTATCTGAGCAGTACAGAGTGTGTGTCATCACTGCAGTGGATGTTTGAGCCCTGACGTGTTTGTCCTGGAGAATAAACTTGACAGAGCAGATAACTGAACTGACTCCTGTCGCCTGGGCAGGTAACAGCAGACAGAGACACTGATGATGTCATTAAGGAAAGCTAAAATGCTTACTAATCTACAAACATTATGATAATCAATCAATCATAAAAGTTATTTTTATGCACAATTGACTTCAGCATCAGTTTAAGATGTTGGCTGGTTATTTTCTACACTAACATACTGAATATCTTATTCAGGCAAGAAATACATCTGAAGACAGCACCTTGGACATTGTGTGTCCACTGTCATGGACAACTTTTATAAAGACCTAACAATTAACAGATAAACAAGATATTAACTGGAAGATGAAGTGATGATTGATTGATTATAAAGGGTTAGGGTTAGTAGGTCTAGGTTCTATATTAATACTGTAATACTTCTGAAACGTTGTGATGTCACAACAAAGCAGTCACCGCTCTCAGGCACAGCCCACACCCCGCCCACCTGGATCCACCATCCAACCCTGCAGGATTTGGTTTCTCTGAGTGTTTTCCTGAAATCTGCTATATCAGAAGAGAGGCTCAGGGCCTCCTCTCTTCTGATTGGCTCACCGACCTGTTGTTACTAGAGCTCCAGAGAGAAGCCTGAGAGAGGAGATGTAGAACTACACTGAGATGGTTTTTGGTTCTTAAAACCACATATATAAAACAAAAGAGGAAAATAATGAGCTTTAACATATCTCTTCAGAACAAATGTCCAGTGGAAGTGATAGACATAGAATTCTCTGTCCTTTTTTTGTGTAAAGATGAAGTTATTTTATTTCTGTTCTCTACTTTATTTTTTTGTATAGAAAACTGAAGTTACATCCTTATTAGTTGAAAATCCATGTGTTAGTCTCTGTCCTTCCTCTGCAGCTCGACAGGGAAACACAAAGAAGATTCACTAACTGACACACATCCTCTTAATGTGTCCATCTCACACTGCTGGAGCCTCGTACTGACTTCAGATAAATGTTTGCAAAGAACAAGGCTGTGGATTCTGTCCCCATCACTTCACTGACAGCTCATTAAGAGGGGATTTCTTTATGCTTAGTATGAACCAGATCACAACTGAGAAAAAACTATTTCAGTCTTCACGTGTGGACACGACTGTTGCTTTTACACTGATGTGAAAAACTTGTTGTCAGTATATTTATTTCCTCATGTGTCATAAACCACCCAGCAAGACTTTTATATCACATATTACTCCTTCTAACAGGAGCTTCCCCTGGACACCAGCATAGAGACAGACTGCACTGAGCTGTAGGACAGACCTGACTGATACCAGGAGGCTGGATTCTACAACAGAGTATTAGGGCCACATTTAGGGAAAAAAAAGAAATCTGAAATTTCGAGAATAAAGTTGGAATTTTGAGAATAAATAGTAAAATTTCAAGAAAGAAAGTCATAATTTTACAAGTATAAAGTTGTTATATTATGAGAATTAACTATGTAAAATTTCTAGAGAAAAAGCATATTTTTTAGGAATATTATATCAACCAATCAAACAGGTGAAAGGACAGGCAGTGCGGCCTGAGCTGCTTCCGGCAGCTGCTGTTTGTCTGTCTAACAATAGAACAGACTCAGTTTCTTCACAATCTTTTCAATGTCCTGATGATGACGATGTTGATGCTCAGCCAATAGATGAAGTATCTGCTTATTTGTGAAACCTCTGCTAATGTAGAACTCCACAGGATGCTCCACATTCTTCATTTTAAATCTTCTGATATTTCCCCTCTAAAACAACATGCAGCCTACGATGAAAACTTAATTCTTGAAATTTCATCTATTTTTTCCCCCTCAATGTGGCCCTAATACTTCATTGTAGGATTAATATCTGACAGTGTGGAGTTTTACTGCTTAAACACTGATGTTGATGATAGGCCTACATTTTTGCAGTTAACAGTTTTAAATTAGAGCTGGACGTTTAAAGATGACAATGACATATTCTTTTAATTCTACAGCATCAGACAAGAGGCAGCTCACTACAAAGACCTTTGACGGGAATATTTCACTGTGTGATGAATTCATTTTTATTCTTCATAACAGATTCCAGTGTGACTGTGACTTGCTGTGACTTTTACATACACCCCACCTCCACCTGTAGCTGCAGTCCCCCATCAAACATCTAGTCCTCTCCTGTATTCGTTCATTAGCTGCAGATGTCTGATGATGAGGATGAGGATGAGGATAAAGAGGTTGGTGAACTGCAGTGTTCTGCTGAGTTTCTGCTTTTCACTGCAAAAGTCCCCAAACTGATCTGACTGACGATAATTAGATTATGAGAGCGGATCGATGAGGAGCAGTGACTCTGCTATCAGACAGAAATTCTAACCCCAGACTCTGATTTAAAAAGTGTCAGTTTCACAGTGAAATCATCCTTAACATATTTTGAAACAAAACCTGTTATAAATTAAGTTTACAAATCTTAAAAGTCTTGTGAGAAATTTGGCACATGAATTATTGAGCAACTCACACTTACACCTATGAACAAACCGCAGCCTTCATACCTGTCATTCCTTGTGCGCTACCGTCCATGTATTTGAGATTACAGAAATAATACAATTGCATAAGTTGTAGTTGAGGTAAGGCGGATCTTTTCTCTCAGCTTGTATGAACAGATGAGTTTCACCCATATATATCACCCAAATTGAGAGATTTTTAAACGACAAACCGCGGCAGCACTGTCAGAGGAGTGAGCAGCAAACGAGGGTCTGTCCCTGGACAACACGCTGTAGTTGTTCAGTGGTGGGGTGGTGCTGTTAGTCAGAGAGACTTCCAGTAAAACAACCACAGACCTGCCTTCAGCTGTCTTTAATCCACATTATTACAACAACAACAACAACAACAACAACAACAACAACAACAACAACAACAGCAGCAGCAGCAGCAGCAGCTGCACGGGGAAGTGCCAGACTCCGCAGAGAAAACACGAGTTTACACGTTGAAACACAGCAGGAGCTGAACTTACATGATGAGCAGGTTGGGACGGTCTCCTCGGTCTCTGTCCGGTCGGGTCGAACCGATCGTGGTTCTACCACGAAGCGTCCCGGCGCGCGGGCGGAGCAGAGCTGGAAATGGGCGGGACGGATCCAGGACAAGACCGGACTGTGAGGGTGTCCCGGGTCTTTACGTGTTTACTGTGTGTGTGTGTGTCCGGGGGTGATAGTGTCCTGCTGCTGACTCACACACACTCACCTCGGTGAGCGCCGCAGCAGCGGGAGCAGTGATGATTAACGGCTCCGTCAGGGCTCGGTCACGGCTGTATATCAGCACCGCGCCGGATCCAGATCGTCCCGGGAGTCTTCCAGCTGAGGAGCCAGTCCGGGTAATTAATGACTCCGGACAAACGTGACGCTCTAATTAACACATTAAGTGAGGAGTAGCCTACATTGAAGTGTTGGAGTTACATTAACAACAGAAACCACAACAGAGACACACACACAGACACACACACACACACACACACACACAGCCGTTGACAGCTGGACTCAAGTTTAGAGTGAGAGAAAAGCGCTTTTGTTGGATCATAACCTGCGTCAAAAGTAGATAAAAAGAGAATAGTTTAAGCAGCTGTGTGCGGTGTGTGTATATGTATGTGCGTGTGCATGTGCATGTGTCTGTGTATGTAGGCATGTACATATAGGAAGTAAAAGCTGAGTGCATGCTATTCCGGTTGACGCTCCTCCTCCTTCTCACTGCTGCTGTTGCGACATGGATAAAGGTTATTTCCCAACAGCCCCACCCCACCCCCTTTCTCTGACACGCACACATGACTCATCTTCAACTGTAACGACCCACACTGTCACTGTGACACCAGGCCACACTGATCCACTACTATCAGCAACACAGTGTAAAGTTACTCCATCACAGTCCTGGGTTGAAAACCCTGCTTGAGTATTATCAGCTGAATGTAGGCCTACTTAATAAGTAATATATAGATAATATATAAGATAATAGCCCATATATTTAGCCGCAGGGTGTTACAGACCAGGAGAAGATTTCTAATCATCAGATTGTTGATACAGCAGCTCCAGGTGGAGCTGCTTTTAACTACTAGTCAAGTGGTTCCAAGCGTAGGGGTCAGGTACGGTGGCCCTGAGAGCTCAACACACTGCAACTTAAGAAAACACATGCAAATAGACAAACACGCTGCAAATCCAGAAAACATCAGTTCATCAGTTTGACAACACATATGCTGCAAATATACAAAGCACAAGGGAAGTGTTTCTAGGGGACACTAAAAAGTGATGAACCTGGCTGGGACTTGTTGTTCAATGCTTTGTGACTTTTGAAGTTAAAAGCATTGAACAACAAGTATATCCCAGCAGGTTCATCACTTTTTTCTTTTTAAGTTTTTTTTTTGCCGTAATTCTGAGAGAGAGAGGGAGACAAAGAGAGAGGGAGACAAAGAGAGAGAGAGAGAGAGAGAGAGAAGATGATATGCAGCAATGGACCACGGGTTGGACTTGAACTGCTGCGGTTAGGATTAGGCCTTCATGTCTGAGGTCATCCAGATATTTTTAAGTGACTAAATCTATCAGATACATGTAAAAAGTAACATATTTAATGTAGTGGAGTAGAATTATAAAGTAGCCTTAACTGGAAGTTCTCAAGTACAAATTACAGTACCACACTGGAGTAAATGTACTGACCTTCCACTGCTGCAGGCTGGTGCTCCACTATCACCACCACCACCACCACCACCACCACCACTACCACTACTACTGCTACTATGGGCTGCAGGTCTTTATGTAGTTCTACATAATTTTTAATTAAGGTTTTACAAAGTAAAACGAAACAACAAACATTATCTCAAATTTTCTCTTGATGATTTATTCTTCACCAACCTGTAATAAGCACATTGGCAGCTCATGGAAATCTGATAAATCTCTGAGCGTTTTTTTTTAACGTATAACCTTTATCGTTTTTCAAAACACGCAACTTCCTCAACACATAAAAATTTAATCAGGTTATACCACAAAACCTGTTGCAGCCAGAAAACACACTGACATGAGCTGACTTTATCATTTTAGTGGTCAGATGACTTCTAGTCCTCTTCACAGTTTCACCTTGAGCTGTTTCATCCTGAAGGAAGTTGATCTATAGTGCTGGAATGTATCATTTCATGATAGTTTCCAGCTGCTTTTCATTTGAATTAGTTTTGAATAATTATGAGATTTGTCTTTTGACGGTATCTTTACTTTTAAAACAAGTTATCATCATATTTTTATACTTGTATTTGAGTAACATTTTCCATGCAGGACTTATACTTGTAACTGAGTATATTTGAACTTTTACTGTAAAGAATCTGAATACTCCCTCCACAAGGCAGAACAGAGATGAAAACCACTGCAGGAATCAGAACCTCCTGCTCTGTTATAATATGATACCTAATTACTGGATTATTAGATTATTTAGATGCAGACAGAGACAGGCTCTGAGTTACAGTTGTCAGAGCTGAGAACTCATTCCTGGTGTAATGTCCCCTCCTGGTGGTGCCTGTGTGTAACAGCAAGGAGGAGTCAGTCCCTGATAGTTTTTATGGTGACATGTTTCTTAACAGTAACACAACTCAGTGTAGAACTGAAGACAGAACAAAGTGTCCTGTTCAGTTAAATCATTTTGATTTTAATGTGAAATTTTGGTAATATATCTCCACTAGTCACAAACAAAATTACATGGCCAAAAGTATATGGACACCTTTGTCTAGGGCTGTTTTTCGTGGTTTCATGGTGATGTGTTCACTTCCCTGAGGGATGACAACAATATTTACTGTTTAATGTGAAATAAATATCTGTCATAAAAACTGTCAGTTTAAAGTCTGTAACTTTTCCACATTAAATGTCTGAAAAACATCTAGACCTATATTCTATGTTGTTGAGTTGTGTTCTTACATTATCCCAAATTTTTCCATCAATTTTCAAACCAGATAAATCTATGATTTTGATCATGATAACAGTACGTGTCATTTGGTCGCCTGTCAATGACATCATATGATCTATGATCACATAAGTATGTGTTTGTCAGACAGAAATTCAACATTGACTTTTATCTAGTTTTAAGCCACAAAACCTCCTGAATGTCTGGTTCATAAGTTATCAGAGAAACAATCAAAACAAAGGTTAGCATCAATCTGTGCTCCAACTCTTCCCTGACGTCTCTGTCCTCCATACAGTGAGACTGGACAAGCTGGTAAAAAAGGCTGGGTCTGTGCTTGGCAGGAGTCCGGACTCACTCATGACTGTTGTGGAGAGACGCATGCAATGTAAGATGGAGGCCATCTTAGACAATACCAACCATCCTCTCCACAACATTCTGGCAGGACAGAGAAGCAAATGTCTCATCTCACTGTGCTGCAGAACAGAAAGGTTCAGGAGATCCTGCCATCAGGCTATACAACACCTCAGCCAAAGGAAGTCGACTAATGTAATTAATTATTGCTCAGCTCCGAGGCACTCCTCTACAGCTAGAATAGCTGAGCGGAGTGCGTAATTTTGGCGCGTAACTCGCCCCGCAGCTTTGAGAAAACCCCGGTAATATATAATACAAAGTTATTCCCAAAATACTGGGAATAAATAATGCATTAGGAATGCATTGGAATTTTCTTTAAAAACCCACAAAGTTTCACCTTTTTTCTACAAAATTTCATCTTTTTTCTGAGTCACCCAGCTCTCTCATACCTGCACGTAGAAATGTGAATCAAACTATAAAACGGAGGAAAACTTCTGCTCTCTCCAAAACACAACAACTGTTTTTACATAACATGTAAACTTTTCAAACTATGAGCACTCAAAGGAAGAGTGGAAATCACTTTTTCTTCAGGTGCCGAGTCCGGCAGCAATACCTGTCTCACTCTCATTCACACTTAATGTAATCGTCTTTTTTTTTCAAAAGAATCTCACTCTGTCTTCGCACTGAGCTTACTCACTCATTTTAAGGAATATCTGAATAAAATAGAGACTGTAAGAAACTTCTGGCTTCAGTGTCTGTCACTATGTTTTAGGTTTATGAAAAGAAGTAACGGTTTTCTCATAATTTGCAGTTGTTTGAAGCCATGTAGAAGCCAAATTCTGGGCAGATTTTCACATTGCCATGGCAACGGCAGCTCATGACCTGTGTGTGTGTATGCGTGCCTAGCAACCAGATAACCAACTCTCCAAGCTACGCTAGCTTTACATTAGCCGCATGTTAGGTCTTAAATTACATTTAGTTAGGTCTTAAATATGTAAGTCCATTTACTGCTTCCTTCGTTGCTTTTTTTTTTGTTTTGTTGAAAGAGTGAATGAAGTTGTGACCGTCTCCGCTGAGACAGAGGAGAGGAGAAGCTACTAGCCCTCTCTCGCTGTCACTTCTAGTCGCGTTGCTCTCCTCCCCGGTAATGTTAAATTTAGCACAGAAAAAAACATAATAGTGGTAATTTAAATAGCGGCTCATGGGATTTATTAACCCTCAGGGGTCCCTCTGTCCTTTTTGGGACATTTTCTTCGGTCAAGTTGGGTTTTTGTCCTGTCTCCATGTTTTGTCTTGTCATTTCCTGTTTTATTTTGAAAAAGTAACTCTCGTTTCAGGTCACTTGCCCTTCCTCACGTGTCACCGGTCTGATTGTCTTCCCTGATTCCCGATTTTGTCCACCTGTTCCCCATTACCCTCATGTGTTCAAATAGTCTGCGTCTCCCTTTGTCTTGTGCCAGTGCGTTCACCCCAGCCTTTTTCACAGTTTGGACCATAGTCATTGTCACAGATTTTGTCGGTTTCCTCCAATAGAGAGATTTTTTGTTGTAAGTTTTATATCTTAGTTTAGGCTCCATAGTTAATGCTTGCATAGCCTTTTGTTTCCTCCGTGTGGAGTGATTATTATTTACTTACCTTTTCATATAATAGTGCCTCCAGTTTTCAGGAGAGTTTTTGTTGTTTCTGTTTCATCTTTTTGTTACTTATTTTTTCCTCTGTAGCGAGAGTGATTTTCTATTAACGTTTTATGTAGTCTTTTCCTCCCTTATCGGAGCGATTATTATTTTGGTAATTTGTTAAACCAAGCTTCTTCTTTAAGAAGCACGTCAGAGGTAATATTTTGTGGTCTGCGTTTATTTCTCTGTCTTGGAGTTAAGAAGCTGAATTTCCCAATAAAGACTCTGATACCCTGCATCTGTGTCCTGCGTCTAAGCCTGGTCGTGACATCTTCACTTTTCTTTTTTGATTTGCTGATCATTTTGGCTGTGTTACAGCTGAAGGTATGGATTTCTGCAAGAAAGTGTCTTTTTTGACATATTTTTAAAATCTAATGTCAGTTACTGTTACAGGTCTATTATACACTGGTAACACATTTTGTACCCTCTGGGGTTCCTCGCGTCCAAAAAAGGACACACAAAGAAAAGGCTATGAAATCATCATATATCAATATTTTTTTCTGCTTTTTTTTGCATAAATCTCATAAACCACTTCAGTTCTGCTCAAACCTACCAAATGTTTATTAGTTTTCAGGATTTTAACCCTTTAAATGCCAGTTTGAAGACATGTTGTCTCTTGTTTTATTTAGAAAAACAACACAGAATATGAGATTTGCCACATAATGCATGATGGAGGGATGTGACATTGTTTTATATCTTTTATATCAAGACATTTCTCAAAACCAGAATATATGATCGGGGTGACTTTTGAACACTGGAAATAAATCATGTACTCATCCCGGCAGTAGCCCCCGTGGCACTCAAAATTTCCCTGGAATTTTTTTGTTATTATTATTATCAGCAATGCGCTAATGGACACATGAGTTTCCCCTAAGGGATATAACCTAAACCTCCTGAACAACTGACACTGAAGGAATCCAAACCAGGAGCAGCTGACAGCAATGGTGGTGAAGACGAGGGATGAATTATGGTGGGATTACAGTAGTCAGGGTGTTAGGTGTTGAAACATTTACATATCCTTCTTACCTGTAATTGTAAATATTATAATATATTTCCCATATTCATTCCTGGAAGAATCTTGTGATACGATTTCAGACACTCCTAAAGTGGACCATGCCATTTCTTGACCGTTAGCTAACATCCTCATTCCCATGTGTGGCTAGCGTCTTTGCTCCTGCGCATTGTACCAGCAAATTGAGACACTGTAGCTAAATATAAGTAGCAGTAGCTAACTATATAGTTTGTTTAATACATTTTATTTTCTTAATGTCAGAGTTTGATTTAGATTGTGTGAAGTATCTACGAAGGAACGCTAATGTTAGCTAGTTTCTAATTTGGGCCTTAAGTAACAGTTTAGCTAACTAATGTTAGCTAGCTGATAGCGCGCCCTTTCATTTCCAGTGTTAGCTTGTCGTTTCATTACCAATGTAAAATGTCATATGTTATGTGCCTCTGTCTTATAGTGTCCTTGTGTGTGTTGGTATGCCCTGCTCTGCCCATCCCTCTCCTCCAGCAGGTGATCAGGCACAGCTGTCCCTGTTTCACAATCAGGAGCTGGGGCTTCAAATGCTGTAGGAGGCAGCTTGGCCGAGGCCATTGTGGGCCATTTGTCGTGGAGCTGTGGTGTTCGTGACAGCCAATGTGACGTTCTTCCCTTTGTGTGGTCGTTTGTGTTTACCCAGTGCTCTACTGCCGGTGCTCTACTCCCTTACTGTAAATTAAACTCCTTATTTATTGCTGGAATCTGGTTTCCTGTTCCGTTTGTTTTGCCCGGTTCTTTATTTTTCATTGTTACTTCCCTTTACCCCTACACTCTTTCTGGGAACACAACACATATATGATCTAATGTTAGCAAACACTGGTGCTCAGTCATGAGCAGTGAGACAATGGAGGATTAGTTGTTGTAGAGATATGTTTTGACATCAATATAGAGTTTATTATTTCATGTATTTCAAGTGTTTGAGTGGCTGTGGTGGTTTATTATTATTTTACCTTTTTGATAACAGACACCTCCTTTGTTTTCACTCTGGAATTCAGTAGTTTTACCTGTTGGATCATTGAACATTATCAAAATCCATGTGTGCTGAAGACTCAGTAATTGTATTAGCAGTGGTAGAAAGTATTAAAGTACAATTACTCTAACTTAAATTTTGAGGTAATTGTACTTTATTTGAGTATTTCCATTTTATGCTACTTTATACTTCCACTCCACATTTGACAGCTTTAGTTAAACAAGCAAGATACTGTGAGGAATCTTCAGTTCAGTGAAACAAATGCTTGCACTACTGGCTTCCTTTTATCTGGAGAAAAAGTTGACCACCCTGATAATCATTTTATAATTCACACTCTGGTGAAGGCAAAAACTTACATGATCTCATGCTGCTTCAACTTCTGACTTTCGTTATTGTTTTGATTTGAGAGACCTCAAGAGGCAGAAGTTACATAATGTGCTCTTGAGGTCTGAATGATTGATCATGTTGTTATTATCATGTTTGTTTGGTTTTTTCAATGATGCTTCTTAAGTTAAGCTAGTTAAAGTCACTGACTGCTGGGCAGATTTCCATTAGGAAGGAAGAAAGGAAAGAAGGAAGGATGGATGGATGGATGGATGGATGTCTTATCTCTCCTCCAGCTCTTCTTCAGCTGGTGTTTTAGTATCACTAGCAGCAGTAGAGTTGTGTTTTTGTGTCGCTGCTTGTTAAAGTTGGATGAAGCCGTGCAGCTCTTAAGGCATCAGAACATTAGACGGAGTCGTGTCTAAAGTGGAAACCAGCTGCTGAGTGCATTTATATAGCAGCAGTGTGGATGGATGCTCCACAAGCTTTTAGCCCCTCTGTCTGACTCCATGTTTGTCACTTCACTTCGGGAATAACAGAGCTTTTAAGGAAGCAGCAGCTGAGACTACAAAAACACTTCAGACTGTGACCTGAGTCCAAACCACAAAACACTGTCTTCTTCTTATTCTGCTCTGTTCTTCAGCCTTTCATCAGTTTAAACAGGAAATATATAAACATTACTGTTAGTCGGAAATATTCTTATCCCCATCAGTGGGTTTCATGTGTATTAAGTCTGAATTAGTTAGTTCTATTCTACAACTGGGAATTTACCTGGAAATTTATACTCACAGTAACAGTAAATTTTGTCAAAACATTGATCGTTTCTGATTAATTTCATTTGTATTTATAGAAATGAGTTTCATGTGAGTAACATTCTTTCTTTATATGTTCTTGTGGACATATCACTTCTATTTAATATCATAATCCACTCATATTCCACATTTAATAGGGAACATTATAATTACGTCTCTTACAAAAATGTATATGAATAAATCAAAGCTTCACTGAAGTGAATCTTAATACAAAAGGAAAAGGTCATGTGTACGCTGAATGTTGGAAGCTCCTGAAACTTTTATGATCCAACATTTCAAACTTCAAGGTCTTTGACAGAGAAACAAAACAATAGCTGATTAAGATTGGGACCCCCCCCCCCAAAAAAAAAAAGAGGTAAAAACAGCAGCTGAGAAGGTTGAAACATTTATATATCCTTCTTACCTGTAATTGTAAATATTACAATATATTTCCCATATTCATTCCTGGAAGGATTGTACCACTATTTCAGACACCCCTAAAGCAGACCGTACCATTTCATAACCCTGTTGTTAGCTGTCTGGCTACATCTTGTCTACCTGTCTCGCTCCATCAGTGACTTGTGTAACGCAGACCCTGTAGGCAAATATATGTAGCAGTAGCTAACTATCTAGCTTGTTTAATGCACTTTACTTTCTTACTCTCAGAGTTTCTGAATTAGATTGTGTGAAGTATCTACGGAGGAATGCTAATTTAAGCTAGTTTGTAACTTTAGCCTTAAGTTACAGTTTGGCTAACTAATGTTAGCTAAGATGTGTCCCAACTCAGGGGCAGCATCCTTTGGAGGCTGGATTTGAAGACCGACTGCATCACAGCAGCGTGACTAGGCTGTCCCATTCTCCTTGAAATGCGGCCAACAAATGCAGCCTTCTTTTCCTGGGCAATGAAGGATCCAACGGGTGGATCATTCGTGGGCCAACCTATCCCAGGATTCATTGCGCACCAGTAATGAAAGCAAACAACACTGACCACGACCAAATGTAAGTATTATCTTTCAGCTCAGTAGCTAATGGTACAGCGGTGGTAAAACCAAGGGCCTTAAAACCTCAAGTTGTCATGGTTGCTAGGCAACCAGAGCTTTGTGATGCAACGGCACACACAGCTGGTGACGCACAGTGTTAGTCCTCCGTAGACTAGATCGTCTCATTTCAGTTTGGCCTTCACGGTCTACAACGGCTATGAAGGGCCACACCTTCGTAGATCCTGTCCTCCAAAGGATGCAGTCCCTGAATTGGGACACAGCTCTAGTTTCTCACTTTAGCTTTTGGTTGGTTTAGCTAACTGATGTTAGCTAGTTCCTAACTTTAGCCTTAAGTTACAGTTTAACTAAGTAATGTTAGCTAGCTGATAGCGCACCCTTTCAGTTGCAGTGTACGTTGTCATTTAATTACCAATATAAAATGTCTTATATGATCTAATGTTAGCAAACACTGGTTCTCAGTCATGAGCAGTGAGATAATGGAGAATTAATTGTTGTAGAGATATGTTGTGCTGTGGTGGTTTGGTTAGTTTTTTAACTTTTTGGCTGGACCACAACAGCAGGGGCCAGCCCTATAATGGAGAATGTAACTGACTGACTGACTGACTCATCACATTTCCACCACTGGTCAACCAAATGCCACGTGAGAGGAAATATTGTACTTTGCACTCCATTAAATTTATTTGACAGCTTTAGTTAAACATTCATGATATTTTAAGGTCTGCAACACTTGTAACACACACTGAAGCATGTACCTGCACTGTTCTGGGTTCCCATTCACCTCCCTTCCCTGACCCCCCTGATTGTCATTGTTCACACTCTGCAGACAAATGTTGACAGCTCCACCTGCAGTAACACAATGTGTGTTTCACACTGATGAAGCTTCAGTGAGGATTGTGGAGTTTGCCCCGCGCTTTAAAGTGCAGTCATATGATAATTTTATGCTCATGCAAACACAGGTGACAGACCTATGAAAAATCAGAACCTGGACTTTTTAACACACCATAAGCCGTAGTGTTTTCCCCAAGCCACTGATCTCTGCTAGATCATCATCCAGAGAATAAACTTGGTGCTCATTTCAACACACATTGACTGGTTTCATAACGATCCCAACTTATAAAGCTGAATTTCAAAACATCAGCAGTGAACAAAATTACACAAACTGAGCTTTCACAACAGATGTCACAATCTTCTGGCCTGTGATAATAATCCTCCAATTTAAATTTCAATCTTGATTTTTTTTTCCTCAGTCTTTCATTTTATAATAATTAACATTTGCATTTAGCAAACTGACTTTAAGCTTCCTATCTCTTAATGTTTGTTTGATTTGATTGTATTTAACCTTTAACCTTTTCATTTATGTGTTAATTTTGTAATGTCGTACACTTCCTGTATCTCATTGTATTCTTTCTGCTTGTAAATAAAGATATATATATACCTAAGAGAACAATCAACCTGGAGCACACAGGGGTAGACAGATGGTGTCTTCTGTGGACTTTCATGTGTTTCCTGTCTCATCTGCAGGATCATGCATGAACAGTCTAATGTCACATCTGTGTGAACTTTAGAATTCGAGTAACAAATCTGATGATTTAAGACTGAGACTTTGACTTTGAAGTCTCATCATGTGACATCATTTGGACCTCAGCTCACTTATACATAGAATGATTAAAGTAATTTCAGCATCAATTGGAGGAAGGCACATCAGACAATCATTGTCTTTTAGAATTGAAATGCAAAGTTCGGGACCTGGTCTTGACTTGGAACTTGATGGTTTTGACTCAGGACTTCACAGACACGTATTTGTGATGTGCAAGAGAGAGACTTTGTACCACCTCATCACAGGTCAGTATGACGGATACGAGGGAAACACCAGCTGCTTCTCTTTTCAGTGAATATAACTGACTGGAGTTACCCAGCTAATGTGACCGGCAGAAACAAACAATTGAGGAGGAACAAAAAATGAGGCAGAGACTGAAGCTTTTACATCGTTATTTTTTTTTTATTTTTCAACAATCTTTTTCATCCTGCTGCGTATTGGCGATGACGTTTTTCTAATATATGATGCGATATATGAAGGTGTCTCAGAAAAGGTGCAAACATCAGCAAACACAAAGAAAGATCCAGAGATTTCAGGCTTTGACAAAGACATTTCAACATGGCAACAGTTCGTTGTCTCTCATAACCCCCGCACTCCGTTCACCTCCGAGGGGCTAACCACCTGCCAGAGGGCCTCTGTTGCTTGGTAATGACATCATCATTTTGCGCCGGTGGATGTCGGCAGTGCTGCAAACTTCCCCATGCAACAGCGACAGCCCTCCGTTGTTAAAAGTTAGAGTGGGAGGTCAGCAGGTTGACTCACAGGCCTGGACTAGTTTTAATAGGAGATTCTGAAAGTTTCAATCAATAATGGAGGGAAAATACTCAGCGATATTATCAGGAAGTTATTTGGAAATTATGGAAATTAATTCATATCAGATTTTAAAACATCTGAGTTGACCTGCTGTCCTCTCTTAGATCACAGAATAGAACTGCAGAGTGCCCTTTCTACCCTTTCTACTACTCAGAAACCGGTTCACAATCCGCAATGCCTTCAGGTGACAACAGATTTACCGTAAATATTAGCCGTGTGAAAAACCATGTTGAGGTTCATGTGGACCAATAAATAATCACCCATGTTCTGTCCCACAGGATGTACGAGCAGTGTAAGGTGAGATTAAAGTGTTTGTGATTGTGTTGAATGATGATGTTAATATGTTGTTAGTCATTTAAAGGTTAATAATAGTTTTGCTTGTGAATTGACAACATTCATTTAATAATAAAAAATAATAATTTTGTGTAGAAAAGATTGAAGAATGTCTAAATAAAAGACTTCACTGAGCATCAACAGAGAAGTTACACAAAATAAAAATAACCCCCTGTTTTTGAACAGATTCAAAGTGGGAACTTGCACATGCACACACACATTTCACATGTACGACTACCCCCTTTGTTTTAAAGCAGGGCTGAAATTTTCAGACATTCTCAAATGTTTTCTACAACTAGAGGGTGAATGATATTACATGTAAATGTTTGTTTCACACACTTTGACAGACGGTGTCATTTGTAAATTCATATCTAAATGATTTTTGTTTTCTTTAAATACTATGATGGATTTTCTCCCAAACTATTTTGTCCAGTTTCTTTTTTTTTTCATGAAATTTTTTTAAATTTAACATAGAGACAATTTTCACTGTTGATGCTTTGAAAATCAACACAGATTTTTTTCATTTGCTTGTTCCATAGTTATTATCTGGTGGTATTTTGGTTTGGAATTTGTAGTGATAGAAAAAAGTGTAGATAAATAAAAACACAAATAATATTAAGATACAAAAGAAAAGTGAATGAGTGAATCTTTTTCAAATCGCAGAAGTGTTTTTTAACATCAGTAGCAATTTTGGGACAAACAGTGATTTTAATCTCCAAATCAAATTCTTAATTTTAGTTTTTTGGCACTATCAGGCTTCCGTTTTCGATGGTGATCCTGTGATGTGACCTGAAGGCAGTGAGACTGTTGTGTTGATGTTAAAGCCTGATATTGAGTTTAAAACCTCCATATAGAAGCAGATGTGAGAGAGAGGACACTTGTGTTACAACATTCCTGTGGAGAGGTCTGGTTGTGTCGAAGCGTACAGAAACATGAACAGGAGAGCACAAACATTTAACGCCCCCTTGGACCAGAAGAGAGAACAGTAGAACGCAGCCAGTGTTCCTGTCGGTCTCTACAGTCCTCGTGGTCCGACCCAAAACCCCAAACTGGAAGACTTTCTTAGAGGCAGTGCGGTGGATTGTGATTGGTTCGTTCATTTCTCTCCTTCAGTCCCTCCATTCATCTGTCCATCTTTAACCAACAAAATACAAAAATTCAAAAGAAAAACAAATACCTGGGCTTTGGCAGCCAATAAGAGTTGACCTCTACGACTGGGCCCACCCAGACTCCGCCCCCACTTATTTTGTCACCTTTAACGGAGCATGCATCACAGTTCAGCTGTAGGGTGAAATAACATTACTGATTCTTTTTCTCCACATGCAAACAATCACTTTGATTCAGTGTCTCTGAATCTGACAAACTCATGTTCAGGTTTACATCTGTCAGCTGATGTCAGCTGAGGTCACTTGATGTTAACTGATGTCGGCTGATAGGAGGCGACTGAGTTTCCCAAAAATGATCTTTACATTAATTCAATCTCTAGCCTGCAATGTTTCATGTTACTCATTAACACATTTGTCCTTTAATTAGCAGCTAAAACCTGTTTTCATCCCTAATGATGGCACCAATTCAAATCTGAGCGTGAATGTTCTTGACCTTGGAAATACTATTTGAGAAGATCATTTTAAATCTTAATCTTGGCCACAAGTTCTCAGCTAAATATTTAGTATATGTTGTGTTAAGAATGTTTTATTATTTGTATTTTATTATTGCCTCTAACTGGTTTCACAGATGTGAGATCATTTCAAATCTCAGTAACATTCAAAGTTCTTCTTTTTTCTTCTTCTTTTCATGTCACAAATCCTGCACACTGTCAACTGCACTCATGTTATTAATGGCAGTTTTTTTAATTCATCAAATTCATGACCTCATAAAAGTCTGAGGACTGAAATGACTTCTATGTTAGATCTTTGTAACCGTTTCATGTCAAAAATGTTAAATATATATCCTAACCCTAACCCTAAGGAAATTTAGACAGGATTACCATGAGATAACACAGACTGTAATGACAAATCCTCCGTGAAGAAATTAAAAATCTGGCACATATTATCTTCCATATCGACCCCCTAGAGAAGCAAACAAGGGTTATTGTTATTATTTTGTAGGACTCTGAAAATGCCTGCTGACCTGTTGATCTTTGTAAACTGAGAAATGGTGAAGATGTTTTTGGGAAACCTGGTCAGTAACGTCTGAGAGGAGTAAAGGGTCTGAGTACCAGAAGAAATGTAGTAAAGGTTGGACAGGGCAGTGCAGCAACTCAGTCTGAACGTCTGAATCTTACACTCTGAAAAAAAAACAAACCTACTTTTCATGACCCCTGTGCAGCCTAGGAAACGCAGTGTGTTATACTGCTGTTTTTTCATGTATTAGTACATTTACGAATGAACTGAAACCAGTGGCTGCGAGGCAGGAAGTAAAATGATGAGCAGAGAAGCCTTTTGTGTATTTAAGGAAAATAACATGATACGACAATCTCTCCTGACCCAGCTGCTGCCGGGTGACAAGCCAACAAAATGTCACGTTGGTTTGAGGTTTGATTTTCCAATCAAAGGCCTGCAGAACCGTTTCATTATTTCCTACAAGGGAAGAAAATCTGTAGCAAATTTTTGGAGGAATAGTGTCTACAGAACAACAACAAAATTCCTTTAAGTTATTTAACAGGCATCACATTTGTTTTGGAAGGTTCTTCACCCAACAGCAGGAAGTCGGTTTTTTTTTCAGATGTGGAGTTCATGATGTTCAGATGAGCTAAGAGTGATACAGCTTTCAGTTTTCAGGGCAGTGCTTTTCGTCTTAACGAAGCAGGGCAGTGTTAAACTTGTTACCACATCCTCCCATCGGCCGACACCTGAACACATCACTGTGGTAAACATTACCATGAAGACCAGGAGCTGTGACCTGGAGAGGACAGTGATGTCAGACCTGACTGAACTAGACATTTTACACACTTTATTCAAATGAAATCTCCCTGAAATGTGTCAGTAAGCAGCTCCATTCAATCTGCTTTAACAGTTCTTCTTCTACATGTGAATTAAAGTCACGAGTCCTGAAGCACACAGACATCAAACATGTGGCATCACCACTCCCTCCTGCTGCAACTTAGAGGCCAAGAATTACCAGGTTTATTGAACACACCATGATTAGGAGGTTCACAGCCTTTTGAATTGATTATGATTAACATGTACAGTGGGGTCCACAAGTCTGAGACCTCTGGACCCCACTATCTGTATAACACTCACCTGGCTCACCTGTCTGTCAGCCTCAAACTTCAACAACACAGTAACAGAAAACAGCCTTTATATTCTTATTCAAAAGAGTCAATAATCAGTAACGATAATCAAAAATCACTTTCAAACTCAAACTGCATTTTTTCATTCATGGCAAAGTAGGAAAAAATCCTGCTTTTGATTCATGTGAAGATTTAAAGAAACATACTTTTGTGTGAGTCCAGGTGCCTTAGAAGAATCAATCAGCAGGAGCAGGAGCGAGCCCGCTGATAACATCATCAGGTGATCATAAATATCATAAGCCCGGCCTCTTTCACATGAGCTTTAGAGGGCGTTTCCTTATTATTTTAACATGTCACCCCTTCTTTCTAAATGCATCAATCGGATCTCAGTGAGACCGACTGCATCATGACAACAGGTCCAGTCTGCTGGGCTGAAAACAAAACACACAACCGTGATCAGAAGTGCGTGATTCATACATTCATACATACTGTGTCATTGGTCAACACAAGAACATCCTCAGTTGTATCACATCACATCGCATCACAGCGTGCCCTGACAGGGCAGGTAACTGAGTCGACTCAGTCCTGTTCAGGCCGGATCAGAGTTACACAACACAGCTGTTAGTGTTTCTATAAATCATTTAAATCCCCCAAACGCATGTGGGGGCGTTGCCAGGCTTTGGGAAAATACATCATGCAATATTTCTGCCTGCAACTACTCAACACTAAAAGTTTTCATCTGATCAGACCCTGAATGCAGCACAAAGACAGAAACAGGAGCAAGCTTGTTACTCTGTTGGTTATTTAAAGATCATACAGAGGTTTCAGTTCTGTGTACTTCACTGTCCTGCTAATCGTTTTCCAAATCATCAGTTCTCAGATCCAGTTCCTTCCCCTCCACTTGGTTTCACTTCCTGTCTGTGAAAATCCTACTGCAGGGAGATGACAAAACCTTCACATGTCACTGTGGTCATGTGCTGTGTTGTAAGAACAGTCATGGTTCTACAAACTGCTGCATTCACATAGCCTTAGACACCAGATGTCAGTTGTTTGCTGGACTGTTTATCTGTTGGGTGTTTAAACTGGTGTCTGCTCCCAGCTTCTGTCACCGCATGAAGAAAATAAAAATAAATTGAATGTGATGGAGTCACATGAACATCTCTCTGAACAGTGTCTGTTTAAGGGCAAAGTATTTGGTTCTGGCAGCGTGTGCACCCATTCCCCTGAATGTGAGTTTGAACACTGGTGCTGTCTCGATGCCTGTGCTGTGAACTACAGGCGTCATGAAGTGAGACACCACCACATGACTCAGTCAGAGCCTGTTACTGCATCGTCCAGATGAGAGTGGCTCTGTTGTTCCATCTGATCACAGATGAGCACAGCTTTAAGAGCAGCACCAAATACTTTGCTGAAATGCCCTGCGTTTTGCCTCTCAGGCTACAGGCTGCTCTGAGGCTGCAGTTGAAAAGTCCTTTTTGCTGAAGTATCTGAGCAGCAGCCATGATCGGCCGTGATCCCAGCTGTTCCAATTATGTAAATGATGAGGAAAGGAGCTTCAGTGCTTCCTATCTTTTCTCCTTTAGCATAGGAAACACTGGACCTTCCTTTATGAAAGGAAAGGAGAAATGCTGTCCCACAATTCCTTGCTGCAGCAACACTTAAAGCGATGCACCATTGTCGTTTCACCTCAACACACCCACATAAATGTGAATAAAAGAGTAAAGAAACAACAGAGCTGCTGTTTTATGTTTGTGACAAGATCCAGAACTGATGGAAATACTTATCTGATCCACTGAAGCCCAAATCCATAAATATAGATTTCTTCTCTTTAAATCCAGTGAGCAGTCAAAAATGAAAAAGCGCCTGAGAGGAAACTCTACATTATACGAAAATAATTTATTCTGATCTGTCGCTCAGTTCCTTATTTCTATTTGATTTTTATTTCAATGGCTCAACTTTCTTCCATGTTATCTTATTTCAACATTTCAATCCTGTTTGTTTTGTTCTTGTGATTAGGAAAGGAGGATTTATCGTCCCAGTTAGTTAAAAACAAAAGCTTAGTGTAAGTGCAGTCAGGTTTGTTTCCTAAGTCCTTATGAATTCTCCTTCATATCTTTGACATCAAGTCGTTTTCCATCGAGCTCGAGGAGAAGTGGTTATGAAGATTATTTTGACTTTTCGACTGCAGCCTCTCTGTTGGGTTTCTTGTGGTTGTGTGTTGATGTGTGGTATTTCTGTTCCCCTGACTTCCCTGTTTCCAGCCACTTACTTTAAAACCAGACCTGGATCATCTCTCTGCAGCTGATTTCATAGACATTCATAGACAGGAAGTGAAAACAGCTGCTGCTTGGAGGGAATGAAATTATTTGTGAAAACTGATGGGAGGTCTGGTAAAATGATCTGCAGGACCATGAAGGTCATGTGATCTCTAGTAAAACACCAGTGCTCTCCACATACTGTCAGAAATCTGCATCTGGATCTGCTATCATGAACCAGATCACATGACCTACCTCCACAGGAAACAGAGCAGGAAGTCTTTCAGTGCTCATTCCCCTCTGACCCTTGTTATAGGCAGTGTCTGCAACAAAACTCGCAACTCCCTGACCCAAGAAAACAGAACAAAAAGACAAAAAAAAAAACAGGATGTGGCAGCTGAAGAACACACAACAGAAAAATCTCATCTTTCTGATTGGACAGAACACGGAAAAGAAGAGGAAGAAGAAGCGCAACGTGTCGAAAGTGCGAAAGTTTTTGCATTCATTAAGTAAGAAATGAAAGGAAGTGAAGTTTCTACATGGCTTAAAGCTTTGGAGTTCTCAGCGCTCGCTCGACTCGGAAAACATTTTATCATCATAGTGACAGAAATGATGATGGTGGTGATGATGATGATTACAATGTGGCAATGAAGAGTAGGTGTGCTAGCCTCCTGGCACCGTTTCAGCAGGGCTTTTTGCATAAAATGTAAATCATCATCATCAACGTCCTGATTTTTCTCGTTTTCAAACAAGCCCCTCCCCCTTTTGATTTAAAATATTTCATCACAAGCAAGAAGATTTTTTCCCGTTTTTTTTTTTTTTTTTTTTTTTTTTTTTTTTTTTTTTTTTTAAGCTTCTTTTTTTCGTTGTTGTCGCCGTCGTCATCGTGGCGGTTGTTGTAGTTGGTGTGGTTGTAGTTGCTGTTGTTGCTGAACAGAGGGAGTGTTAAAATGGGAGTTCGCCTCCTCCTCCTCCTCCTCCTCCTCCTGTGGGGGGCGCTGCAGGCTATGACCCGTCCTGCACTGTGGAGTCCTCCTGCTGCTGCTGCTGCCCCTCCAGGCTCCCTCCCCGCTCCTCGCTGTTCATCGTCGGGCTCCGCGAGGATTTCTGCAGCTTCTCCTCGAGCTCGTGCAGCGACGGCTCCTTATACATGCACACTGCAGGGGGGAGGAGGGGGGAGGAGGGGGGAGAAAAAGCATATGTTATTAACCACAGTGGGATATTGTGTTGTCACTGAAAACAGCACGTACGAACAGTCAGAGAGGTAAAAATAAAACGACAGAAACATCAGTAATAATCGGCAGAAATCATTAAGTAGAAACTGAATTAAACAAAAACAAAGAGCAGAATATAACTGTGAATATATATGGCCTGGCACATGCTCTGTACTGGTAGTAGCACATACTGTAACTGATGTCTTGTATATGTTAAGTTGCATAGATGAGTATTGGTAATATGAATGTACAGGATGTAAAGGAATGTACAGGTAGGTGATATGAGTGTATGTATGTTTAACACAATAATATGTTATTTACAAAAATGAATGTACAGGTGTGTAAAATATATTAATATTTAATTTGTCTGAATGACAGCACCCTAATTTGCTTAATGAAGCAGAAATGCTTTAAGAAATGCAAAATGAAAATACAAAAATAAATAGGTTTCTGGGAAATAATAGGGGAAAACAATAAATAACAAATAAAAAAAAGAAAGGAATTTAAATGGGAAAGTAAATAAAGAAATTAAATTTAAAAAGTGAAGTTAAATAATAGGCCTACAAAGGTAAATAAATACAGAAGCAAAAAGATATATTAGTTTATGTCACAATTTATTACTTAAATGGCATATTAAAGTCATTTATTTTTGATTTTGGCAGTTTCAGTCCTCCATTTATAATATACAGTTGTGTATGCACATGTATGTGCAGGTATGTGATATACAGGAGGGACAAGGAAAGGGAAGGAGGGAGTTAAAAGGAGAACAGAGTTGAGGGGTGAGGAAGGGGTAGAGGGGGAGAAAAAGGAGGGAAAAATAAAGATGGGAGGAGTGTGATGGGTCTAACATGAAGGACGAATTCTGGAGAGGAAGAGGAGAAGATGGACAGAGGGACAGGTGGAAGGTGATAGTTGACAAATGAAGATGGGGGGGGTGTCTGAGGACAGACAGAGCAGCTGAAAGCAGAGACAGAGCTTCATGTTTCCTATTAAACCTCCATGTGTGATATTAGAGCTTCAGCTTGTCCTCAGACTCAGAGGGAGTTCCTACAGGACAACCTCTGCCCCCACCTTCACCTTCACCTCCACCTCCACTTCCTTCCACCAGACTGGTTGATCAGGGCCAGAACAAGACAGAGGCTTCACATACTGAAGGCCAGCACAGTCTCCAGACCTGAACCACATGGAGCTGCTTTGGGATGAACTGAACAATCTTTCATTTCCATTGTAGAGAGAACGTCAGAGTAAGTTCAGCTGCCGGAGGAGTTCCACAAGAAGATTCAAGGCCTCCTTGTTTTGACCTGTGTACTTGTTTACTGAGACATTAACCTGTGTGCATTTCAATAACAACTGGAAAAAATGTTCAGTTGGTGTTCTAAAACTTATGACCAACCGTGTCTCAACAGAAATGACCTGATGCCGATGAGGATAGTTTCATTCTCTCCGAACACAGACTGTGGAAATCAGTATGTGACATGTTTTTACTGATGGAGCTGAACCACTAACGCTAAAAGAGTTTGAGAGGCTGCAACTGACAACGGCTGTGTCTGCAGTTAAATGCATTTTATAAACGTGAGGTGGTATGAAGTATTGTGTACCTGCACAAGATTGATGCAATCATTATATGTCGTGATTTGTCTGAAGTACTGTCAGTGTTTGAGACAGAAACTATTTTAACTGATTTTAAATATAAAGGATTAAAACTCTACTAGAAGTATAGTTTATATGGCAATCCACCTCTCCTCACCAGAACATTACCATATTTTGTGTAGATGATGTAATAATTTATCCAACGAACCAATTTTTAAAGAAATATTTTTTTAAAATGACATTTTTTTGTGACATTACAGAATTATTATTACTTAATTATTTTAGGTTAATGAATATGTGTGAAGGGCAGGTTCAGATAGAAGTGTTATCTCTTATGGAAAATAAAGAACATTTCTTATCTTAAATGCTCAATTTTATTTCCATAAATGTAAAAGAAAAACCAGATCAAGACCTGACCCCTCTTTGTGCTGAAACTGAAACACCTGAATGTGGAGGACCAGGGGTGCACAGGTGTGATGGTCTCACCTTCGATGGGTCTGGGGACGAAGTGTGAGCAGGGTTTAGTTTTCTTCACTCGGTTTCCCTTCATGATGACTCCGTCCTTGTTGAGGCCCAGGAACCAGGCCCGGCCAGACTCATGCTGCCGGTACAGCGTGGACGAGTAGATGACGTAGTAGTTCTCAAACACAGACTCCTTAAACTTACACTCTGCTGTGAACACATCCTGACATGCAACAAACACACACACACAGAGAAAACAGAATGTCTAAATCAGATGATTTACATGATTGTAGTCATCTTCATCGTGTCTCTGCACTGATGACCTGACTCTGCTGGGACAGTTTAAAGTCCCAGTTTAACATGTTGTACCTCCCTCCAGATATAAGAGGTGTGTATGTTGGTGTGTGTGTGTGTGTCCTCCATATAAATCAGGTGGTCGAGGAGGAGCAGAGAGTCAATCAGAGCAGAACAAACACACACAAAGCAAACATCTGTTCTAACACTCAACACCCGTAGTTAGGAGGGGGAGGCAGTTCTCCCTTTACAAACTGTCCCTCAGTTTGTCCTTCCAGGCCTCCGTCCACTTCACTTCCTCAACTATGACAATCAAAGAGACCACGCAGTTCCATTTGTATTTTATCATCAATTTGATGTTTCTATTGGTGCTGACCTGAAGAGTATTAGCTGGTGTCTGTTCAATTCAAACTGTCTGATAATGTAACAACATTGTGGCAAACAAACAAACACATGTGAAAACATAACCTCCTTAGCATTGATCACACTTAAACATTACGCTGCTAACTGAATCGTCTATTTGCTGAGGAAAACACACAACTTATCCCAAATGAAAGGGACCCAGCAGACCTTACTTCATAACTTTTAAGAAGTAAATAACAAAATTAAATTAGTGGTGGGTAGAAACAATATGTATTTTTAATAAAACATGCAGTTTTGGAACACAAAAGTGTGAATGGCCCCTGACAGCTACTGGACACTGGTGCATTACAGTGGTTGCCACCACTGGTCTTTTGGTCTGTCAGCAGGATTGTGCAAAAAGTACTGAACTGAAAAAACCCATAACTACTGATGACGACACACAAACCAATAGAAGTAGAAGAAGAAGAAGAGGAGAGAGGGGAGAAAGAAGAAAAGGGTGGACGAGAGGAGGGTTGAGGAAAACAGAGGTAATAGAAGATGAAAGCTGTTTTTATTCCCCTCTCAGCAGGCTGCCTGCATCACATCTCAAGACACTGTAATTCAAATAAACAGTGTTTAGACAGAAGGGCCTCACACACCACAACTTTACTTTCAACTGTCTGAGCAAAGGAGCTCGGCTCTGTGAGAGGAAAAAAGCTGGAAAGTTTTTATGTAACTGCACAGACAAAGAAGAAGAGAAACCCTCCATCTTCATCAGCAGCTGATGACCTGAGTCCATATCTTAAGGAGTTCACTCCGTTTATCACAGCTCATACTCCACCTTCATCTGGTTTTTGGTTGTGGGTTCATATGTATCTGGATCATGACGTCTGATCACTGGCCTTCACATTTCCACCTGGTATCAGTAAGAGTAATACTTGAACTGGTCCTCATGCACAGGTACAGAAACAAAAAAGTAGAAGTGAAGACCGAGACAATATTGAATCATGTGTCAAAACACTGAGGGATCATGGGTAACATGGAAATCAACTTTATGCAGTTAAATTTGTGTGATAACTCTTGATATGCCAAAGATGCAGCAGTGAAAGTTTAGAACATAAAGTAGGCGTCATCTGCATACGATGAGGTTTTCTTTTCATTTATTGATCTTAAGATCAACTCATGCTGAAGGCTGATGGCACAGGAGCATTTATTTCAAAAGACCATAAATACGTAACACAGTTGAAATCAGCCTCTGTTATAATTCCATATAAGAACTACATACTGTAAGTGTCACCAATCAGAAGAAAAAATGGCCACAAACCAGTGGTGTGCCATCAGGGCAAGCAAGGCAAGCAGTGTTTTTCTCAGTTAAAGATAAAAATAGACATCAGTTATCACTATACCGAAGTGAAGTGATATCTCTCCTTACATCTGATCTCAGAACAGCAATCTGTCACATAAAGGATCTGATGTCTGTTTGCATTCATTTTTTTCTCTATTGACGGCAGAAGGCTATTGTGTTGTATCTACAGTTTCTGTCAATTTCACGGGTCTTTACTATTGATAAAGGCTAGATCTTGTCAAGTGGGAAGGGGAGCAGCAAGTTGTAAGTTTGCACATTGAGGATAATCCTGGATCTTTGACTGGTGATTTGCTACAACCAAAGTGAGCTTGTCAAGCTGTCAAAACCAGCATGACAACACCAGGACACCTGGGATATGTTGTCATTGAATTTGTAACCGATAACTGTCATTTTCTCTTTGTTAAAATGATGATGTTTTGATGCTCATCTCAACAGGACAGAGCCTCCACCTCTGACAGATAAACTCAGCTCACTGTACTCAGAGAAAACACATATCTACTGTCTCAACCCTGTCATCTCTCTCCGCCTCCATCACTCCATCTCCTCTCTTATGCTGTGCACACAGCAGCTGAAGCATTGCATTTTAAAGTTTTATGGAAGGCGCAGACTTGAATAATGGATGGTGGATGGACTTGCTGAGGAAACGCAGCAATGCAACAACTGTAGCTGCACTCTGTCAACGCTGCAGATTGATCAAGCCCGCCCTGTCCATTGTTGTTTTTTTTTAACACACAGTGTCTGATCTTTTTATACCATAATATCAATTTTATAAGGTTTGTGTCTTAAAAACAAAAACACAGGATCTTTCCTCAAAGGGAAGAATTTGATCTGTCAGGTGATGTGACAAAAATACTTTGTGATAAGATCATGCAGTTACGATATCTTCAGTCAGGTTCTTTTACTGCTACCAGGTAGATAACCACCAGGAAGGTGAGCAGTTACTCTGCCTGAGTGTCCTTGAGCAAGACAGTAACTTCACGTCTGTAGACTTAGATCAGTGATGATGGAGAAAATAAAGAGATAACTTAAAGCTTGAGCTGCAGCCTCTTTGTGGTGTTTGTTTTTTACGAAACAGCAAACGTTGCTCAGCAGGATCATAATACTGCAGTGTAAAAATGTAGAATCATATCATCCACAACACCTCTGAAATCATCATCTGAACTCTTTGACATCTGGACTTTTTGGAAAAATAAAGTCTTTGATCTGCTACATAGTAAACTCCATCAGTCAGTCTGCTTCACAGTAAAAGACCTTTTCTGAAAATAAGCTTTAAAACTGCTTCATAGTAAAAGCCCCTTAATTAAAAGCAAGACAGTGACCAATATATATATATATATATATATATATATGTATATATATATTTTTTTATCTGGTGTTCATAGAAAGTTTTAAACAAGTAGATGTTATTTAAATTCATTACATAACAAACACTCAATTTTTTGGAGTGTATTCAAGCCTGAGCAGTCAGAGAGAGAGTCAGTTCTGCACTCAGACTTGGATTTTCTTACTGATGTGTAGAGGAATCCCTCTGCGTTCATGGCCACGTAGAGTCCAGCTTTCACTCCCTGGATGGCCACAACCCTCAAACCCACTGGGATCAGGTTAAACAGAGCTGGAGGGCGAGAGACATAGACAGAGAGAGAGAGAGAGAGAGAGATTGTTGGTTACTGTAGACGTAGAGAAAGGTCACATGCACTTTAATACAAAGCTTCATTTACAGCATAATGAATGTGAAAGAAGTTAAAATCTTTTCCTTCCAATGACTCAAACAAAAGCCATATTGTAAAAGCAACAGTAAATTCATCTTGGGCTTAAAATAACATCACACTGCAGTACTTTAAACTCAGCCTGTTGGTGTTTAACGGTGGTTAAAGCCTTCTGGATGTGACACTGTGCTTCCAGCAGATAAACCGAGAGAAATAAAGACACTGAATAAAAGAGGGGGGGGGGGTGAAGTGATGAGAGGTGATTTAATCCTCGGGGACAGAGAGCTGCAGTGTGGGTGAGGAGGAGGAGGTGGAGGAGTAAGAGGCCTGTGGCGATGGCTGCTGTTAATCCTCCTTTATTTAACTCAGAGACAGAGATGATCTGAGTGAGAGTGTGAGGGAAATCCAAAACATCGCCTCCTCCTCTTCTTGTCCTCTTTTTCTCTTTTCCAAACCAGAGGAGAGGATTTAAAGGAGGCAGCAGAATCTGTAATCCTGAGCTCATCCAATTCCTCTGAAGGATCCAGGAGACTACCCCCCCCCCCCCCCCCCCCCCCCCGATCTACAGCTGGTCATCAAACAGCCATATTTTCTGCTCCTGACTGAAATGAGAACTATCAAATCAAATGTCAGGTCACATTCATTCATTGTCAACTTACTGTCCCTAATCTAAATTCAAATTTATCACATTGCTATGATATACACAGACACTACAGGGGCCCATGTCATGATAACAAACTTCACAGCTTTTTATATGTCAAATATGTTTCCCTCCCAGAAGTAAGCTTCTTAATATGAGCTAAGCGTATTTCAAAGTAACTTGTGTGTATGTAGGTAACCTATAGATTTTCTATAGAGTGTGCTTAGCAACACACACACTTGAATCAGGTCGTAATAAATTACTATAGGTATGGCTCCTAATGGGATGTATAGGTTGAGTGGAACCAGAGAGTAACAGCTATTTTAGAGGAACAGAGAAATAAATCATCTACACATGGTGCTAGTGTGTTAGCAGGTACACAGGGTGTTAGCAAGCACACAGAGTATTAGGCTGTATGCTACAAAAGCTGCTACAGTGTTAGCATGTATACATGGTTAGGATGTTAGCATACAGAGGGGTGCTACAGTGCTAGCACAGTGTGTAAGGGGACCTTGTGGGTGTTCCTTGGGGGGTCACCAGCGAAAAAGCGAACAATTTATTTTCATCCATAAGTAACACAATGAGGGGAATGTTTGAACATTTTGGTCATGGATTTTTCTAAAACTGTGATAAAACATTTAAAAGCAAAAATCTTAGCAGATGGGGGTCCGTGGTCCAATTTGTGGGGTGCTTTATGTGAAAAAGTTTGAGAACCACTATGGACATGGTCTACAGAGGCATGGCGTTTTGAGCATATACTGCAAAAGCCAAACCAAAATTAGATGGTCTGTTTCACGGAGAATTTCATATTTATTCTCGGCCACTGTTTTATTCAATAGTCCACCCTATATTCTTTTTTGAAAAGAGGTTCATTACTGACATGCAATGAATCTTGGGACAGTTTGGTCTGCAAAGGTCCAGGAAATGAGGGACGCATGGGGAAATGAGGGATGTGAGCCTTCAGCACGGGACAACCTTATCGGTTCTTCAAATGCAGCCCCCTGAACTGAGACACAACTATGGTGTTAGGGTGTTAGCATGTACACAGGGTGTTAGTGTGTATACAGGCTTTTAGCATGTACACAAGGTGTTAGCGCGTACACAGGCTTTTAGCATGTACACAGAGTGTAGTAAAAGCAGCAGCAGAGACTCACTGTAGTCGCTGTTCTCGTCCTTGTTTCCACTGATAGTTCCATCAGGCTGCATCTGCAGATAGAAACCCTGCTCACTGAAGAGACGTGTCACAATGCCCTTCAGCTGCGGCTCTGGAACAACAACAACACACACATCAGGATCATACTGCAAACACACACTAAGACGTCAGGTTAACACAGGATGCACACACGCACACACACACACACACACACACACACACTCACACACACATTTGCTTTTACAAGACAGCGTTTCCTGTGCAGGTAGTTAGGATCAGTGATACTGAACCATCATCACTATCTGTCCACTCTAAACACACTTTCACATTTATTATTCAAGTGCAGGGTTTTAGTTTCTGCTCCAGCAGCTACATCTGCTGCTGCTGCTGTCAATGAAAACTTTACCTCCTCACCCCAAACCACTTCCAGAGCTTTTCTGTGTTCTTATGTAGGTTCAACTCATGGGTCACTTTGATATTACAGAACGCTTTCTATATTTACTTCTTGTATGTTGTATCTTACACTTTGTATTCAGTTTTTAGTATTTCTTCTCTGATGAAACTGCTTTTATATCATATCTGCTCTCATCAGATCTCCTCTACTTTTATTGCACACCATCTCCTTTCTCATCTCCTCTCCTCTTACCTCAACTTACCTCTTCTTATCTTATCTCAAATGATCTCTCATATCATCTCACCTCATCTCCTGTCCTTTTATTTAGCATCCTCTTATATAATCCAGCCTCATTTTACCTCATGTCATCTTGCATCTCATCTAACCTCACCTTCTGTCATTTTCTCTATTCTTATTTTATGCCATCTCATTCTAATTTTATCTTATCTAATACAATTTCCCATCTTTCTCTTCTCCCCTCACTTTATCATCCATTTTTCCTCATTTCATTTGATCACATCTCTAATCTCAACTAATCTCATGTCTCATCTTTTCGTTTCTCAATTTGTCTGAATTCTAATTTCATTTTCATTCATCTCATCTAACGTCACCTTATCTCATAGCCTCTCCTCATATCTCATCTCATTGTTTCACATCATCTCAATTTGTCTCATCTCACCCAATCTTCTCTAATCTTATGTCATTTGATCCAACTTCACTTTATTTATTCTAATCTCCCCTCCTTTATTGATCTCTTCTTTTGTCTCAATTTATCTCATCTCATATCATCTTCTCGTGTCTTATCTTATATAATTGTAGCTCATCTCTCCTTACCTTATCTCATTTCATCTATCAACTTATCTTCTTTAACCCCCTTATCATGTCATCATCCTCTTCATCTATTTTTCTCACCTAACATCATTTCTCTTCTATCATTCTATACCATCTCTTCTAATGTCATCTCTTAAGTCACCCTCTCCAAACTCACCTTATCTCCTCTGCTAAGAATTTATTTCATCTCATCTTATGTCATCTCCTTTCCTGTTAACTCATCTCATATTATTTTATCTCATCTCCCCTCATCTTATTTTTCTCAAGTTACCCTATCATCTTCACCATCTTATCTTATCTTCTCTAATCTTATCTCATCTTTCCTCACCTTATCTCATTTAATCCCTTAACCTATTTTCCCTTATCTCATTTAATCTTTTCTGTTTTCTGATTTCCCAAATGAACTTTTCTTATATCACTTTCTCATATTCTCATCACTCCTATCTCACCTCACCTCTCATCCTATCTCATGTAACTTTATCTAATCTCCTGTCATCTTTTCTCTCCTCCTCTCTTATCTCATGTCAATTTGTTTCCGTTCCTCATTCCTGTTCTCATCTCACTTCTCATCTCATTTAATCTACACAGTGGGTAACACCACAGTTATTCTATGGATTTATCCTCCACTTTGCATCTTTGTTTCCAGCAGCTGTTGCTGAAAAATACACTGACTTTTTGACCCCACTGTATGTGTTATTGTATGAGAGGCTCAAAATGATTGGACAGATTTAGCCATCGTAGTTTTACTTTGTGGTTTTTACATGATAAGATGGGCAGACAAAGATGGTGCTTAGCAGAAAATCCAAATTCCAGGCTTCAAAACTTCCCTTCTCATCCCTTCAGGTGACCACACACACACACACACACATTCAGCCTAGTGCTTCAACCCCTGCAGCATCATGTTGTCCATCTACAGCCACACATCCTCTCAGAGCACTCCTGAGCAAAAACCCTGAAGCCACAGGCCACTCAGGGATTGAATTCTTCGACTGTGACTTTCTGATTCAGCTGAAGGTCTGAGGATGTAAACATGATGGAAGCTGAAGTGATGAAATGATGCTCCAGTTGACAATGTGGGCCAGAAGGACTCATCTCTGGCAGAAATAGACCCAAATACAGAGGGACTAATGTGGAGCAGGCTGCTGTGCTACTTAACATTCAGACAGACAGAGAGACAGAGAGACAGAGAGACACATTTACAACTTCCCTCCTTTCAGCTTTCAGCCAAAACAAAAAATATGAGTCACAATTGATTTAATTTTCTATTCATCATCATCTGTACTCTGGTTCTTTCTTGGACAGTTTCTCTCTGCTTCCTTATAAGAAAAAGAAAAGGACGAGATCTGGTCTGATCACTTGCCATAATTATGACTCTGATATATCCATCTTACTGAAATAACCAAAGACAACCAATTCCTCACGTCAAAGTAATCACACACAACTTTAATGGATAGTGTTCCGGTGTTGATTGTCTTCAGTACTCGGCCTCTGGCCTCGTACCTATGGCTGAATCACAGCCATGCTGATATTCATTCATCACAACATCTCGTGTGATAATGCTTAATTCTACATCGCAAAGATTTTCATATCAATGTGATAAAGCTGTATGGGTATGCATATTTACATAATACTTGTTAAAACCAACTTGTTAAAACCAAAATTATACAAAATAACCTTTTGGTCCTAATAACTCCAAAAGTGTTGGTGACTCTTTAGTTAATATTATATGTTTTTCTTTTTGTTGTTTTTTTTTTTTTTACATTTATATAATAAAAACTAAAAAACATCTGATTGGAGCCTAGGCTATTTTTTCAGCAACTTGAATTTTTAATTGTTTGGACAGTTTTTATTTTATTTTATTTAATTACATTTAACAAACCAAAACGACACACTGAGGTTACTACAAAAACTACTCTTTCTGAAACTATACTATTAGGCCAGTTTTTAATTTTGAGCAAAACAAATAATTGAGTTTGCATCAATGCAAACCATTGATTTGAAAGCAATCCGATTATAAAGTTTATCAGACTTACAAGAATTGTGTTAATCTAACATATTAACTTGATTTGAAAAAACGTCATTAATTTCTTAATGCAATTCGATACCAGTTGAAGCAATTTATTTAAGATGGTCTGAGAATTCTCTTTTATAGGTGAAGTAAATGTAAAACCTGTGACTCCAAACTTAAAGCTTCAGAGCTGCAGACACGGAGACAGCTCTGTGGATTCAAAGCTACCTGATACACAATTACACAAAGTCATTTCATCCACTGTTAATACAAATATTGATTAGAGCAGATTTAATTACAGAGGTGACAGGTCAAGGTCAGAGGGGTGATTTTTGTAAGGTAAAGAGAAATATTATGTCACAGTATTGAGACATTTAGATTGATATGAGGAGAAACTGTAGGATGATCTAAGTGCTGACTCTGTGACTGAGACTCGGGTTAATCACTGATCCAGATGCAGAGGTATTTTTCTGGCGGAAGCTATATTTATAAATGTGTGTGTCTCTGTTTGAGGATGAGCTGTGAGTTTTAACACATCTGTGAGGCTGCAGGGGAAAAAAACACCTCATCACATGGTGCTTCCTGAACCAAGCTGAGATGAAAATAACACATCCTTTAAAACCGAGCCTCGAATTCACAAAACAGAGCCATGTTTCAGCTTATCACAGCAGAACCGTTTCCACTCTTCTGTTTTCAAATACAATAAAAACAGTGTCAGTGTCTGATCCTGTGACAGAGGCTCTGCCACAGAGAGTGATGTGTTTTTATTTGGGATAAACAAAAGATTTTATACTTGAACCAGGGGCCCCTCTTCCAAAAGAAACGGGCCCCTCAATGATTTGGGCATCTCTATTACAACTGCAAATTTATTCTTAATATTTCGTCATGTTCAACAATAAACACACAATTTAAATCTGTTTATTTAACTGTATGTCATTCTGTATTGTAAATTTAAGGAGATTAATTTTATTTTAAACGTTGTTATCTTGAAGATTTTTTAATATATATAAATAGATCTAAATCTATATTTATTTTATATTTATGCTAAACTGTTTAAAATGACCAAAAACTATAAAGTGTATCTTCTCAATTAAATGTTTCAGTTGCATTTTTGAAAACAATTACATTTTTATGTTATTTTTTGTTTGTTTTTTCTTTAGTTTTTTTGTAAACTTTGATCATACCTTCCACTTTTCATTTTTTGGTCTGTAGAGTTTTGAAAAAAAAGAGCAATGAAAGCCAAAGTGTTTGAATGGAGAATGAAAAACCAACAGAGAGTCAAACACGTCACTGAGCAGAGGATGTGAGTGATGAGTGTGACATGACTGTTGTACCAATATGGAAATGAACATAATGCTAAAATGATCCTGGTAATTTCTCCTCGCTTTATTAGCACCTGATCTGTATATTTGCTGATGCTAAACACAGACAAAAAGGCAGTTGTCTGAATACTGGATTTTATTATGGTTGTGTTGTAAGGATGAAAAATGACCTCTTTACTTTGAACATAAACAGTATGATATAAACTGTATTTTTACATCCTCATACAGTCACCAGATTCAGGTGTTGCATTGTCAGATTGAGCCACTGCAGGTCTGTGACTGTAGCTTCAAGCTCAGTAAATGACTAGAACTCCTGTTGTCTCCACAGTGATCCACAGTTTATAATTGATCCTCAGTACTTCCTAGCCTGAGTGTCTCTTGCTGCTGGTCTAGACCTGGACCAGATGGTCTGGTGCTGGTGACAGCAGTCAACTCCTGCAGCACTTAGAGTAAATGAACCAGCAATGATAATAGATTGGTAAAAGGACTGCACTTCTAGTCTTATCGACCACAGAAGTATCGATGCAGTACATGCCACATCCATTCACCCAGTCACACACATTCATACAGCACTGTCTTTATACACATACAGATACAACACTTTTTATATCAGAGGCAGTTTGGGGTTCAGTATCCTACCCAAGGACACTCGAACACACAGACAGGAAGAGCCGAATCACAGACCTTTCAATTAGTGGACGAGGTACTGCTCTACCTCCTGAGCCACAGCTGCCCCTTCACTGGTTGTGACAACAGTTGGTGAGGATCAGAAGTGAATCAATGACATATTGAAACTTAAATTTGGATGCATGACAGCACACATTCATCTCTGATTCATCTCTGGCGGCAGTTTGCCCACACAAGGACGAGAAAAACCCTAAAAACCAGTGTATTTGTTGTGCAGGAAGTTGTAGCAGATTTTTAGTGTTGCAATGTTCAGCAGCTATGGACATGTTTACAGTATCCTCATATTCTTATTTGAATTCTACCAAACTGCAATATTCACCATTAAACCAAAGTCTGATCATTAAAGGGTCTGTAGAGGTGTTTTCATGTTCAGGCTGAGCTCAGAGTTTACTGCTGGAACCTCCAGTCTACACCATTGAACCCAGTGTCAACACAACAGGCATGAAGGCCTCACTGCCTCAGGATCAGCTACTAGTAACAAATATGATCAGGAGGCTCAGTGATGGTGACATATCAAAGGAAGACAAACTGCTGTCGCTGAACTAAACACACGCGGTGACTCAGCGATTACTTCACCAGCTGCAGACATTTCTTTAATAACTGACTGTAGAAACTCCTCAGTAAAGTTGAGGAGGTGAAAAGTCTCTGGACTTAATTGTGAAGGAGCTGATCAAGCAGGAGCTCTGTGTAACAGTTCCTTCAAGCTGTTTGTTGAATTGCCAAGAAAACACGAAGCGGCGGAGGTAGCGGTGGGATGTTGGCTAATGAAAGACGCAGCTCTGTCCAGCAGTCCAACACCCAGCGTCTCCTCCTGAGGAGCAGGACGAGTTCAGGTCCCCTTTAATCTGATTATCCTGCAGGAGGATCCTGAAGCTTCTCCTGTTATGTCATGAAAGGAAAAGTGTCCAGAGTGAAACATCTGCTGACATCATCACTGCAGAGGCAGTACAGTTTGGGCGTTTAATTAATACCAACATTAAATAATTGAAATTGTTGATGAAAATGGAGGAATCTGCAGTGAAGAGGTTAAAGACTGACTGATGACTCAGTGCCAACAAACTCCTCAAGATGTGTTTTTGATATTGGAAGGCTGGTTAACTACATGCTTGGTCTATCCTCTGCCTGGTTCAAGTGATTTATGTGATAAAAAGTTTCTTGGTGATTAACAAGTCGCTGGAGGATAATTAAAGTAAGTAGGATTCATCCTCTGGGGATCATAAATATCTATACTAAATACTATGACAATTTATATTATAATAGGTGCTGAGATATTTCAGTCCATCTCATAAAATATAAATAAAGATGGACGTAGCCTCTGTGACGTCACCCACAGATTTCTGAAGAGCGGTTTTGAAGCTCAGAGTAAGTTGCCCTACTGTCGCCATCTTGGCCCTACCTGTCTCCGCCCCTAACTCCTAGCTAATCCATAAATGGTCAAAGAGGCGTGTGTGGAGCTGAGACTTTGGTACATGTCAGTTTGTGGCAAGCATACTCTCACCCACCTGTCACTCAAAGAGGCCACGTCCTCAATTCTCCATAACTTTAAGTCTTATTAAAATGTAAACAGGTGAGTTATATAAACAGTCGTCATGAAGATAGAAATTAGCTCTAGAGACCAAAACTGTTTTTGTACCAGGCTGTAAACATGTTTATTTCTGCTGTAAAGTTGGACATTTTAACATGGGAGTCTATGGGGACTGACTCACTGTTGGAGCCAGACTCTAGTGGCCATTAAAGGAACTGCAGGTTTTACCTTCATTTTTCAGCCCCAGAGGTTGAAGCTTGGGCTAGACCTCGTACAGACCAACAACATTTCATACTGTTGCACACTCGACTAAAAGGCAGTAAGCAATGCGTGAGGTCCACGTTCGAATTTTGCGATCCTCAAAACCCCCTGTTGGTCTCTTTGGTCATCTTCAGCGTACAAGCTACAGTGCGACGTGTACAGGAAGTGTCGAGGGCAGCATGTCTGTACAACAGGTATCAGCAGACGAGTCAAAGCGAGTCAGGGCAAGTTAAGTATACGGTTCTGTACGGTTTGAAGAACTGAATGGTCTCAGCAGCATGTAGCTAAAGTAAGCCCAGAAGAGAAAACATGATTCAGTCACCTCCTGTTTAAAGCTCCATTTTTCCTCTTCTATGTTTTATCTGAAGTGCTGATCTATAAGAAGATATATTTGTGGTTTTAAGAACCAAAAACCATCTCAATCTAGTTTTAAATCTCCTCTCTCAGGCTTCTCTCTAGAGCTCTAGTAACAGGTTGGTGAGCTGACTGTACTGTTTTCTGAGTGATCCAATTTGGTTTTAAGGCTCATTTTCTGAATACATGATGTGCACATTTCTCTGTGGACTGAGGCTTTAATACTTTCACTGTATTGATAAAGAACCTAGACCTGCTTTATAATCAAACGACACATGGACAGAGACCTTTAGACCGGAGGGAGCTTTAAAGCTAAACACTGTCACACAGCACAGAGTAAGTTTGTAACATCATTTAGATGACTGGACTGAGGAGGAGGGAACTTTGTTCAGTATTGGACTGTCTAACAGTCCTGAGTCTGTGGACCCACCTGGTTTCCGGCGTACAGGTCTTTTCTTTCCGCTGCAGAAGCGAACTTTGCTGAAAACGCTGAAGATGTGTCTCTCACACAGAGACCTCGGGTCTTTACTGGGACTCGAGCGTCTCTTGTTGGTGGCGACCTTGTCGCTGTTTGACTCGCGGGCCTGACGCTTCTGTCGGATCAGGGAGCTGGCGATGGCCGCCGCCATCTCCCCGAGAGGTCAAAATATCTGCTCCTGCTCTGTGTCACAGGTCTGACGGTGTTCACGTGTTAGTCCAAAACATGGGAGATGTCAGTCAGTGACTAGAATCCACTGAGTGTCAGAGTGAAATGTTTGCTTTGATAAAGGTCTTCTGGTCTATCGTCACTCCATGATCAGAAATGGCTCCAAAACACTTTCATACGCAGTGAGAAGCAGCTGACTCCTGATTTTCACATGTTCATCTTTTAAAAAGAGCTGACGAATCTTTCAACAATTAACAACTTAAATAACGTTTCGTTTTTTGTCCACTTTAGTCTCACTATATGAGTCATTTCTCTCCAACAGACAAAACACTGAACGCTCTGAAAACCATCATCTTCAAAACTAGATGTTTTACAGACAAACTACTGAGACGATCGCACATCAAGGCACGATCAGTGAAAAACAGGTATTTTCCTACTTCTTTAACAGTTTGTGTTTGACATGTTAATACGTTCACATCCTGTAACTTCTTTTTCCACCAGAGGAGGTGATGAAGATTCAGTTAATCACAACAAATGTTCAAATTTCCTTCAGCTGAGGACACATCCATTCATTTTATATTTTACCTTCATGTTGGTTTCATCACGATAATCAATAAAAATGGAAAATCTGACGTCTACAGTTCCATGAAGATCATGAGATTCTGTCAAAAGCTTCAGTCAAACAAGCAAAAAGAGAGAAAAAGTTTTTACTGGTTTCATACCAGTAACAGAAGTTGATATGCGACTGACACACACAACATTTATAAAGGATTGAAGAACAAGTCACAAATGAATAAATTCATTATCAATTTTCCTCATATTAGTTGGTAAGTGTTCCCAGCTGATGGAGTTTGGAAGCTGAAGTCTTGTATGATCCTGATTTCAAACAGATCTAGCACGTGTGAAAGACGAACCCCCTCTGCAGGTTTTCAGACTCTCTGATGGAAGCACATGGCTGCAAGAGCTGCTGGGATTCACTCCATTTATGCACCGGTGATGCATTCATGAACCGAAGAATCAAAGGACGACCTGCGCTGCATCTTCACGTCTCTTAGGATATTTAGTTCTTGGAAACAGTGTTGCCCCGTTGATCCGTCTTCGATATCAGCAACTTTCAGAAATGTCTCCAGGTCTTCAGAGAGTCAGCAGCCATCAGAGAGAGTTGAAGGAAGAGAACAGTGACAACGTTCAACAAACCCAGCGACGTTCACAATAATCCCAGAGACGGCGAGAAAATCCAGAAGAGACAATAAACCGCCAGATCACACACACACACATATACACACACACTGACGCTGTACTGCTCCAGTTTACTCTACTGTTTTCTCCTGCCTGATCCTCTCCTCCTCCTCCTCCTCCTCTCAGCCTGAGAGCTACTGAATGAGGCTGAGAGAGAGAAGAGAGGGGAGAGCGTGAGAGAGGAGGAAAAAGAGAGCAGCCGTGACAGAGAGAGAGAGCGAGACAGAGGCAAAAATGGGAGAGAGAGGGATAGAGAGACAGGAGGTGGAGGTGTGGAAGAAGCTCCTAAAAATATTCTGCCTGATGTTTCATTTCGCTCCCACATCAGAGCGCTCTACCTTTACTCATCAGCCTCACATGCACTCACACACCGCAGCATGGCAGGCTGCTTTCATACCTGTTCAGGTTCAGGCTGATAAAATACCAAGATTCATTAAACGCGTTTTACACTTAATCATTTCAAGTGTCTCGTATCCAGATAAAATCCTTATGAGCCCTGAGACTTTTTATCGAAGTCAGGGTCAGTCCTCCTCCAGTCCAGAGGGAAATGCTAATACATTACACCTGAGGCAAAACCCCCAGGGGCCACATTCATAAAACTGTGTGTAGATTCATGACTAAAACCATGTGCACGAATGAAGACAGGTACATTATTTTCATCGGATGTGTAAAACCCTCTCTACACCAGGTTCTGTTTCATGAATCTCAGTCGCTGTGGATCTGGGTGCACATGAGCAAGCCCCATTTCCACTCCCACACTCCACTGCTCCAGTTGAGTACAACAAAGAAGAAGAGATGCAGTATCGTTGAGGTTATCCATTGGAACAGTTGTTATTACAACTGTAGTGACTGTACCACTGATTTATCACATGTATCTGTAAACCATCATCATCTCAGTCATCATTACTACAACTACTTGTCATGGTCTCAGCCTGGAGGCTCCAGGGTTTTGTTTTTTGGACTTTCTTGGTTTTTGGTTTTCTGGGTTTTGGGTTTCTGTTCTGGGTTTTGAGTGTTTCTGGTTTGGGTTCTGGTGTCTAGTTTTGTCTTCCCTGTCTTGTGCTCTGTTTCCCCATGCACTTCCTGTTTTATTTTGATAGTCATGTCACCCCAGTGTCTGAGTTCTAGTTTTGCTTCCTTTGGTTAATTCCCTGATGTTTCCCACCTGTGTCTGCTTCCCCACCTGTTCTCCATCACTAATCAGTTCTGTTCCTTTAAGAAGCCCTTGTACTGTCTTGTCCTTGTGGGATCATTGTTTGTTTGTTGGTTGTTAGGTTTGGTGTGTGTTTCGGTGACTTGTGTTTGGACTTTGGTTTGTTTGGAATAAAATAGTTTGACACTGCTACCTTCTCCGCATTTGGGTCCACCCCTTACCCCTACTTACCTCAAATCTGTGACAGAATGATCCCACCAGGACAAAAGGACTCAGCGGAGGTAATAACTGTTTTCGAGTTTTGTCGTAGGCAGGCGGCTAAACATGCCGAGCAGGCCAGCCGCGAAGCTCTGCCTGCCTCGCCTGCTTCGCCGATGGCCCATAAATCCACGGGGATTAAGGGTTACGGGATCGGGTCAGTGGGCTTGGACTGTGGCTGGAGAACCTACGAGGGAACCCGGATGGCCCGAGGGGGACCTCGCTCCCTGCGGGGTGGGAAGCCCCGGCAGTGTAGGAGAGACACTGCTGGTGGTCCAGCCCCTGCTGCACCCACTCCTGCACCACATTCCCAGTCAGTGGTCCGGCCGATCCCTGCTCCTCGTTCCCTGTCGGCGATCCGGCCGATTCCTGTCCCTCCTGTCCTGTCGGCGGTCCAGCTGACTCCTGACTCTGGTTCCCGGTCAGTGGTCCGGCCGATCCTTGCTCCTCGTTTCCTGTCGGTGATCCGGCCGATTCCTGTCCCTCCTGTGGTGTCGGCAGCCGCTGCTCCGTGTTCCCCGGCAGCGTCGACGGCTGTTCCTGTCCCCCCTGTGGTGTCGGTGGCCGCTGCTCCATGTTCCCCGGCGGCGTCGACGGGTGTTCCTGTCCCTCCTGTGGTGTCGGCGGCCGCTGCTCCGTGTACTCCGGCGGCGTCGACGGCTGTTCCTGTCCCTCCTGTGGTGTCGGCGGCCACTGCTCCGTGTTCTCTGGCGGCGTCGATGACTGTTCCCGTCTTTCCTGTGTTGTCTGCGGCCACTGCTTCGTGTTCTCCAGCGGTGTCGACGAAGGCTACTGGTGTGACGTCACCGCTTCTCCTGGTTCCTGATGTGACGTCACCACCTCTCCTGGCTCCAGCCATGACATCACCCCCACTCGTGGTTCCTGCCAGGGCGCCACCCCCATTGATTCTTGCCCTGACTCAGCCCACGTGGCACTTGGTGTCATTGACTCCTGCCGGGGTGCCGCCTCCAGTAGTCTCTGCCTCTGTGCCGCCTCCGGTGGTCCCTGACTCTTTGCCGCCTCCGATGGCCCCTGACTCTTGCCGCCTCCGGTGGTCCCTGACTTTTTGCCGCTTCCGGTGGTCCCTGACTCTGTGCTGCCTCCGGTGGCCTCTGCCTCCGTGCTGCCTCCACTGGGCCCTGACTCTAAGCCGCCTCCAGTGGTCCCAGACTCTGTGCCGCCTCCAGTGGTCCGGCCGATCCCGGTTCCTCTTCCTGATGGAGGTCCAGCTAACTCCTGCCCCTGGTACCAAGTCGGCTCCTGGTCACCCTCCAGAGGGGCGACGCCATCCTCCGGCTCGACCTCCGGAGAGACCCCGTCTTCGCCGCCATCCTCCTGCTCGCCCTCCAGAGTGGCGACGCCATCCTCCGGCTCGACCTCTGGAGAGAACCGGTCTTCGCCGTCGTCCTACTCGCCCTCCAGAGGGGCTCCGCCTGCAATGCTGGCCTTCGCCTTGACCTCCAGAGAGACCCGGTCCTTGCTGTCGGCCTCCAGAATGGCTCCGTCCGTTTGCCCGACCTCCGTGTCGTTCCAATGAACTGCCCAGCCTATCCATAAGGCCTCCGAGGCATTCACCTGAGTTGCCCCCAGTGAATCCTCGTGGCCGGCCCTCGTAGGTCCCTTGTGTCCCTCATCCGGACCCCCTCCTCCCACCCTGGGGACATCTGGAAGCTGTCCCTTAAAGGGGGGGTACTGTCATGGTCTCATCCTGGAAGCTCCAGGGTTTTGTATTTTGGACTTTCTTGGTTTTTGGTTTTCTGGGTTTTGGGTTTCTGTTCTGGGTTTTGAGTGTTTCTGGTTTGGGTTCTGGTGTCTAGTTTTGTCTTCCCTGTCTTGTGCTCTGTTTCCCCATGCACTTCCTGTTTTATTTTGATAGTCATGTCACCCCAATGTCTGAGTTCTAGTTTTGCTTCCTTTGGTTAATTCCCTGATGTGTCCCACCTGTGTCTGCTTCCCCACCTGTTCTCCATCACTAATCAGTTCTGTTCCTTTAAGAAGCCCTTGTACTGTCTTGTCCTTGTGGGATCATTGTTTGTTGGTTGTGAGGTTTGGTGTGTGTTTCGGTGACTCGTGTTTGGACTTTGGTTTGTTTGGAATCAAATTGTTTGACACTGCTACCTTCTCCGCATTTGGGTCCACCCCTTACCCCTACTTACCTCAAACTCGTGACACTACTACAATGCCAGAAAGAGGATCAGGGGTTAATTTATAGCAAAGTAGACTTTACAAAAACAGGCTTCTTCACATCTGAGGACATCTGACTTCAAATCAATATCACAATTATATCATATTTTCACGATTACGATAATTGATCAATTACTTTGGTGCTTATCTGTCTCTCTCTTTTTGAGCCATGCTCTTCATATTCAACAATGTGATTGAACAAATTGGTGGCGTTACCTTTGGACTCTATCCGTGTTGTATTCACCACTGATAAGACCCAATCAGGAGGTGAGGCAGTTGTCATCATTGTTCCTGCCTGTCCAGACTACAACACAACCCCAGAGTTTTCAAAATAAAACAGATCCAGCAGCGTTTCAGAAAGCTTCTGAGAGTCCAGAGTCGTGTGGATGTCAGGAGTAAACATAGAAGAACTATGTGTTTTAAAACTAAATGATATCAGTGTGGACACAGCCCTAGGCTCATTGTTTGCGCTCTGATCTTCCCTATCACCAGCTTAACATTGAGTGAATGCAGACTAACGTTGGTTGGATGGGGTAGAGCCACATGACCAAATGAACACACGTATTGGGAAAGCATGAACTAAATTAACTGTCATAAGTAAGATTCAGGGTGTTTGTACACCTTTGCTTTTTAGTCTGGTTAAACTGAACCCTGGTTCATTTTCCACCTCAGTACGATTTGTTTGGGCAGGTGTGAAAACAGTAATCGCACTCGGGTGCGGACCAAAAAATTTGCACCAAGATTTTTTGGTGTGACAGTTCTGAACTCGATCTGACCCCACTAGCAGGTGAATTCGAAAGTTTGAGCTAGACGGTTCCTGCAACCTTCTTCCTGTGTTTACTTTAATGATGTATTTGGTTGACTTGAATTTCTCTCTGTGTGAAAGCAAACTGAGCCTACAAGTTTACAAATTCATCAACTGAATCGGACCAGAGCAAACCAACTGTAGGTGTGAAAACACCCATGTTTTGATACTTTTTCTGTTAACTGCCCACACCTACTATAAGGTTGCGTATGTCATCTTATATTTAACCCCCTCTTATCTTTTCACCTGCACATATCTCAAGTGTGAATACCTGGTTTATAAATATCAGTTATTAACATCTGACCTTCAGCGGTTTAGTAACATTGAGCTTGATAAAGATCAGATCTGCTATCGGATCCACCCAAGACACCTTAGGTCTTTCATACTGACAAATCTCAAATATCTCTCCACTCTTTTCTCTCCTCACTCATTTTTATTGACATTAGGGAAGCATCCAACTTTCTTCTTCCATTACTGATTCCAAGACCTCAGCTAACACCAGATTCAGATTATTTACATAAATGCTATAAGTAACCAGCCGATGCCAAAGTTTACCTTCTAGCAGCTGTCAATTAATGTCTGTACTCAGCTATAGATTGTTTGTTGGAGAAAGAAGTACCATTCTGGACATTGAGTTTGTTGCTGAACAATGTGTCTGAATAATGGGACAGGTTGTGTAAATGCCCAGACATGAAAACAAAATAAATGAAAAAGTCACGTCAAGTAAAACCTAACAGGTGAGAGCAGAACAGTTTCAGAATAAAGCCTTGAATATTGTGTAAAAACGTATCAGCTGATAAGTTCACATTAATAACAGCTCCTCTAGTTTCTAGTTTCAAACCAAGGACCATGTTAAAAAGAAGTTAAAATAAAACCTATGACCTCTGAGTCTCTAGATAGGGACACTTCTGAACTGCGCACACACTTCCTGTTGGAGGCTGTGACTGCAGGGTTACATAAAACCATCTTTATGCCTGCTGCATCTTCACAGCAGCAGAGGAACCTCACGAACATGTTGTCAGGGCTGAATAACCATGAGATCTGCTCTGAGATCAGCTCTGAGTGATACAACCCTCTGAGCCTGCAGGTATTAACACTATCTGACTCTCACTGCTGCTGCTGTTTGAGAGCAGAAATGATTCACTCACCACCTGACATCTGCTCTCACTGTGAACGCTGGAGACTAAGCCACAGCCTCAGGTGGGATGACGAAACTGAGCCCAGTTCTGTGGACAGGTGGAGCGATGCCTGACAATAAGAAGCTGTTTTAAGTTGTCCCTGTTTTTAACTGTGAATTAAAAACAGACTGGATAGAATAACAGGCAGCAGAGCAGACAGGCAGGTTTTTCCTTTTTGTTGTCTCTAGGCAGAGAAGAAGTTAGCTGACTCGCTCATTTGTTGGGAGTTCATCACTGGGCAGTAAACGAAAACAAACATACCCAAAGTAGAAAATTGTTTTTATGTTGGAAGAAGTGAAGAAGAGGAAGTTGCCTGATGGTCTGTGATGGACTTCACATGACAACCTGGAATACTTTTATGAAAAAAAACTTTAGATTTTTTTTGATCTGTGGACACTTATGAACTAATGGTAACTAACAAACTAAACTAACAAAGGTAGGGAGTCACCACCGTTTCGTCTTTTTACTGGTTAACAATGCCAATAAATGTGAATGAATTACACTTTATACTCATGGTTTCTGTAAAATGAAATGAACAGTTGAAATGTGGAGAATGTATTGGAGCTAACGCTGTTTCGATATTGACAATAGTGTAAATATTTATCTTTATGGCTGTTGCTATGCTGCTTTGCATGAGCTTTAAACTGGTCGCTAGTGACCAGGTGGATTTTTAAGAGGCTCCGCCCCCTCAGGTGTATTTTTTTTTTACTCCCTTTGCTTAAGCTTCATGTAAAAAAAATTGTAAAAACAACAAGATTATTGGCTGAGATACATTGGTTGTGAGTTAGGACCACATGAGAAACACATTCTCTGTTTGGGTAGTGGGACATAACATGACAGTCAGACTAATAGCGTCCAGTATCAGTTCAATACAGAACACGTCTTTAACTTTCCAATCACAGGATGATTCCATCGGTCTATTTTGCAGGACATTTGGCAATCCTACTTATCAGTCGGCCTTTACTTCATAGTTTATTACAGTACATATGAAACCTGGTCTGTTCCCCTCTCTATTTCATTGATAAAAGCATTGAATATTTAAATGGTATATTGACTGTCGAACTGGAAGTCCCTGGTTTTCACCTTAGTTTGAATGAATCTCACTATGCCATCTTCTGGTCTTCCATTATGCATGGGCTTCACCAGGGCTGGGCTCATGGGGCTTACACCTTTAATAGTTACAGTAAAGCCACCAGTCTTTTAATGTTTATCACTGAGTGATAGGGCTGAGTGATATGACCAAAATCTCATATCCAGATAACGGTACATATCACAATACAGCACATTTTCTGTAGATTTAAAGAATAAATATGTGTAAAATATATAAATGTGGATTTTCTCCTCTACTTTGGCTCAACACGTTATGGAGCTCGACTCAAGTGAAGTGTTTTCAGCTTGGCATTGTGTACCTTGCGTCGGGTTTTAGTAATAACTCACAAAACCCTGGTTTCTAAACTGTGTAAAGTGGAGCCATGTCTGCAGATGTAGGTTGCAGCAGCAGCGGTTATCTCCTTCTGTCTTCATGACTCTTTGCCATATGGTGCCGCGGGCCAAAGCCTACTTGAACATCTGAGTCTGGGGTTTGTTTTGAGCGCTCGACTGTACTTCTGTGGCTCGTTCATACACTCTCTACTACTGACATGAAACAGTCTGCAGGAAGCTGTCATTAATCTCTGGAAGGTGCTGCTGAGGACTTTAATTTCTTAATCTAAGTCTGAACAAGTTTCCACTTTTCCACCTTTTAACCACCTGTGGACGAGTGGGCTGAACCTTCACCCTGATTGGCTGCTAGTGGAGGGAAAGGTGACAGGATGAGGCAGAGTGTCGACGAGTGGACGGGACAATTAGCTGTGAAGAGCTCGTTACACAATCCAATTATCAGCTCCAGAAAAAATGAGTCACTGACAACAAACATAGAGTCATCATCATCACCACACAGAGTGTGTGTTGGGCGTCCACAGTGTGATGAAGAGAGAGAGGGAGCTGGAGAAGAGTCTTTATGTTCACAGAGACGTTTGTTGTCCATCACTAAATTGCAGCTACAGGACAGAATCAACAGCTGACAGACTTCGTCAGCCAATCACATTCATTCACAGTCATGAGGAATCCACATTCAGAATTTTTAAGAGTCTTTCTTGGAAACTGTGGTGGATATTGACATCACTTCATGAAGTATTTTTTACTTATCTAAGGTTCTTAGTTTTGTCTCAACTGTAGCAACATTTCCCTTATAATTAGTACCAAACTTCACAGGCCTGTCATGAGGATATCTTAGTAATTTACAGATACATTTTACAAAATTACAAGGAAAAGTTTGGCGCAAATTAGCTGGAAAATACAGAAGCTGTTAAATAAAATGTTTCCTAAAATAGTGACTTTACTTAAATGAAGGAATGTGTAGTTTGGGAAAGAAAGAGAAAGAGAACAGCCACACATTATATTACAAATATTAACACAGTTTTGGTGTTTCTGTCCCTGCAAACATGTTTTAGGATCTGGAATCTATTTTTGATCAAAACCAACTCGTCCTTTTGCAAAACAAAACGCTGTTTGAACATCACAGTGACCTGATGAAAAGCGTGAAACATTATCAGTAAAGTGAATATTTCAGCTCTGCAGTCTCGTGACGTGTGAACGCTTTGATGCTATTAAAAACTAATCCTCCAAATCAAATCACTTTGTTTCTGGGCCCGGGGCTCACGTGTCCGGCAGGTTTCATGGATCCTGCTGATGGACTGAACTGAACCAAAGTTGAGGAGGATTAACATCATTGTCATCGGTAACCGGGCCCTGTGTCTGTACGTCAACTGACACGTGGAGAACATGTCAGTGAACGCACCACCACACTGAATGTAGGCCTACACTCCCAGCAGAAAAAACTAGGTCAGCATCTTTAATTACTGTCGTGTATTTGCGTCCTTGTACCTGCGCACTGGGACTGAGAGCAGAGACAGAGAGGAGGACAAAGAGAAGTATCTTCATCTCCATCGTTCACTCACTCACTCAGTCAGTCTGTCCACCTCTGCTGCAGATGTTCCAGCTCCACTGATGATGAATCAACAGCTTCAAGCTGCAGGTTTGATATCTGAAGACATCAGTGCTGAAGAGACGATGTGATACAAGGAAAATATTTAATCATAATTTTTCTGACAAATATTGTGATTTATTTTCATTTCATTTGTGTTTCATATCATTTAAACATGATGTGTTTATAATATAAAAATAAATCTTGTGGTGGTAGTCAATGTATTTATGGATAATGTACTGTAGTGGAGACACAGGGGACTGAGGATGGAGCCCTGGTGAACTCCACAGGTCACAGAGGCCACAGAGGAGGAGTCACACACCATGACTGATTTAATGACCAGATGTTCATTGTCCTGGTCTCATTCTTGCTCCTCAGAAAATGAACCTGTCAGATTTTTAGGACCCCATGACCTCCACGTTTGTTCTGTCAATGGTCACTAATGTAATGTCTTCCTTATATTCTTTGGTTGAAGGGCAGTGATTAGTTTAGTGACGATACTACAGACTGTGAGGATGAACAGAGAAACTAAATGTGACACTGTGTTCTGTACCTATGGAAGCCCTGAAAAGAGAATCAGTAGTTTTGTTTTTTTTCATGAAACATTTGAAATAAAAATAAAGAACAAACTGAAAATAATAGGTTAACGAAATCAATGAATACAACAGGATTCATTCCTCAGTCTCTTGGTTTAAAGTCCTATGTGTGATTCATTCTACATCACAGCTTGCTCCTTATGTGGAGTTTGTAACTCTTTATACTATCTTGCCTGACTTACTGAAGCGTTTCTGGCAGAAAGACTTAGATGATTAAAATACATTAATAGCCAAAAGAAGGAACAGAACAGTAATGTTACATAACTTGCACACACACATTGCAAAACACATTATATATATATATGTTCAAATTTCCCTGCTATGACCCGCCCTCGGGTCGTCTAGATGTGATAATCAAACGGACCTGAAGGGCTCCTCAGAAAGGCTGAGTGAAGAGATTATCTGGTTTTCAAGAAGTTGTGCTTACATGAAACTGTGTCTACAAATATACTTCATTAACTACAAATTACAAATTAATTCATTAGTGCTTGTAGTGTACTATGATAAATCTGACTTCTAGTTTAATGGCAGCACTTACATCCTCTGTTCTGAATGTAATTCCAAGTAGATTTACTACGAACTTGATGTGAATATTCCCTAATGTCAACTTTGTCCCTGTGTGTAATCTTTTAGGCTGCATTTGGCGGCCATATACAAAATACTGCAGAACCCTTGTTGCCTTCAAGAGAGCTTGCTTGCAGCCTGCTTGTGGACATTTGGAATAGTGGTTACAGTACTGTTTAGTTGACTGTTTCTGACTATTATTATCAGTAATACTAATGTAGGTTTTTTCTTTTCTCAGAATAATTTGCACCAATTGTTCATATATATAATTGTATATATACAGTATATATAATTCTACTTGCATTACACTAATTGTATATTTTTGTTTGCTTATGTTCCATGTTACGTGCACCCTGGTTGTTTGGGGCCCTGTCCTCTCTTGCTGCTACTCTTGTCTCCCACTTCCCTCTGCCTGGTGCACACCTGGGTGCAATCAGCACTCGGGGACAGAGGGAAGGGATAAGATGGGCGGAGAGTGCAGAGACAGGTGGAAGGAGACACACACACACAGACAGCGGTGAGGGTTCTTTGTCCTCTCTTCCTTCTCCAAGCAGGATTCGTTCCTCCACGCACAGTTAGGTGCGGTGGGGTTTTGGTATTTTACTTTTTTGGGCTGGAGATTACCTGTAGTCATGTTATTTGTCTTTTGTTTTAGGGTTTTCGTCTTGGGTTTAGGTAGTTTAGGCGGGGGCACTGGGAGCGACAGCCCACTGCGTGGTTGGCCCAGCATTTTCCTTTCTTTTGTTTATTTTGGCCGGAGTCTTCAGTCCTTTTTGTTTCCCTTGGTTTTTAGGTTGGTAAACTTTTAATATTTTGGGGGTTATTTCAATAAAGCTTGGGTGAAATGTTATTCTTGTCTGGTGTCCTTCTTAAATATGTTGCAGCCTCCTACCCCTTTTGAACCTTAGTTTTGGAGGCCATAACCACATCTATGTCTTGTGTACAGCAGCATCTTTACATATCTACACATATATATTTTCACAATGAACCTTGTGTTTAGTAGTAGAGAAGTTAAATAAAAGAAATCACTTGCCTCTCAGGGATTCTCTAGATTAGGAATGTTAAATTATTGTTTGCTCTAACCACTTAGCAGAGACTGAGGAGGTATCTGACCGACCAACATTATATTCAGTGGACTCAGACTCGGGTTATTAGGAAACAGTAAACTTAGAGTTTGTCATGATGGATAAAGAAGTATGTTGTTGAAGAGTCTTCAAGCCTCAGACTCCAGCTCCTACTGTGAAGTCGTGTGAGGAAAGTTTCACTTCACAGCCAGCATGGACTAGAGGAAGGATCAGTGTAACTCTTTACGGTTATGTGGTTTTTAGACAGACCTGAAGTAGACCAGGTCTGAACTGGCCCTGAACTGGGCCTGGGCTTGAACTGCTCTTTTAAACATCAGATGTTTGTTCACTTTTCCCCTCCAGCGGTCTGTGCACATCTGTAAGACCACACTGACCCATCCTGGTCTCTGCTGCATAATGAATAATGCCAGTCTGTTAACTTCATATATTCACACACACACACATACACACACACACACACACACACACACACACACACACACTGGGGCAAACAGTCCAGGACTGAAGGACAGGAAATCAACAGTGGCAGCACGACAATCGATCCGACGGCTCATTAACACCCAGCAGGAGTGTGTGTGTGTGTGTGTGTGTGTGTGTGTGTGTGTGTGTGAGTGTGTGTGTGTGTGTGTGTACAGTTCAGGTATGTTTCCTAATCAATAGACAAACTGCTTCATCAGAGGGCAGCAGAATGTCAGCAGGACACTTAAACCACCATGAGACCATTAAACCACCACAGACCAACAACACAGTACTCAGTACACACAGCACGCACAGAATATACAGAGTACTGCATAGTACAGGTGTGTGTGGTCATCTCACCACAGGTAGAAGTGAAGACAGACTCAGTTTCCTCCAAACCTCAGAGCAGAGATCTGTAATGAGTCTTAACGCAGTTGAATTATTGTTTTGTTTCCATGTTAGGTTTTCAAAGAATAAATTCACACACATGACTTCATGCATTGATTCTGCTCATTATATACGTCTCTCAGTCGTTTGAAGTAATCAATATCTTTTCTTTTAGATGTCTCTGATCACAAGTGACTTCCCCTCATCGTGAGAAGCTGTCAGACCTGTGGTTTTTACTGGACAATCTAATTTTACTTCTTCTGTGTCAACAGCTGACAATGTTTCTTTGAGCTGCTCCGACAGGAGCTATTTCTGACTGCTGTGTTTAGACATGTCTGAAAATGCACTTTATGTTCTATTGTAAGTAAAAAAGTAATAATAAATCAGTCTGTGCCACAGCACCCTCTTTGGAAACCACTGCACTAGAGCGCCAAACGATGATTAATCTGCTGCTGAAAATAGTCCCCAACATCTACAGTGAGCAAGTGTTTGAGATAATTTAGACTTTATTTTACGAAAGGCTCCTGCTGAGTGTGAAGTGTGAGGTGTTTTAAAGAAGTACATGTTCAGTGTTTCTTCATCACAGCTGGTTTGACTCTGCTCATGAGGTTTGTAGTGTGGTTTTGAGGTTTTGCAATAAGACAAATAGAAAATAACATCAGACTTATTATTTCTCAGAATTATCCAACATGTACCACAGAAGAAGAAGGCTTGTTACTGATTCCTTCATCTATTCATTCAGCTTATAACCCCCACCCACACACACACACACACACACACACACACACATACACACACACGCATACACTGACACAGTCTGCAGAGAAACACAGGAAGAAACGGCGGTGTGGGCGGTGGAGAGGACAGCGGCTGGATGTTCAAACCAAACAAAAACACTCGCTCATGTCAGCAGCATCACACTCTCTATTGTTCAACACCAAACATACAGTACTGTATATCCAAAATACATTTGATATCACAATCCCTCAGTTTCTGCTGATTACTCATCACACGTAACAAATATAAAACTTATTTTCCTAAATCCTGGATTTGAGGAGACTGGACCAGTGTCTCCATCATTGAAATCCTGCAGGACAGTCGTCCCTTTTAAAGGAATATTACAACAATATCTTTCCTTCCTGTATATCTACTAAAGACACACTAGTCCAGTATATGTTTAGCTTAGTTTAGCAAAGACTGGAAGCAGGAGGAAACTGGTAGCCATGCTCTCAGATTCCTTTCTGAACCTACAGATCAGCTGCAGGGCTGCAATCAACAATCATTTTATTATCAATTAATCAATTAATAACACATCAGAAAACAGTGAAAAACAAGGTGATGTTTTCTCTGATACTCCGTTAACTGACAGAGAAAAGGAGCAAAGCCTCAAAAATTGATTCATCTATAATTTAGAGCGAGGACCAGCGACACACAGGCAGGCGAGCTGCGTTAGGAAACACTCTTTATGATGTGAATCCACTGTTGTTCACAATGACATATCTGGAGACAACCAGAAAATAAACAGCGACAGGTCCATGTCATCATCTTCAAAAACATCTGTTTTTTTCTGGCTCCAGTGAAAACTCCATTTTCAGATTTCGGACCATGAGCAGAGGACACTCTGTAAAACAGTGAAGACACACGGCTGTTTGAGACAGGATGAGACTAGTGCTGCATCTAATGATTAATTATCATTATCAACCAATTTGCTGATTATTTTTCTACTATTTGTATTGTCCATAATAGTCATTACAATCTCACTACAATTTCACTTTGTAATTATCTACAAGTTAACCTATTCTACATGATGTCAGTGAAGGTCACACAGGTGTTTTACAATGACAGAATTTCAGGTTTGTGTTTGTCCATCACTGACAGTAACAAACTGAAATTCCTCCTCCAGATGTGACCACTTCACATCACTCAGCCAGATGTGTCTGATGTTTGGTGTCATCACTGCTGTCACTGTTTCTGTCAGTGTGATGAATAAAGTTTGAATCTGTGCTGGACCAATCAGTTGCAGCCTGTTTACTGAGCTCAGTGACAGAAGACTGGAGACACACCACCATCTGCTGGACATCAGGACAACTGCAGCTGACAAACTGATAATAAGACCTGTACTATTATTACTACTGTAACTACTACTACTGCCAGTACTACTACTACTACTACTAATATTAACACTAATACTACAGCTGTTTTAGTGATTCTCTGATTCTGTCTGACTTCATTACAGTTATTTGTCTGAAAGATGTAGAACAAAGGACTGATCACAACATACTTACAGCTATATGTGTGTGTGTGTGTGTGTGTGTGTGTTTGTGCGTGTGTGTGTGTGCATGTGTACTGAGCACACACATGTAAAAGGCCCCCTACCCTCCTATAGGAGCAAGACCCCGAGACTGAAAGACCACAAACCATACAGCTGTGATGTTTGTGGTCATTTTTAGTCATTTTGTCTCTTTCTGGGACATTTTGACATCTGACCCTAGGCCGGCCCCTGGTAGGCCTGTAATCCGTCCATGACTGTGTTTAATGTTACTGGGTTTCCCAGTCAGTGAATGAAACAATAAAACACTGTACCTGACTGAGAGAGAAGAAAGAGAGTCTGACCAGCTGAGGGAGACAGGGAGACAGTGACGTCCCCTTCACACTGAGACTGTGACAGACGTCACATGACCTGAACACAGTGTTGACTGTTTACATGGAGCTGATCTTTGCTAATTTGACTTATTTCTCCTATCTATGACATGACTTTCCCCTAGGGCATAAATAAAGTATGTATCTATCTATCCAGGTGAGTAAATATCAGTTCTGTTGCAGGACTCACAGTCACAAAGAGATAGATAGATAGATAGATAGATAGATAGATAGATAGATAGATAAATAGATAGATAGATAGATAGATAGATAGATAGATGATAATAATAATAATAAATAAACAATAATAATTTGATTAGTCCACTTCCTTTGGCTGAGGTGTTGTATAGCCTGATGGCAGTGGGAACAAAGGATCTCCTGAACCTCTCTGTTCTGCAGCGCAGTGAGATGAGATGTTCGCTGCACCTGTAGCTGCTTCTCTGTCCTGCCAGAATGTTGTGGAGAGGATGGTTTGTATTGTCCAAGATGGCCTCCATCTTACATTGCATGTGTCTCTCCACAACAGTCCTGAGTGAGTCCAGACTCCTGCCAAGCACAGACCCAGCCTTTCTGACCAGCTTGTCCAGTCTCTTTGTGTTCATGTTGGACATGCTGCTGCCCCAGCAGACTGCAGCATAAAAGAGTTACACTGGCCACCACTGACTGATAAAACATGTTCAGCATTTCACTGCAGACGTTCAGGTAGATGACATCTGTGTTCAGGGACCAGTCCAGTTTACTGTCCAGGTGCACACCTAGGTATTTATAGGTGTGCACCACCTTAGTGTCCTTCCCTCTAATGTTGACTGGCTGAAGGGTGGGCCTAGACCTCCCAAAGTCCATGACCATCTCCTTGGTCTTGGAGGTGTTCTTGTGTGTGTCCCTGGCATGTCTACGAACCCCCCACACATGAGAAAAGTCCATCCTCTCCGTCTTTTGCTTTCTCCATCTTTCAGGAAATGTGTGCTGAGACAGGAGAATTGGAGATTTTCCCTTGATGTCGTCAAGAAGGGCGATGCCACCTCCCCCTGGGTGGGTGACGCTCCCCGAGCTAGGTGTGTGTTCCGCCCTCTGAGTCCGCCTTGCAGACGGTATCGTTACTTCCCTCGCGAACACTGGCTTTCGGTAGAACAATGTCGAAGGTACGAGCGAAACACAGTAGTTGCTTTGTTGTTGGCTGCACAAACCAACACAGAAGTCTTTTTTTAATCCCTACGCCCGAGGATCTGAAGACCCAGTGGATTAATTTTATTTTTGATGGAAATGTTCCCGCTCCAACTCCGAAAGTGTCGTACGTGTGTGCTAACCATTTCACCTCGGACTGCTTTCTCAACGAGGGCCAGGACAACGCAGGATTTCCTACAAGTCTCAAGATAAAGCTTGGATCAGTACCGACTGTCTGTGACCCAACTTTGAACTTCGGAGCTGTAAGTTTTACCATTTTATGTTGCTTTACTGTTTGTTCACGAGAGCCTGTTGCGTGTGTTGTTAGCATGGCAGCTAACGTGGCTAACGTTTAGCGTCGTCGACGCGCAGCCGGGTATAGCGGGGTACAGATTGTATGTAATTCTTCTGCTTGGTATCGCCGTGTGACATTGATAAGAGCCACCCTGTTAAATGTATTATATTTTAAAGGCGTTTTAGCTGTCTGTAAAGTCAAGCCGGTAAAATTCGGACTAAAAATAGGCTTTGTA
>NW_019525128.1:988839-994770 GCF_002814215.2 Seriola lalandi dorsalis | reverse complement strand
GTGTGTGTTCCGCCCTCTGAGTCCGTGTTGCAGACGGTATCGTTACTTCCCTCGCGAACACCGGCTTTCGGTAGAACAATGTCGAAGGTACGAGCGAAACACAGTAGTTGCTTTGTTGTTGGCTGCACAAACCAACACAGAAGTCTTTTTTTAATCCCTACGCCCGAGGATCTGAAGACCCAGTGGATTAATTTTATTTTTGATGGAAATGTTCCCGCTCCAACTCCGAAAGTGTTGTACGTGTGTGCTAACCATTTCACCTCGGACTGCTTTCTCAACGAGGGCCAGTACAATGCAGGATTTCCTACAAGTCTCAAGATAAAGCTTGGATCAGTACCGACTGTCCGTGACCCAACTTTGAACTTGGGAGCTGTAAGTTTTACATTTTTATGTTGCTTTACTGTTTGTTCACGAGAGCCTGTTGCGTGTGTTGTTAGCATGGCAGCTAATGTGGCTAACGTTTAGCATCGTCTACACGCAGCCGGGTATAGCCGGTTGCGCGTCTGTAAAGTCAAGCCGGTAAAATTCAGACTAAAAATAGGCTCTGTAGTGATTAGCATAGGTGTCCGGGCTTGTTTATTAGTGCTGTGAAAGTTATTATTGAGAGTCATGCCTTATGATGGCCGTTTTAACGTTTATATCATGTTTACAGATACAGTGTCTGTAGGGAATATCTAGATAAGCGCAGTGTTAAGGGGATATGTCCAAGGGGATAGTCTATAATACACATTTTTTGCATTTTGCACATATAGTGAGCTATTTGCAGTATTTAGAAGCTATTGACAACCCAGTTTACACATAATTGAGTGCATTTGTTGTTATCATTTTTTCACTGCTTGCAGCTGTTGCCATAACTACTGCCTCTGTTTCCTCTGTTCAGGCCAGCACATCAAGTGCATCTATACAGCTTCCTGCAACAAGGGATGTTGCATGCCAGACTGACCCACTGTAGGCACACAGTTATCCTTGAAGACTCTTCAGCCTCACATCAGAAGTACAGGTCTGTAGCCATCTGAAGTGCATCTACTTTTGATAAACCTAACAGTCATTTATCAGTCTTGGAATAATGTGCAGGTAAATGAAGCTGTGGTTACTTAGAACTTGTGAGAGTGTGTAGGCTAAGGTTTATGTCAATATTAACGTCTTTGATTTTCTCCTTACTGTACCTCCAGACTCTACCTGGCTGCCATGTACTACAATGAAAATGCTGACCGACCACAAGCCCAAACAAAAGAAGGTGAACCACTGTTCAAGGTCCAATTTCTTATGTTATATTATTTTATTTTTCAACCAAAAAATGTTTTGTACACATTGTATTGCACGTATAATGTTATGACAGTTCCATCAACAACAAAATACAGTAAAGAAAATGTCAGGAGGTAGTTAGAAACAGACTTTCAGTCATTGTTTTGTAAAAAAAAAAAAATAAGTGAAAAATGTAAACAAAATCTTACAGGGAATGTGGTGGACCTCATATTTGAAAAGTTGACCTGGGACCATACACAGAAGCTGCTTTGGCCATCCCCATCCCAGAGGACCTCACTGCACAGTTCGAGCGGCCTGAGAAGGAGGAGGTCATATCCAGCTCTGTGTCCCGGTTCTATCATGGGGCAGTGTAAAACCCACCTACTGGCCTGTGGCGTCAGGAAACACAGCATGGATGTGTAGGACCACGCAGGCTGGAATGACGACCCAGATTCTGCGACCAAGGAAGCCCCAGCACCAGCTCACAAAGCTCCTATAGGCTAGATACCTGTACTGACTAAAACAACTGGACAGGGCATTTAGTCTTGCAAACATATATCTATAATGTGTCTCACAATTTTTTTTTATGGATCCAGTGAATGCTACAGCTTTTTTTATTATCACTGATTATAAGTGGCTCATTTGATGTAAATAAATGCTTGATTGTTACTAAAGAAATGACTCCTCTGAATTCATATATTATATGCACATTATCTGCTGATAGAAGAACTTTACAAATCAAAGAGCAGCTAAACTAATTTATTTGAGGGTGTGTTACTCTATTTGTGGTGTGTTATTACCATTGTAAAATTATGTGCACTGAAGTAAAACAAGACTGCCTAACATCTTTTATTTAGATTGAAACTATGTTTTTACAAAGAAGCAAATCATACTGGTGTATTCCTCTCAACCGTAAAGGACCATAGTCAGTGCTGTACATGTTGCAGGCAGAACACATTGAGGCAGAGCGGCTCCAACCCAGGAGGGTCTACCTTACATGGTAAATCTTCATCGATCTCCCACAGCCGTCTGGTAACCTACAGTGAATTGCAAATGGTAAATGCTATGGTTTATTATTAATGTAATGTAATCAAAACAAATTAGTGATTAGTTTGTCCAGTGAGAATGTTACCTGTGGTATCTCCTAGCAGCAGATATTCTCAGCTTCTGTGGGCATGGTTGCACAGTTTCCACAGGAGCACCTGTCCAAAATATAGAGAAAAATGGTAACATTCACCAAAATATAAAGCTAATATATATTCAAAAACTGCCAGACAGTGGAGCTAAGGTGGGTAAGAAGTAAGCTTGGCTACATATCAAGTGCATATAACATAGGTAATTTATAACATGTCACTTATTGCATATAATGTGGAGCTTGACAACAGTGTAGTGTAGAAAACTGCACAGTTTAGTCTTTGACTAAAGATTACTGTTGCTGTCAGACATGTTTATGCTGATTTACAGCTTTTATTGTAATACACAAAATAAATTTACTACATAAAGGAAGATGTCATGATGAGCATCTCTGCTCAAAACATGGAGAAAAATGATTTACTTTGTCAGCATCTATTACAATATCTGACTAGTACTAACATTGAACACCTGTAGCAGTCTACATACAACAAACATTTTCAGACTGTAAAAGTATGTCTAAGGAGGCATGACAGATAACTACATTACACAATTCACAATAGTGCTTATTTACCAAAAGAGCTCCCAGTAATGACGAGACAGTAACAGTTAGCATTAGCTACCTAGCTACATGTTAGTAACTGTGCCAGCACTCATTACCAAACTGAAAATGTAATGTCAAAATACAAAAAATTGGTTACCAACCATTCAGAAACGTCCTGCTGCAGTTGTAGAGTTTGAACTTCTTCAGCAGCCTCTCCCTCTGGCTCAGATTCTGGATAAAAGTCATGTGGTTGAACCAAATCGCTACCGATGCCGGTCACTGTAAACATTAGAGCACGGTGCCAGAAGCCCGAACGGCATCCCCTTCCAAAGAGGGGCGTGGTCAGGCACAGCTCATTTGCATTTAAAGCTACAGACACAGAAACAGCCTGTTCTGAACAGGGCTGAAAAAGAGAGGTTTACAGGAATGCTGAAATATAGGATCGGAGTGGATTTTTTAGCAAGAAGCTTCAAAGACATGTTTTGGGGACCTCTGAGACTTATTCAAACTTGTTGAAAAGGAGCATAATATGTCCCCTTTAAAGTCCGCTGTATACAGGTTGAACAGGAACAGAGCCAGAACAGTCCCCTGTGGAGCCCCAATGCTGCTCATCACTGTCCCTGAGACACAGTTACCCAGCCTGACATACAGTTGTCAGGTAATCCACAATCCAGGACGTGAAGCAGGGATCCACCCCCATCCCTCCCAGCTTGTCTTTAAGAATGGGGGGTTGGATGATGTTAAATGCACTTGAGAAATCAAAGAACATAATATTCATGTAACTACCTGGCTCATCCAAGTACGAATGGGCCAGGTGGAGCATGTGAAGGACAGCATCATCCACTCCAACATGTTCCTTGTAGGCAAATTGTAGGGGGTCTAGTGCTTGTTCAACCTGTGGCCTCAGAAGGTGGAGAAGCAGCAGCTCCAGGGTCTTCATGATGTGTGTTGTGAGGGCCACCGGTCTGTCCTCATTTATCTCAGCCAGTCGTCCTACTTTAGGGACCGGAACAAGACATGATGTTTTCCACAGGACTGAGACCCTCCCTGTTTGTAGGATGAAGTTAAAGATCCTCTGGAGAGGCTCAGCCAGCTGGGCTGCTCAGTCCTTTAATAGCCTCGGACACACAGCATCTGGACCTGGTGCCTTTCCAGGACGTAGCCTCTGGAGCTCCGCCCTCACCTCCTCGGGTGTAAAGAACAGGAGGCTTGACCCCAGTGTGGAGGGAGATGCAGCTGCAGTGTCAGGTTGTGGAGGAGATGCTGTAGGAGAAGCTGCAGCTGAAGCAGTGGGAGAGAGAACAGGTGAGCCTGTGTCACATTGGCCTTGTCCACATCACCTGATGTTGCCTGGCTGTTCTTCTCTTTATGGCCAGTGATGGTCCTCATCCCCTTCCACATCTCTCTGGTGTTGTTGTGCTGCAGCTTCCTCTCTACTTTCTTTTTGTCGTCCTCCTTCTCCTGCTTTAATCTCCTCTTCAGCTCATGTTGCACACACCTGAGCTCCTCCCTGTCTCCATCCCTGAAGGCCTCCTTTTTCTGCTTGAGGAGGGTCTTGATGTCACTGGTGATCCAGGGTTTGTTGTTTGGAAAGCAGTGTACAGTTCTTGCTGGTATTACAGTGTCCATACAAAAGTTAATGTAGTCTGTGGTACATTCAACCATTCTATCAAGGTCAGGGTCCTTGCTTTTATCATTTTCCTGTGACTCCAACAGGACATTCCAATCTGCACTCAAAACAGTCTTTTAGAGACTCACTGGCCTCTGGGGTCCAGTTCCTGAATGAGCGGGTGGTTGCAGCCTGTCTCAGTACACAGGCTTGTAGGAAGGCTGATGATGATGTCACAGTCACAGAGTGTTTCTATGGAGAGTCACATGATGTGCTGATGATGATGTCACAGTCACAGAGTGTTTCTATGGAGAGTCACATGATGTTAACCACTGTCCACTGTAAAGGTGGATATACGAGGTGCTGAAGGAGCTGAGGAAACCCACAGCTGCTCAGACAGAAATACATGATACTGTAAATATAACTGAGACATCACTGTCAAGGTCACACACACACACACACACACACACACGCACACATACACACACAAACACACACGCAGACACACACACACACACACACACACACACAAGGTAATTTTAGATGTACGTTCTGTTTCTGTCTCTGGTTAAAAATGTTGTTCTCTATGTTTTTGAATTGAGGACACTCCACGATCTGACCCTCTAAACATACTCAGCTTTTCTTGTTCACAGCTGATCTACTAATATTATTTTATTATATTATGATTATTAATATTCTATTTATTGATGATCATCAGTTCCAATAGTTTCTGGTGGTTTGTTAACATGTAATACAGAAGAAAACGTGAAAAGTGGTTATGGAAGGCTGGAGTCTCACTGCTCAGCTCATCAACCAGTCACGTCTGGTCAGTCACCACATTACATACGATGGGAAATATATTATTGAGCCCAAGCCCAAACACGTGTGTACAAAGTGTATGAGAACTGTGACTTGTGTTTGAATGAAGAATCACACTTTATGCCTGTCAGGGACTGAGCAGATAGACTATAGAGACACAGGTCTTTAGAAAAATAATATCCATTTTTTTTATTTACAAAAAGGAAACGCAATGACAAATAATGCTTCAAACTATAATTCTGGGCCCATGAAAAGGTCAATGCAACAGAACTAAACTTAAGCACTAACTGAAACAAACTTAACAGCACAAAACTGACCTCCTGACTGAAACATAGGGGAGACATATATAGTGACTGATCAGGCCATTCAGACACATAGGGGACAGACCAAAACATAACTATTTAAGCAAACTACAATAAGGACAAAACATGTCAGCATAATGGTACCCCATATTAATTGAGAAAAAATAATAAACAAATAAACTCAACAGAATTGTCAAAGTATTAATACCAAAAACCCAAACTAATAAAGACACTGCCCCTTCCAACGATGCTGGAGAAACAGCAGGCTTGATGGAAGTGGG
>NW_019525128.1:967602-988787 GCF_002814215.2 Seriola lalandi dorsalis | reverse complement strand
AGAACACACACACACACACACACACACACAAGGTAATTTTAGATGTACGTTCTGTTTCTGTCTCTGGTTAAAAATGTTGTTCTCTATGTTTTTGAATTGAGGACACTCCACGATCTGACCCTCTAAACATACTCAGCTTTTCTTGTTCACAGCTGATCTACTAATATTATTTTATTATATTATGATTATTAATATTCTATTTATTGATGATACAAAGTGTATGAGAACTGTGACTTGTGTTTGAATGAAGAATCACACTTTATGCCTGTCAGGGACTGAGCAGATAGACTATAGAGACACAGGTCTTTAGAAAAATAATATCCATTTTTTTTATTTACAAAAAGGAAACGCAATGACAAATAATGCTTCAAACTATAATTCTGGGCCCATGAAAAGGTCAATGCAACAGAACTAAACTTAAGCACTAACTGAAACAAACTTAACAGCACAAAACTGACCTCCTGACTGAAACATAGGGGAGACATATATAGTGACTGATCAGGCCATTCAGACACATAGGGGACAGACCAAAACATAACTATTTAAGCAAACTACAATAAGGACAAAACATGTCAGCATAATGGTACCCCATATTAATTGAGAAAAAATAATAAACAAATAAACTCAACAGAATTGTCAAAGTATTAATACCAAAAACCCAAACTAATAAAGACACTGCCCCTTCCAACGATGCTGGAGAAACAGCAGGCTTGATGGAAGTGGGCCTCCTTTTGATGGCCAGCCCGTCAACTCCAGCTGCAACCCCCCAGGAACTGGTAACTCATTCATAACACAACAAACAGCTCTAATTAAGCAAAATTGACAAAGAAAGTTAACTACATGTGTGCACACCAAACAGGTAACCATGCTGTCAAATATTGCTAGTAAAACTGTGTTATACTAAAGACTAGAGTAGATTAAACAAATGAAAAGAGATACCACCATGCCTTGGTTCAATGTGTGGCTGCTGGTGCGGCCATCGCAATGCCCCTCATAAAGTAATCACAATCTCTGCTAACTCATAATCTGATGAACCAGCAGGTGGTGATGAGAGCACAGAGAACTGTCTACACCTCTGAAGCCCACAGCTTTTCAGACTCTTTTGGCTCCTGGTTTTGGTTCAGTCTGAGTGTTTCCAGCAGCAGCAGACAACATCCTCCAGACTTAATGATACAACACACTGTTTGTCATTGTCTTCCAAAACGATGTGTAATATCGTTCTCTGATCTGACAGCAGGAAGTGACTGAAATGATTCAGTAGAATCACTAGTGAAAACACTCAAATCAAGGACGTTTTATTCCTACAGCGTATTTCATTACTACTGCACATGTACATATGTGCAAACACACACAGATACACACATGCTGTATACAGTAACATAACAGGAGAGTCTTCAGTTTGTTTATGAAGGTGGACACAGTCGTAGCTGGTCTCAGGTCAGCAGGATGTGAATGTCTCTGCTCAGGTGTTTACCTGTCTACAGTCACATGTCTCCCAGTGAAACCTCAGCTGGTTAAAATGTCAGTGACCAGTTCTAGTCAGTGACCACAGCTCACTGCTGATCAATCAGACACTGATGTGTGTGTCTCCATCAGACACAACGAGCCCTGACTCTTTCTGCACAAGTAAACAAACATTATGAGCTGATAATACAGCAGATGTTTGTGCAGCAAGGCAGCGTTCAACAACACAAACCACTGAGGTCACCGCTGCACTGAATACACTGTAAACACTTTCCAACAAGAAGCATGCGTGTGCGTGTGTGTGTGTGGGGACATTTGAGAAGTGAGACATGGTTGGCTGTGAGCTGATGAAGGTGTGAGACACTGAGACCTGATCAGAGACGTTAACACTGATATTTATAATCTACTGATAACATGAGGAGGAGAACCTGCAGCACCTACAACAGTCTGTATGCACCAACACATATACCTACAGCCTGTGTAAGTTCTTACAGTGTCTGTGTCCTCCTCTGTAGTGTGGTCCTGAGTGTGCAACTCGGTGCAGCAGTGTTTCTATAGAGCAAAGCTGAACAAAGGCTGAGTCGACAGTGAAGCAGGAACACATCTGACTGCACAGAAACATTTCCTGCTGCTTTAAATAATCATTTGGTTCAGCTCATTTCTGCTTTAACACATAATATATGACACACATCAAAACACTGGAGCCTCCAGTTCCTCCAGTTGACGAAGAGACCATCATCCTCTCTGCACATTGACAATGTCTACATGTATACATCAACCTCCTCTATAGCTTTGTATCCTTCTCTGCAGTGGACTGTACAGAGGTCACTCCACACAGTGGATAAACTATTCACGTGTATTTGCATGTTCTTGTCAATTATTTGCATGTTCTGTGCAGAGGCCACACACCACCTGCACACAGACAGTGAGTTTGGTCTGTATCTACTGTGTTCACTGTCACAGCTACAGGCCTGTAAATATTCATACACTGAGAAACAGAACACACACCTGAACATGAGGAACAAACACAGAATAGATAGATAGATAGATAGATACTTTATTTATCCCGTAGGATAAATTCATGTGTCCATTAGCTCATTGTTGATAATAATAAAAGTTAACAATAAATAAACAATAATAATTAAATAATAAGCACAGACTCCAAACTCACACACAACCTGATCCAGTGTCCATCATCCAGACACGTCTGACTGTTTATCTACATCTATCTGTGCTGTCTTTGTTTAGTTGTGTGTCTCCTGTACATAGAGTGTATTTGTTGTATATCTTTATTTTGGTCAATTTTTGGCTCAAAACCTCTGTCATCAGATCATCCCAGTCCATCAGAGTCATCACCTTTTCTTTGGTGGGTGTCTGGTTTCTAGTGAAACTAGAAACTCACAACTCAAACTGAACTCGCTCACATTGTTTTCATAATCTAAAGCTCCATATTTTCCTCTTCTGTGTTTTATCTGAAGTGTTGATCCATAAGAAGATATATTTGTGGTTTTAAGAACCAAAAACCATCTCAGTGTAGTTTTACATCTCCTCTCTCAGGCTTCTCTCTAGAGCTCTAGTAACAACAGGTTGGTGAGCCAATCAGAGGAGAGGAGGCTCTTAGCCTATCTTCTGATTGGCTGACTGTTTTCTGAGTGATCTAATAAAAGTATAGCAGATTTCAGAAAAACACCCAGAGAAACCAAATACTGCAAGGTTGGATTGTGGGTCCAGGTGGGCGGGGCTTGGGGCATGGCTGAGAGCAGTGACTGCTTTGTTGTGACATCACAAAGTTCCAGAAGTCCTGACAGCTGGTTTTAAGGCTCAGTTTCTGAATACAGGCTGTGTGCACTTCTCTGTGGACTGAGGCTTTGATACTTTCAAAGTATTAATATAGAACCTAGACCTGCTTTATAATCAAACAACACATGGACAGAGACCTTTAGACTATATGGAGCTTTAAATTATTTAATTTCCTGTTAGTTTTGTGCAGATGAGGCTTGTCACAGAGGTGTAGTGAATGTGTTTGGGATTTATTTTTGTTTGATTGTTCATTTCCATGTTTTTTTCAAATTAAATCAAACACACAACCAGACAACAAGATACACTCTAAAGTTAAAGCGGAGCGGTCCATCATTTACTTGAGTCAACCTGCTGACTTCTCCCTCTGTTCTCACTCGTATCAATGATGCTTACAGCTGATTAAATCTTGAACACTCTCTGCTGCAGGTAGATTTCCCTCAGGGGAATCGCAGAGGTAAGTAAAGCCCTGCATGGTGTTGTGGAGTGGACTCACCCTGCTGGCTGCTCTCTCTGTGAGCACTGCCCTCCTCCTCGTCTGCCTCCTCTCCTTTACTCTCCCCCGACAGCAGGCGACGGAACAGGCTGCAGTAACGGGTCATCGTGCACAGAAATCTGACTCTGCTCAGAGACCGGACCCAGAGTGGACTGGAGCTTCACACCAGAGATTAGAGGAGTTTACAGGCAGTCAGTTAATCAGTCAGTCAATCAGTCAGTGAGTAAGCTAATCAATGAGCAGTCACTTCAGTGAGCTGAGAGTTAGTTCAACAGTCAATGGAGGATCAGAGGAGTCAGTTCAGGCTCTGGTGCACATACCTCTGACAGCTCACGCCCATGTGACGACACAGCACCCAGCTGCTGTCACTGACTCTGAGCTGCACTCGCTGAAACACAGCAGAGAGGACACCTCTGTCCTCGCATCTAAACCTGGACTTCCTGGACTCTGAGTGCCTCTGTCCTCACAGCAGCAGAGGTCCTCAGACTCTAATGGGACAGAGCCCAGGCTCTGGTTCAGCTACTGCTGGTATTAACAGTGTGCCTGTTGTCATAAGAGTGTTGTAGTGAAATACGTTCCTGTCATGAGCATGAATCACGTCACATAGTTCAGGCTCCTGCAGCCGCTGCTGCTCCACATAAATTATGACATAAACTTTATTGCAGCAGAGCCTCCAGAGTGGGGTGGGGTGTGGGGGGGTCAGTGTCATATTTACTGGATTATTTGAACATTGTTTCACAGTTTTGTCCTTGGGAGAGAATGAAGAGCTGATTCAGGACCAGTCTGATTATTCATTAAACAATAACCCTGTCAATAATGCGTGATGGAGAACTGACCCTGGATCTGGCTGTTAGTGACTCAATCACATCTCTCAGTGATGGACAAGGACACAGACTGACCACAGTTCAGTGCAGCACAACACAGACCAGCATGACATGCTGCTGTCAGACTCTCAGAGTCTGGGTGTCTTTGACAGGGTTCAGGTCTGTGTTCAGGTCTGTGTTCAGGTCTGGAGTCCGGCTCTGGGTCCAGGTCTGTGTGAATGTGATCCTGCGGTAAGAGGAGAGGGGTTATTCTGAGAGTGTAAATATCAGGGAGTGGAGGGAGAACATGACTATTTATATCAAAGACACACAACCTGAAACACACACACACATTGCCGTACAGTCATTGACCCTCACATCACACACACTGAAACACCAAGCTGAGGTTTAACAGTTACACAGTCTGGAGGCCATTTTGGAAAAATTGTTGAATCAGGAAACAGATGTTTGAACATGTGACCAGTTTAATGTGAACAAACTGTACTCGTTCACATGAAAAGTGAGAAAAACACAATTTCAAACTCAGCTGACCAATCACGACGTAGAGTGGGTGTGGTGTCAGGAAGGTGTGTGTGTGTGTGTGTGTGTGTCGCAGCTCTGATGAAGCATATGGTGGTTTGATCCCTGCAGCTTGACTTGTCAGTATTTCCTTGAAGAGGAAGTGGAACATCTGCTCCGTTCTCAAGTTTCCCTTCTCATGAATGAAGAATTCAACAAGAACTAGAACAGCACAGAGTAGAGCGCAGAGGTGGATGATTTACTGAATATACTTCATGTATCGCAGCTTGTTCCATGTTGGATGTAGTAAATAGGACTGGGTTGAAAAAATCTATTTTTTCTCCAAGTGATGAAATAATTTATAAAAATGTTTTTGCACTTGAAGATCCAATCATCACTAAAGCGTGTGTCATGTAGAGAGCTAATAAAGACAAATGAAATGGTCAAAGTTGTCATATTGACATACAAGGTGTATTGATTGATTTCTAAACGTCAATCATGCATTGAGTAACACACAAGGAAACATTCCACCTTAAAAGTGTCCAGTAACTGCTGGTAGCCTCTGAGCCTCTCAGTGAATTAAATCACATAGCTTTTTATAGCGTAGCCTGTTAGCTTAGCTTGACCTCTGCCTGCTCTGCAGATTCTCCTCTGAGTGGATGTTTCCAATGTGGCTTCAACTGGAGAGAGCAACAGAAGTTTACAGTCTATACATGTTGACAAACTGTGACTGAAAATGGAGATGGACCAACTGGTTCTTGGTTGTGATTTCCCCCTTTTTTAAAATTAAAAATAGTTCCCATAGAAACCACTAATAATAATAAACAGTAAACAATAATGTTTGAATGCAGACAGATGTTTCAATCATCAGACTGCTGTGATTTTATGCATCAAAGTGTTAAAACACATTTATGAAGCGCTTTAGAGGAGATCTCTAAATATCCAGTTATATATTGTGTATCACCATATAACCTAAAAATATAAATAACAATAATAGTATTTACAGGTCATATCATCCAGCTCTAGTGGAGCGCAAACCTCTGCCAAACTCAAACAATCCTACACGTCTGTGCAGCTCTTATACTACAAAAATAAAAGGATCAAGATTATCAAATTGTAAAAACTCATAGATCAACTCCATAAACGTGCCTGATTTTTTACATCAAGATCCAAAGATTGTTTCCTGAGAAACATGTCAAATAATCTCCCAATATTAAGGAAAGTGAAATTCCAGAATCTGCCCCTGGATCAGCACCAAGATAAAACAAGCTCTTCTCTGGACCAGGACGCCTCCTTCCACTCAGTTCGGTGCAAATTGTATTTTCAAGTATTTTTGTGTAAACCTGCTGACAAACAACAAACAGACAAAGTGACGTCCTGAGCGGAGGTAATAAACTAAAGTGGATGGGAGCAGCAGTGGGATATGGACACGTCTCGACTGTCACATTAGATGTGATGCAGTGATGCTCTAATGGACATAAAGTGATGATGAATATTTCAGATGTGATATCAAGATCAATACCTGAGTAGCAGTTTGTGCACTAATGTCCATTACAGCTTTTTCTCTGCAGTATGACACACTGTGTACTCTTCATTAGAGTTTACATCACTACAATGACTTCATGCACCGTGGAAGACTATTTTATAGTAGTTGATCCTCTGTCGATTTGTTTTCAGATCATTTTTATTCTCTAGATTCTTTTCCAAATGTAAGTGAAGAGCCAGTGTAGTTTTTCGGGAGGAAAACAGCTGTTCTGGACTGTGTGACCTGAGTCTCACTAGGCGCCTGATGCATAAAGCTCTGTGTAGATTCATGACTAAAACTATGTGATGCACATAACCAAAAATATTCATACACATTCTTCTGCTTTATAACTCTCACTCATGGAGAAATTGGAGGCATGTGCACAAGCCTCATTTCCACTTCCACAATTAACCATAAATGGATGAAGACACTCCTTTAATCCATCAGTTTGTATAAAAACTGTGCCACAAGTTATCAGACAGGGAAGAAAGACGAGGAAGAAGAAGTTCTGTGTACACATCATCTATGCATCTGGCCCCTGGAGAGAAGTGGGATGGATGACTGAGTCTTTGTCCTTTATTTTTCTTCATCATCTGTACAAATGTTGAAACGTTTCTGAACCTGTTTCTGTTCATCTGTGTTGTCATGTGAGCTCATGTGGGCCAAGGATATTTATTTGCATTGCATGTCATCATCATCATCATCATCATGAACCTGACCTGCATATGGTTTAATATTGAGAGTAGAGCAGCTGGACTCACTCAGACTGAAGCACAGAGACGTGTTCCAGCCTGATGCTGCTGCTGTGTCACTGCAGAGTCTGTTCTCAGTCTGACCAGCAGGGGGCGGGCAGCAGCAGAGGACGAGGCGCCAGGGCGTGACAGAGGGGAAGAGGATGATGCCCCCTTCCAGCCCCCACCCGCCATCAGTAACTGCTTCGTCCTGTATCACTGCTTTTCAGTTTGTACACCTCGCAGATGATTTTTCATGTACATGCATTCTTTTATAGAATTACTGCAATGTGTGTGTATATGTGTGTGTGTGTGTGTGTGTGTGTGTGTGTGTGTGTGTGTGTGTGTGTGTGCATTTTTGCAGTTGAGGAGCAGATCTGCAGCAGTGTGGGTGGGAAATTGAAATACTCACAGCCTGGGCAACAACAGTGTGTGTGTATACTCTCACCTGGAAATTTACACACACACACACACGCACACACACACACACACACACACACACACATACACACTTTATGTACATTATGTATTCCCTAACCCTAAAACGAGGTCTTAATCCCCAAACAACCCCTTAAAGATGTGTCAGACATAAATGAACATTTAATCCAGCTTCAGCAGCTACGAACAGTCAGGCCACTCTGTGCTGCGTTCACTGCACCAACAGAAAACACTCCACTACAAGATTCACAATGTACTGTCTGTATCAGGTGTTTTCACTATGTTGATGGACTGAGCCTCCTCTGGACTGTAGCTGTGTGTCAATGTGCTGTTGATGACACTATTCTACAACAATGTGATGTATAAAGGAAACAGCGGAGCTGCAGGACTGCAGTAGACCTCCCTCCAAACCTCCACCCTGAAGAATGTACCATGCAAAACTGAGCAGCCATCAGAGAGACACAGACAGAGGGAGGTCAGGAACTGTAGTGACGAACCAACACACTGCTGGTTTGAGTCTAAACATGAGATTTAACAACAGTAAAAAACTTGATTTACCTTCTTGTGGTTGTTAGCTCCACCAACACGTTAAGCTACAGTAAATATGGCCACAGTCTCTCCTTCCTGAGTTACAGTGTTGAATAATGGCCAGTAGTGTTTTTGCAGAAATTATGATGATGTCATCACTTCAGTTTATCTTTATGGACATTTGAGTTAAATTGTCATAATTAGTGAATGAATTCATGAGTCATGGACAAACACTTGTTTTGTGAGGTCACAGTGACCTTGACTTTTTGACATTTGACCATCAAATTGTAATGAGTTCATCCTTGAGTCCAAGAAGAAGAAATTCCCTCAAGGTGTCACTGAGATAACGTGTCCAGAATGGAACAGACGGACAACCTGAAAACATAAATCCTCCGGCTCTGACTGTCACCAGTGCAGAGGTCAAAAAAATATAGAATACAGAGCTGAAGTCATGACATCACTTCCTGTTTGGCCTCTGTTCCTCCAGCTTCAGTAGCACAACACATCTCTCATTCAGCTTTTATTTCATCAATAATGAAGCATGTTCCTGGAGTTTACTTTCCATTTTCAAAGACACATCCCCATCCACTGCAGTGAAGTTTAAACCTTCAAAAAGCGCTTCACAGAAGAGACTACAGGCTCACAGGAAGAAACTACAAGCTGGTTTCATCCACATCCACAAAGTCATGTCTCAGCTCTCTACTTGTGACCTCTGATCTCTGTGTCCTGCTGCTTACACATCTGAACCAAGCATCAACCTCCTGGGCTGAAAACTGAAGTCAACACTGAAGAGCTAAAACCTGCAGTTCCTCTACTGACCACTAGAGTCTGGCTCCAACAGTGAGTCAATCCCCATAGACTCCCATGTTAAACTGTCCAACTTTACAGCAGAAATAAACATGTTCACAGCCTGGTACATTTTTGGTCTCTAGAGCTAATTTCCTCCTTCATGACGACTGTTTATATAACTTCATATAACTACCTGTTTACATTTTATTAAGACTCAAGGTTATGGAGGTTATTAAGGGTGTGGCCTCTTTGAGTGACAGGTGGGTGAGCGTACACTTGCCCCACCATGGCGACAGTGGAGCAGCTCAGTCTGAGCTTCAAAGCTGCTCTTCAGAAACCTGTGGGTGACATCACAGAGTCCGCATCCATCTTTATACAGTCTATGGTCTGGACCAGTGGCGGCTGCTGGTCTTATAAGGAGGGGAAGCTCATTTTCGGCCTACATCATAAAATGTGTCCGTTTATTTAAATGTAAATTCGCAGAGTGACAGAAGAGAGTCGCCAAACACAAAGCTAGTCGTTTTTAACAAAGACAAAGTCGCTGAGGATCAGTAACGTCTCCAGATCAACTCCGAACGGAATGAAAAACTTGAAAACGGCTCCGGTGGATGCTTATACTTCAAGATCGCTGATTCGCTCATTTCGCTGTCAATCAAAAAGGGACTCAGCCTCAGACAGCTCATCCAATCATCATGCAGAAGCCGAGCGTCCGGGCCAGCCCACTGCCCCATAGACCCCCAGAGACGCTGAACGTCCGATGGGCCGGACAAAGCCCAGCATTTATCCAATGACCGTCTAGTTTCGCTGCAGTGGAACAACCCACTCTCTGCTTCCCCAGTGACGTCAGGAGACGCTCGGCGTCTACACTGTGTAAAGCTCTGTGGCGCTGCGGGGATGAATGAGAAGAAGTCGTGTCGGTTACCTGTGATAAGGAGCTGATTCTGAACAAAAGATGAACGTGTTCTAGCGCATATTTAGTCAATGAAATGTTCACACAACAGGACATATTTGACCACTTATTTTGTTGACATTTTAGGGGAAGCTGAGCTTCCCTTGCAGTCTTAGAGCAATCGCCGCTGGACTGGACTCACAGCGACCATTCAACTCGTTCATGGACTCACCTCTTTTTGTCGAGTTTTGATATTTAGCTCTGAGTGTCCAGGACATGTCAGAAATGGTGTTCGTTAAACGCAGCTAAAACATGAATATTGAATGAACATTGATATTAGGTTGTTTCCATCCTTATCTAATCACATGAAGGGAAACACATGGTGTACTGCTGAACAAGGCTGTGTTGAAGGTTGCGCTTTGTACTAGCAGATGTCAGTTGGATTGTGAATGAAGTTTTGTTCTGGATCAGAACCTGGAAGTTCAGGTTTCACTTCAGCTCTCTGTAACACCAGACTTTTAATTAAAATAAATTTTAATTAATTAAATTAAATTACTCTCACATACAAACAGGTCAGAGGCTCCAGATCAGGACTTTTATTTTGACATATTGGTAAACGCTTCCTAACACAGGGAGTAGTTGGAGCTGTGGACAGTGTGTTTGGTTGGAGATGAAGCCGGGGCTGATGGGAGTGTAATGCAGCAGAGACATCCGTGGTGTTCGTCTGCTGCAGCCACACAGCAGCATTACATTAGATTGTTCATCAACCCAGATCTACAGCAGGGAGCCAGTGTGTGTTGCGTGTGCGTGCGTGCGTGTGTGTGTGTGTGTGTGTGTGTGTGTGTGTGTGTGTGTGTGTGTGTGTGCGTGCGTGTGCGTGAGACCATTTGCAGAAGAGCCTCATAAATAACTGAGGTCTGCTGATTCTCTCTCTCTACATGACGATACACTTTAAGGGTATGCTCGTTCGCTCGCTCTGCTCCTCTCTCTCTCTCTGACACACACTCTCATTTGCTGTATCTCGCCCTTCACACTGTCTCCATGGCGATGCTCTTAAAGGACCACACCTCATTTTTATTGACTGTCCTGTCTGTCAACAGAGAGGCTGCATTATGGGAATCTGCACATCATCATCCATCACTGCATCATTAGCCACATGCTAACACTTTAGCATTGATTATGTTGAGTGATATGAGGCTCAATGTGAATACTGGAGCAGTGAGAGGAGGGGGCTGCAGGTTCTGTTGTGTAAACAGCAGCACAGAGTCAAACTTCTCTCTCTAAGACAAAGAAAAACAAATTGTGGAGCTGAACATTTCTCACAAATATGACTGATTTAATACACATCATCATCATTTCAAACAAGAGGAAGGTTTTTACATTTTCTTGTCTTCACATGAACATGATCAGACGTAGTGGTGGTCAATCTGACCAGTTATTTTTTTAGGGTATTTTTAGCCTTTATTTTGATAGCAACAGTGAGAGAGACAGGAAAGTCAGGGAGAGAGAGAGAGAGAGAGACTGAGAGAGGATGACGACATGCAGCAAAGGGCCTAACCCAGGCCTCTGCGGTTAGGACCACACCTTAATGATACATGCTCTACCAGGTGAACCATCGGGACACGTCATGATCTGTATTCTGTTTCTGCTCTGATTTTACTGTGAATTGTGAACCTCAGCTGTTTTACTGTAGCTCTACTGTGCTACTGTGTCTATTGGAGGAATGTAAGGGCTGAAAACAAGCCAACAACAGTAACTGCACAGTCAGCAACACAACAAGTGAGTTGACAGTGACCTCCTGAACCCGTGTTCACTCACAACAGCTGCACAAAGACTTCAACAGAAGACACAGAGACACTCTGTTACTGAAGGAAGTAATAACAGACAACACTGTGTATAATCAACTGAACAACTCTGTAGAAACAGCTGTGATTTGACCTGATGTATCAACTGTCAACACTCTTTATATAATGACCTGTATGTTTCTATTTTCCATAGTCTCAGATTGACGGAAGACAAACATGTGTCTGTGACAAATCATAACTATGACCTCCATATTCAAACATACAGTGTCATCATTCACTGTCTTATGACAGTGGTGTCTTTGTGTTTTTAAATGTCATGCCGTTTTTGCCACATCTCCTCCACATTCACCATTAACTCTACTTCAGCTTCTGAATGTAAATACTTTATAAATGTTTATAATGGGTAAGTCAATTGATTCATGGGAAATCAGAGACAAGCAATTAAAAGAGTCAAAGCATAGAGTCAGAGACATATTACAAGAATCAAAGTGAGCTTTGTCCTACATGACCTTCATCCTCTCCACACTTCATTCTGTCCTTTAAATTAAACTCATTAAAATACATTATGTCCACAAACATACCAACTACATACAAGGGCCACATACTAACAAAACTAACAACCGTTCGTGGTACTTGATTAAAGATCAAAGGTCAGCGTTGATCAGATGACATGTCAGAGGTGATTGATCGATCAGAAATAACCTGTTAGGATCATTGACAGTTTCAGGAAAGGCCTGATTCTTCATTAGTCACTGCAGGATAAAATCTGTGTGTTCAGGTGTTTCTACTCTGAAGTCTAGTGTTTGTGACATGAAGAAGAAATCATCAATGACCACCAATCTGACACCAAACCCACACAATAATTACACACAGACCAACACAACAACACATGAGCCATGACACATAGAAACACCTGCACACAGTACAGACAGAGGATAAAGTCGCTCTGACCAGGACAGTTTTATTTAAAATAATTGATGAGTGATGATTCATTCTCTTCCTCTGTCATTCTTTGCGGGATTAGAAATGTCAATCCGTTTTTGGGACGTCCCCCCAGACTCGTGTTTTGTTGCTTCTGTGGAAGTTCAGGGCTTCAGCTTCACTAAAGGGTCTGAAGGTTTAGAGGATCCTGGTTCTTCTTTCCTTTAAACAGATGTTTTGAGGCTGTTGTGAGGACTGATTCTATCGTCTCTCAGGTGACCGGAGCTTCACCAGTTGATTCTGTTCTCCTCTGGTAATCACACGCTCAGCCTCTCTTCCACAACCTGCCTCTCTGCATCTGATCATTATTTCCATTCTTGATTCTTCTGCAGATGATTTTCTCAATCCATTAGTGTCAAACTCAAAGATTGTACTGATATTAAAACCGGGAGTCCTTAATAATAGTAAATGTTTGTGTCATCATGTGATTTGTGTAGAGTCACATTTTTCTTAAACATGATACTTAAACTAAAGATCCTGGAGGAGTCTGGATTCAATCTTTCTGCTGGATCTGTGATTGACAGGTGGTCTGTGATTGACAGTGGGTGGGGTCTAAAGACTCATGACCCAATGTAACCACAGTGAACAGTAGTGTGTGTGTGTGAGTGTGTCAGCTTCAGTGTTTGTTTACAGCAAACAGATCAGTGTGTTGTATTTATTGTGATGAGGACTGTAGTGACCTACTGACCAGAGTAACAGACCTGAGTAACCTGAGAGAGAGACACACACACACACATAGCTTCCCAGAGGAGATGTGTATTTCTTGTCAATTTCTGTTTTCATTTGTGTGTGTGTGTGTGTGTGTGTGTGTGTGATTCTGGATGAGTTTAAGTCTAAGTTTAAGTATCATGTTTAACAAAAATGTGAGTCCACACAAATCACATGACACAAACATTATTATTATTATTATTATTATTATTATTATTATTATTATTATTATTATTATTATTATTATTATTATTATGAACTCAGTCTAGGCTTGGACAATTTCCAAAATGTAATATCTTGATACAGTCCAGTCTTAATATCACGATATTCAATAGTTTGATGGTTTGTGGTATCTAGCAGCTGAGCTACCAGGTCCCCCAACACACATCTCAACAGTGAACTTTTAGCTGTGGTTATTAGAGGAACATGAAAGGATGAATTCACATCTTCCAGTTTGTCATAACACTCACATGATCATATGTTCAGTCCACACAGAGTCTGAAGTGTCACGGGTTTGAGGGGTAAGTAGGACCCAAATGCAGCCAACCCTTGGGAGAACGGTTCAGACAGGTTTATTTAGAAAACGTGAACGTGACATGAACAAACCCTGAACAAGACTGACGAACCAACACAGACAAAGGGGAGCACAAAGACTATATAGACAAGGAGGCAAGGTGATTGCACACAGGTGAAACACATCAGACAATCACTACACAGAAACAAGACGACAAGAAGCAAAAACACTGAGACACACAAGGAACCAAATTACAAAATAAAACAGGAAGTGCGAAAAGTCCAAAGCAAAACTAATAAAAAGTGTCTGCCATTGAAAAACATGACATGAAGAGCCTGATTTGATTCAATTCTGATTCACAAGGTAATTTTCTGTCAATAATCTGAAAGCTGAGAGCTGAAAGCTGCTGTGAGTGATGGAGACTGAGACTGAACCAGTACAGAGGACAAAAGGCCATAAACAGGGAGGGGCACACACACACACACACACACACACACACACCCACCAGCCTGTCTGTGCTGAGCTCAGCATCTCCTGCTGTTTATGTTCTTCTCCCACACAGTGGAGGAGGGGAGCATTTGTGTGTGTGTGTGTGTGTGTGTGTGTGTGTGTGTGTGTGTGTGTGTGTGTGTGTGTGTGTGCCTGCTCACTGAGGACTCTTCATGGTGTTAACTGATGGGTTCTGGGATTCTGGGTTTTAAAGGTCAGATATCTGTCCCTCTTCATGATGTGGATTTAAGCACTCCTGTCTCATACAGCTGTGGGCCGTCACTGATCCAGAGTCCAGATCTCCAGACTGTTAAACCAGCTCCTCCTGACAGGTCAGTCATGTTCAGTATGGGTGGGGCTGCAGGAGCCATGAGGGACCTCCACCATCTGAGTCGTGTGGCACAGTGTGAGAGTTTCTCCACACAGAGGGAGAGGGTGAAGTCATTAGTTAGGATCCAGGATCCAGATCCAGGATTGATGGGCTGTGATGGCTGCAGCACCACCACTCAGATTCCTGTCCGACCTGATCCTGACTCACTCTGATCGACAGATCAAGGCGCCTCAAAGCATGATGGGAAATGCCTGGTCCGAGACTTGATTGGTTCAGATGCAGATTTACTCTGTTATCACACAGTTCACTACTGTCCTCCAGTTTATTGATCATCTTAGTTTACTGATAGATCAATAGGGCAGCAATAGATGAAGCTGTTAGGGCTGGGTTGAAAACAATCGATTCTCTGATTCAAATCGATCTTCGTTTCAATAATCTCATATAAATTCATAAAATCCAGCAATGGACCTTTTAATATGAAGCTGTGACTCTGTTAGTGTCACATGACCAGACACCAACATGGCAAACACATTTCCTCTCTTGGAACAGGTCTACAGGCGGATATGTGGCTGTACTTCAGATTTAAAAACTATGAAGAGCTGGACAAAAACATCCGTATGTAAAATGTGAAGAAGCAGGTTTGTACCTGTTCATACACACTGTAGCCGGAGCACTGAGGTACGTTAGCAACACATGTTACTGACCTACTTGTTATTCCTTCAGATGTGTCTAAACTATTGGTCACATTAAATAAAAAGAGCATTAATGTAACGTAATGTTTCGGGTCCATTCCTAATTTAAACATGAATATTTTACTAATGTGCCAGCTCAGAAGAAACAATCTACAGCACCTCTGAGAATCTGATTCACATCCAAGAAAAATTTTTCTTGTAGCTGAAATATCTCTGATTGAATGGAATTGCATTGGATTGGTACCTTGTGAATCAGAATTGAATCAAATCAGGCTCTTCAGACTCTGTGTGGCGCTTAAAGACTGAACATATGATCATGTGAGTGTGTTGGGGGACCTGGTAGCTCAGCTGCTAGATACCACAAACCATCAAACTATTGAATATCGTGATATTAAGACTGGACTGTATCAAGATATTACATTTTGGAAATTGTCCAAGCCTAGACTGAGTCCTTAATAATAATAAATGTTTGTGTCATCATGTGATTTGTGTGGACCCACATTTTTCTTAAATATGATACTTAAACCAAATCATCCAGAATCAGAAACACACACACACACAGACACACACAGTCAGACAGGATTTGACTGATAAATGAAAACACAAACAGAAATTGACAAAAAAAAAATACACACCTCCTCTGGGAAGCTGTGTGTGTGTGTGTGTGTGTGTGTGTGTGTGTGTGTGTGTGTGTCTCAGGTTACTTTGGTCTGGCCAGTTGGTCACTACAGTCCTCAACAGAATCAATACAACACACTGATCTGTCTGCTGTAAACAAACACTGAAGCTGACACACTCACACACATACTACTGTTCTCTGTGGTTACATTGGGTCGTGCCTCTTTAGGCCCCACACACTGTCAATCACAGACCACCTGTCAATCACAGACCACCTGTCAATCACAGATCCAGCAGAAAGATTGAATCCAGACTCCTCCAGGATCTGGGACAGAAATGAAAGCACAGGTCATCAGATCAGATGATTGACAGCTCTGTCCTCCATTCACAGGTCAGCTGATTGAACTCATCCTGCAACTGATTGGATGAACACGGCACTCACCTGGCCTCTGATTGTTTAAACTAGGGCTGGGGCGACGCGTCGACGTCATCGATTACGTCGACGTCATCGATTACGTCGACGCAAAAAATACGTCGACGCAAAAACTGTGCGTCGATGCGTCGTTTGAAAACAAACAATGGCGGCAGCAAGTAGCGGCAGTATCGATACCAATCAATGTAGAACACGAACTCGTAGTTCAAAGGTATGGGACTATTTTCCGTAAAAGGAGGCAGTTCTGTCGTTTGTCGGCTGTAAAATGGAGATGGCTTATTATAAAAGCACGAAGGCGATGCACCAGCACATCTAAAGGCGGCAACCAGGCGCAGCTTGTGTTGATGACAAAACACTAAGTTTTCAACTTTTTACAATATCCACTTTTCTTTTCTTGTTTGTTTTGTTGTGCCATATTATGTTATGCAAGGATTCGTCACATTTTATAACCATATTGTAACATTAAACATCATACCGCGCCATTCATCCAAACACTCCCACGTACACACACAGACAGACACACACACAGACACACACACACACACAATGTTCTTGAGTGAAAAGGCAGAGTGTATGTGTGTTAAAAAAGAAAACTGCTGCTTTTCATATTTTATTGATTTTATGATGATAACATTTTCTTGATTCTTGCACAAGAACTTGTTTTATTTATTGAAAGTATTTTATTTCATTTTATTTTTTGTTAAACTACCTCTGACGTCAGATTGCACTATTGTTTTCATTACTTGAATTTAATTTAGAATTTGGTAATTTTTGGTGAAATCAATAAAAATAGGTTGGAATGAAGAAATTTGTGTTTTTTCATTGAGATACATAAATTAGCATATGTAAATTGCTATCTAAGTCAAATAATGGGAAAATAATCGATAATCCAATCGAATCCAATTGAAAAAATGAATCGTTAGATTAATCGATTACAAAAATAATCGTTTTGCCCAGCCCTAGTTTAAACTAGAGAACATATTCCTGCACATTAAAATCAGCTGATTGAATCTGACAGGAAGTCTGTGTGAACCTGAGTTGACTGATGGGTAGGGGTGTAAGAAAATGTCAACACACAAAAATATTGCGATATTTCATGATGTGATACTAACGCGTTTTATCAATATTCTATCAATAGTTTACATGGTGACTGGTTTTGTGACGGTGGTTTTGTGTTGTATTTAAGCCTCTGACCGCTAGTTGGCAGCAGGCATTCAGCCATTTGACTTTCCCCCTCCTTCCACTCCTCTCACAGATGAAGAGATCTCGCGAGCGTACAGGCCTCCGGCGCAGATATATCATATATCAATATCGCATTCTATATGTTCACATTTATGCAGGTTGAACAGGTGTATTAATAAAGTTTTGGCTTTTTACTTGCAAAGGTTTAATTGCACTTACTTACAGTAACTACGAGCTCACCCGAGATTACCCGAGTTCACATCAACTGCAGACTAGATGCAGAGTTGGGTCAAAATGCGTTTTTTTAAAAACCTATCTGCAGAGATCTTCTCCTCTCAAAACAACACAATAACGCAGTCTCACATTAGAAATCTGCGTTTCTCGGACAGACGCAGGACTTCAGGAGGGAAAGACTAGCCGGCTGGAAATGCTTTAATGTACGGCCGTACGGCACTTAGGGAAAACCCTGTGTCATGACTAGACTGGTGGTGCGACTACCTGGCAGGATCATACGTGTTACAACCTTTTTCAGACGCAGCACCATAGCTTGCCACCAGCTAAAGCAACAAGTTTCCAACTGTTCTGAGTCTGAATGCAAAAAATACACTGTATTTGTTTATGCATATAACATTGTGTGTTCTTTATTCTATGAGTTTTTCAAAAAATATACGATTTTGGAAAAAAAAAATGCAATATATCGCCAATGCTTATAGTATCCCAATATATCGCAATATCAGGGTTTTTCCTGCATAGAGAATTGGGTGGCGGCTGCCTTGGTCAAATTTCTTGCCGCCTCCTGACGAAATTCTAGTACTTGTTTTCTCGATACTCAGTGGATTGGCAAATGTAGTGGCGCTGTATCGTAATCCGTGCATCAGGCAGAGCAATCTGAAATTGCCAAAGAAGAAGAGTACGAATGCGCTGGATTTCCTACCTGTGGAAGGAGGCGGCGACCTGAATTTGCGACTCTTCAAACAGGTGAATAGGGTTTCCGCCCATCCCATATAATACGGAATCGTCCCGTATTTGAAAATAAAATGCTGCATCCTGTATTGAATCAATAAGGCACATCACCTTCCGACAAAATTCTAGTACTTGTCGACGTTTACATGATATTAACACCCCGGTCGTACGGCTTAGTACCACCCCCGCCTAATTTTCGGCCAGGAAAAACTCTGAATATATTGTATCGTCACCCCCCTTCGGGATATGTATTGTATTGCCAGATTCCTGCCAATACACAGCCCTACTGATGGAGTTAACAGCTGATTCTCCAGTCGTTCCCATTAAACCACAGAAGAAGAAGAGGAGGTTGTTAAAGGATCCAGTCACAGCTAAGACAATGGAAACATGGAGAACATGATGTGAGGAAGGTTCATGCTTAGGGATGGGAATGGAGAACCAGTTCCAGTTGAGAGCCAGTCTCAGCAGAGCAGTGAAGGTATGTATTAGTGATGTGTCAGTCGCAAACGAGCTGGCTCTTTTAAGTGAAGGAGGGGAGCCGGCTCCCATCCAAGAGCCTTTTTCTTTTTTTTTTCTCTTTTTGTAAATGAATACAAGGCAGACCTAAAGAGGCAGGCAGCAGCCCCTCCTCAAGGGACTGAACAACCACAGAGCAGTTATCTGTCTTGTTCAGTGTTTAGAGATTCATCATAAAATTTGCATTGTTGACACTGAAAACCTGTACAGGCCTACTTTTTTCCACACAGAAAATCCACAGGAATCGATAAGGGAATCTATAAGAAATCGGATCGATAAGCAGAATCGATAATGGCATTGGTATCGATAAAATCTCATCAACTCCCATCCCTGTTCAGCCTCCCCATCATTGCTCCCCACTGATTCAGACTTCTCTTCACTTCCTGTTGTTTTTATCTTCAGACACAAAGGTGGAAGACATTCACTGATGTGCAGTTCTGTCTCTGCTCCACAGGATGTGAGCACAGGAGGTGTTCACACCTCGTGACCTTTGACCTGCACACAGATGTCAACATAAAGATATCTGATACTAACCGATACTGGTTTCATGAGGCTGATTCTCATGTTTATGTTTGAGAGATTATAAAATCTGACGATGTTACAGCAGCTCATATTTATTAAAGTACTGCAGTCTCCTCCTGTGACCTTGACTGTTAGTGTTTGTGAAGTAAACTTTATTTTTACCGCACATTTAAACACAGGTCGAGTAAAGTGCTGTTTAAAGGACAAATATAAAAGAAAATATAAAAATATAATACAAAGTAAAACACAGAGAAACACACCAATGACAACAACAGACAACCAGAAACAAATACAGAATTACAGACAACAGATAAAGGAATCAGTGTCCAGTGAATAAAAAGTGTCTTTAGCCTGGATTTAAAAAGTCATTTCATTTCTATCATCAACTGATTCCACAATCATGGAAGTTCTGTTAGTCTCCTTCTAGTTTGAGTCATGACAAGAGAGATTGGTTGTCCAGGGACTGAGGGCCAGTGAATGAGGTGTGTTACGTAGGTGGAGTCAGACCATGAAGAGCCTGGAAAACGCCCAGTGGGGTTTTAAACTGCGAGGGATGGACTGGGGTGATGTGCTCAACATCCAGCTGCTTTCTGGACCAACTGCAGGTGAGATAATGAAGACTGGAGTCGGCCTGAATACAGGGGATTACTATAGTTCAGTTGTGATGTAATGATGGTCTGGATTATTTGAATTCTATTTTGAATAAGACTCACATATGAAGTGAGGTTTGATTTGTGATCAATCAACAATAATCAGACTGTGGACACTGTCTCCATCATGTCCTCCAGCAGAGGACTCATACTGTAGGTCACTGTCAGTGTCAGAGCTACAGCTTCGTTCTCAGCTACCTGTGCTTAGGGTTGCAAAATTCCGTGAATTTTCAAAAATGGAAACTTTCCATGGGGATTTATGGGAATGTATGGGAAATTATGGGAATAATCGGGAATAAACTGGGAATTTTCAAAATTGAAGGTTGGCTCTTCATAGGGGACTTAAATATAGTTGAGGAAAGTATATTTTAGCATAATCTTGACTAAAACAAACAGATGCCATTCAAATACACTTGAATATCCATGCCATTCCTCAATCACATGCACAGAGCACACTGCTTACTGCATGGCTAACGAGACCACGCCCCCTACTGGCACCGTGCACGCCTCCATCACATGTACAGAAGATTTCTACAAGACTGGACCACACTTTTGAGCCTGAAGCACAAAGACTATTGAAGGCACACATTTGTGCCTGTGGAATAAACATATATCGTCACCTTCCTAAAATAATGGCCTAAGTCATGTTTTGACAAAAATGTTTTTTTTGCCTAAATCACCCCCTCATGATGCTGGCCACCTCTGGTAAAATCGCCTGAATCCTCAGTTGAGGGGAACATGCAATTCTACCCCCGGTTGTATAATGGCCTATGTCAAAAGTGTGACTCTTTTGTTGAGTTTT
>NW_019525128.1:962049-967552 GCF_002814215.2 Seriola lalandi dorsalis | reverse complement strand
AACTTTCCAGAAATTTACCGGAAATTGTCCGCCCCTTTGCAACCCTACCTGTGCTGTCACACAGGAACAAACAGTAAACGATGAGGTTCTTCTCAGCTCAAGTAAATGTACTTTTCCTTTTCCTGCAGCTGAATTAAACTCTCTGAGCCACATTAAAACTTTTCAGTAGGAAGTAAAGTTTGTCTGTAAAATAATAATAATACTTCCTCTTATAAGACTGAATATTTACTTTGAAAAGAGGTGTCCCATCTTTGGATGAAACCATAAAAACATTCAACTCATATTAATAACTACAGCTGCAATCAGTCAATTAACCAATTATTCGATCAACAAATAATCAATTCTTTATTTTGATCTTTTTTTTTGCCAAACTTTTGCTACTTCTCAGATTTAATATGATGCTTTTCTTTGTCAGGGAGGAGCCGGAGGAAACCCACACGGACATGAGGAGACCATGTGTTGTTTGGACAAAACAAGACATCACTCTGGGCTGCAGGAAATTATATTTTTATAACAGGTATTTTTCCTGTTTCCTGATATTTTATAGACACATTGATTAATCGAAATGAGAATCAGAAACAGAAATCAATAGGAAATATAACAGGAAATGTCAACATGTACCATCAAAATAAAAGTCTCCATTTAATACACACAGGATTTAACATGGACCCACAACCTCCTGTTCATAACAACATCACACTGAGCTGATCTGAGTTGCTGCTTTTTATTTAGTGCACAGTCATGACAGACGTTTTTATCAGAAGGTTGAACTGTTCCTTGAATTATCTGAGAGCTCAGGCTGGAGCCTGTGCTGAGCCACAGCTGCAGTGGTATTATACAGCATTTATGTTATGAGCCATCTCATGAACAGCAGAGAGCTGACTCACTCCGGCTTTTAACTCTCGTCTCTTCAGTTTAAAGCATCACAGGCATTTCACTGACATCAGCATAGTTTCCACTGGCCTCCTCTCACAGCCCAGTGACGCTGCAGAGACATCTGGACTGAAGGACACTACCCCAGTCTGCGCCTTCACACCAACAATGAGACCCCATTCACATCAAGTCACATGAGTCTGGTGTGGATCAGATTTGTATCAGAGCTCAGGTAAATGCCTCAGAGACACATACTGTATCTGTTCAAACCTCTGAAGGGGGGTGATGAAAATGACACGTGTAATCCTTCCTGCAGAGTGTGGAGACATCCACTCATTTGTCCACGGTCTGTCTGATGACACTGACCTGAGCCGCTGCTTCAGGTGCATCACCAGTGGCTGTGATTTACATTTATCTGTAATCAGATGTGTGATGTGACCAACAGAGACGCAGCTCTGTGACTGAATATGAATGAAACTGTCTTATATTTCATCTGGATTTTATCTGGACACAGAAACACATGAAATGAGGCCTGAGACTGATCACATGATGCAGCTCAGTCTTTGCTCTGAACAGGAGACATGATGTTTATTAGCTAAGTTCAGTTTAGTTCTCTTTATCAAACTGGATCAGCATTTTATTTTCTTTGGCAAATGCAAAACAACTAAAACATGACTGTATTTTTAGGCAGAAAAATAAAAACCTGCAGCACATTTTAAAGCTCCCTATAGTCTAAAGGTCTCTGTCCATGTGTGGTTTGATTATAAAGCAGGTTTAGGTTCTATATTAATATTGTGAAAGTATCAAAGCCTCAGTCCAGAGAAATGCGCACAGCCTGTATTCAGAAACTGAGACTTAAAACCAGCCGTCAGGACTTCTGGAACTTTGTGAGGTCACAACAAAGCAGTCACTGCTCTCAGTCAGTCTCCCCAAGCCCCGCCCACCTGGACACACCATCCAGCCTTGCAGGATTTGGTTTCTCTGAGTGTTTACCTGAGATCTGCTATATTTTTATTGGCTCACTCAGAAAACAGTCACTGGCTTGTTGTTGCTAGAGCTCCAGAGAGAAGCCTGAGAGAGGAGATGTAAAACTACACTGAGATGGTTTTTGGTTTCTTAAAACCACAAATATATCTTCTTATGGATCAACACTTCAGATAAAACACAGAAGAAGAGGAAAATATGGAACTTAAATGAATCTGTCCCACACAGCTGCACAGCTGTCTGTCACTGACTCATCAGCCTGACAGCTGCAGACAGATGTTCGCTGCTGCTCAGACTGAATACAGCAGAATCCACACACTGATCACTCCACTCCCATGACCTCATAGCTGGAGATAACATCTCTTCAACCAACACAAACAGATCACAGAGTCCTGACTCACCTCAGTCCTGTGACCTGCAGCAGGTCCACACACACTGTGATCCAGCTCACAGTGACTCACACCTCACTTCGACATGTTACACACTGTGCAGCCATGACTCCATCAAGTACCCACTGCACACACACAACACGCAGCTCAGAACATGTGGACTGAGAGAAGGCACAAACACAAAGATCAAACTCAGGATTTTAAGAATCGATATATCGTATCACTCAAATAAAAATAAGGATTGATCTGAAAATGTATTTTTTTATTCAGCCATTCATCTTTCAACAACAGTTTGTTCTAAACAGACAAGCAGGTTACACACAGTCTGTACACAGTTCTGCAGAGGGGTCAGAGGTCAGATTCAGTTTCTGTCAAAACTTAAATAACCCTAAAGTAAAAGTTGATGAGTCTCATGTAGAAGGTGCTACTGTTGATGTTTGTGTCTCTACTATTTTTCTTCTTTTGACTGTTGTTTTATTTAATCAGAGTCAGAGTCAGAGTAAGACTGCGTTATTGATCTCCAGGGGGAAATAGGGTTAAGTTACAGTTGCTCCCTCAGCAGAGAATAGAGAACAGGAAGTAGATTATAAAGGTAAAGATAAAAACATAAAGACAAAATATAAACATAAAATATAAAAATATGTCCTTATGCTATAATAAATAAATACAAAAATATAAATATGTAAGGATATGAGTTTAAAATAGCACTTGTCTGAAAGTGTCAGAATTGTATACTGAAGTATAAATAAATAAATGATTTCTTCATGTGGGACAGTGCACATGAATCAACAACAATGTGCTAAAGTTAGCTCGATGCTAACATACTCAAAGTGTCGACACAAATGATAAACAGCAGTTTCTACGTGATGAAGTTACAGTGACGATGACAGAGATAAACACAACAACACAACAGTGAGACAATATAAAACACCTGAGACAGTTCATCAAGTCTGTACCAGGAATCAAACCAGCGGCCTCTGCCAGTGACCTGCCTCCATCGCTAACATCAGCTCCAACATCTGGACCCAGACCACAGACTGGGACTCAGTTCAGAGACTGACACTAAACAGGCCTAGAGAACTACATTTGCCACAATGCATCACTCTGTATGGACTCCTCTTCAGGACACACCCAGACACAAATAAACACACTTGGATCACATCTGTCCGTCTGTCAGCTGTCCTCCTATCTGTCTTTCCACCCTCTTCCCTGTCTTACCCCCTTGCTGTCTGTCTCTCTACACTCAATCCTTGTGTGTGTCCCAGCTCTCCTGTCTTTCTTTCAACTCTCAGCCAGAAAACCATTTGTCAAACACCCTGTCTCTCTCTAAGGTCTCACAACTGTCTCTCTTTCTCTCAGCCCTTTTGTCTGTCTTCAACATGTCCTGTCTGTCTCTTAGACTTTTGATCGTCTGTCATCCCTCTGTCTTTCTACTTTCATACATGTCTCCCTGATGTTTGCTGCCTCTCAGTTTATACCTGTCTCCCAGTCCTCTCTTTTTACCTGTCTGTCTCTCAGCCCTTTGACCTGTCTATCTCCTCTCCTGCCTGTCTCCCAGTCTTCCACCTGTCTCAAACTTCTTCTGCTGCTCGACCATCCCGTCTCTCTTCTGCCCTCCTGTCTAACTTACAACTGTCCTCCTCCTGTCTGTCTCTCTACTCTCCTCTTATATCTTACACCAGTCTCTCTGCATCGCATCTGTCTCGCAGCCTCTCAACTGTCCCTCTCTCTCTACGCCCCTGTCTGTTTGTCCTTCTGCCTGTCTCCCTGTCCTGTTGTCTGTCAAATTCACATTCAAAGAAGCTTTATTGACATGACTGTAGTCAGATACAGCACTGTCTTTTGTCATTGTCAAACTTTCCTGTCTGTCTCTCTGCTCTATACTACCTGCCCTTCTCTCTGTCAGACCTTATACCTGCACCTCATCTGCGTCTCTCTCTGCCCTCCTGTCTGTCTCTCTGTCCTGTCGTCTATCCTTACTTGCCGCTTGTTCAAGTCTTTTGTCAGTCTTACCTCCTTGTTTCATGTATTTATGCTCCTACCTGTCTGCCTGCTACATCCCATCTTTCTGTCCAGCCTGTTGTCTGTCTGTCTGCTCACCTGTCTCTGTCTCTTAATCCTCTGTTTCTCCCTCAGCCCACCTGTCTGTCTCCCTCTGTGTGTTTTGCTGCATCAGGCTGCTCTCAGCATTTCAGGCGTATGGTTAAAAACAAACACAGCAGAGCCACACACACACACACACACACACACACACACACACACACTGCACCCCATCCCATAATAACCACACCTAAAAGCTCCAGTGCAGCTGCATTCAGGATGTGAGCAGCAGTGGCAGGCAGGGCAGCAGGATACCGCAGTACACTTCTACCCAACATGCATCACTCCCTCCATCCTTCCACCCATCCATCCATCCATCATTGCTCCATCCCATCAGCATCTCCACCCCTCCATCCACCTCCCCTCCCCCGGAAAAAGACACCAACTTCCTCCCATACATCCCTCCATTGTCAGGAAACTTCCAAGCATCCCTCGATCAGCATCCACCCCTCCACCCCTCCACCCCTCCACCCTCCCCCTTTCATCCTACCTGCCGGTGCCTTCTCTTTGCCCTCCATCTCCGGGTGCGGTGCGGCTTGGTGGTCTTCTGGCCCCCGTCACAAATCCACTTGCCTACTTTACTTCCTTGCCTTGCTTCTCTTCTGTCCTTTATATCCCTCCTTCCTTCCTGAGTCAGCTGTAGTCAACAAGCGTCGAGCCGGAGAAAATATGATCGCCGATCACCTGATAGATCGATATAGGCGAGAGAGAAGGAGGAAGAGGAGGTGGAGGATGAGGAGGAGGAGGGAGGAAGGAGGGACGCACCGGGAAGAAGCGACCCGCGCGGATAAAAACAGAAACGAACGTGTTTTCTCTGAAATCCTCCTCGGTTCTCCTCTCCTTCTTCTTAGCCGTTTTTCCTCCTGCGGACGTTCAGGCTCGTGCGTTCACCTGTGCTGTGTCCGCGCGCTACTGCTGATATCTCTCTCTCTCTCTCTCTCTCTCTCTCTCTCTCTATCTCTCTCTCTCTCCCACTCTCTGCTCGCGCCGTGTTGCTGCAGCTCGAGCCAGGACAGCACAGTGACGTCACCACCGGAGGAGCTTTTAAGGTGACATGAAGATGATGAAGAGAAAAAAAAAAGACATGAAGATGATGGTAAAGATGAAGATGATGATTATTACGTGAGGATGGCAACCTTTAATATCTGTGGCCGGTC
>NW_019525128.1:958385-962029 GCF_002814215.2 Seriola lalandi dorsalis | reverse complement strand
GGGGGGGGGGGGGGGGGGGGTCACTGCAAGGCATCATTGAGCGGGAATTTCACCCCCAACCTCTGACACAGAATCATGATCTGGACCACCTTGAGTCTTGTACAGTGTGTGTGTGTGTGTGTGTGTGTGTGTGTTTGCGTGCGTGTGTGCGTGCGTGCGTGCGTGCGCGGGCGCGAGCGCTCCTGTGTGAAGGTTTTAGGCTCTAAAAGTAAATTGAGGAAGTTTTCAAACCATGAATAGTTTTTTATTAAAAACCTGAATCAGACCAGTATTTGCTGTGACTCCCCTTTACCTTTAAACTGGCTCGAATTCTCCTCAGTACACCTGTTCACAGTTCTTCAGGTTCTTGTCAGGTAGCTTGATCCAGCTTCTTAGAGAACCTGCCTCAGTTCTTCAGTCTCTTCATGTGATCCAGACGGACTCCATGATGCTGAGATCAGGACTCTGTGGGGCCAGACCATCTGCTGCAGGACTCCTGGTTCTCCTGGTCTCTGAAGATAGTTCTTTATGACTCTGGCTGTTCGGACTCCCTGTCCTGCTGCAGGATGAATCTGGACCAATCATACGCCTCCTGATGATGATGATGATGATGATGATGATGATGATGATGATGATGATAATGTTGAAGAAGAGTCTCCACTCTGGTGAGGCCAATACAAACCCCTTGACATCAGTTCTGCAGTGGTTCAGTGAATCTTGTTCAGTGTGAGAGACAGATTAAATCAGAGGTCAGAAGCACATAGCCTATCCTAGATTTCCCACAATGCACCTGGATAGTTTCTTTCATCAGAGCCACATTTCTCAAACCACTCATGTTCAGTTTGTAGCACAGAAATTAGTATCATCACCTCGACATCAGACCACAGGAAACACCCTCTGATGGTTTTAATCAGGGACAGTATGAAAACCATCAGCTCTCTTTACAACAGTTAAACTACAGACCAGATCCAGATCTCAGGATCAGCTCTGGGACCAGAACTCTGACATCTGTCCTCCAACAGGAAAACTGTGTCACTATAACAACAGGCAGCATTACAGTACAGATCCCCACTGTCTTTAATGATCTCTTATTGATTGATTTATTTGATGTAAACCAGATTCCATCACAACAAAGAGACTGCATGGACTGTTATGTCTCACAGTGATGATGTTACAGACATGAATCAGACATGAGAACACAAAATGAAACTAAAGTAACTCCAGCACAGTGTAATACAAACTGTACATATTCACTACATACATGTTTATAGAAATACAACAGCAGTCAGTCCTGTGTTCTGCCTTTCGTCCACATCATCAGACCTCCTGTCCTCTCTTCAGTCTCTCTGCAGCCTGATCCGTCCTGACAGTCTCCTGCAGACATTCAGACGTGTGTGTTTGTGTGTGTGTGTGTGTGTGTGTGTGTGTGCGTGTGTGTGTGTGTGTTGGGACTCATTCAAGAGACCAAATGTTTCTTTGCTCCACAGACAAAGGAACTCATTTCCCCAGTTCCTCACTGTTCACACCTGGGGACGACCCTCCCCCAGGGACCTCACTTACCAGTCAGTGTTGGTTAGTGTGTGACATATGACTCCCCAAGGTGTCACCAAACAAAACCTTCTCCTTCTCTCTTTTCTCTTCTCAGCTCTTCAAGGAGCACCAAGGCCCCAGTGCAGGTCAGCCCTGCTACCTGAGAAACCAGCTCTCTTACCGGCCTGCTCACAGCAGCCTGCAAACTTAAGTGAACCAAGTTCTCCTTAGAATCGGCAGCTACAACACAAGGTCAGCCAGCTGATTTTCCAAGCAACGGGAGCCACAGCAGAGTTAGCAAGGAACGGCTAACTCTGTGAGGACAAAGCCAGACAGGACTTTACCCCACCAGGAAGCCTCCCAACTCACTGGACTTTACAACAACACTGGAAAGGACCTCTTTGTTTTGTTCCAAGGACTGGGTAACATTAACTGACTGGGCCTAACATTTCCAAGAACAGCATAACATAGCATAGCACAGCTAAGCAGCAGAAGTCTTAACTTTGATAATGTACCTGTTGATTAATATCTTGTTGTTGCAATGTTTGCTTAGGTTGTGGTCAGTCACACAGTTAATCGGGTACTTGTATGTTCACACACATACCTGTAGTACGTCTCAGTTCTACAACCTGCATGTAGCTAAATTTTTCCCTCTAACCTTTTCCCTCTAACCTTTAGATTAGATGAGCTACACTAAAGAAGAAACTCACACCTTCCCTCCCACACACACTAGGTGGTCTCAGTGGCCATTTTGAGTAGGCTTAGTTTCTTTGTCAGTGACCACTTTGAGTCGGCCATCTTGCCTTTGTCTGTGTCCCCCACAGACACACCTCCATACACACGCACATACACACACTTGTATATACTAGATTAGACATTTTGTTTGTATAATATTGGCTATTTTGCCTTTTAGTTTAGGCTGGTGCCCCTGAGGACTTTAATAACATTTAACATTTTAACAACATTTTAAAGTTATTATTTAATATTCATATTTTTAATAGTAGTATTTTCTTAATTAATGATAGCCAATAAATTAATAGACAACTGAAGATTCAACATTTGTGGTGTCCAGCTCATGAGGCAGAGCTCAGACACAACAACAGCATATGTTGTGGTTATATTTGGAGGGTGATGGTTCCCTGTTGGGACGGTGACCACTCTGATGATGAAGAGGAGCGGAACAGAGGGAGCAGGTGGAGGACAGGTGCTGAGACAACAGGAAGCAGTAAAGCAGAGTCACCGCCTCACAGCCGTATCCTTCCGCCAACCTGTGAGGTTACAGCTGTCTGTCCACACTCATGTAGAAGATGTAGTGAAGACTGAAGGAACACAATACAACCAACTTCACTTATCACACCAGGGTCAGTTTGTCTGGAGCCGAAGCACAGTAACAAACAAACAAATGAAACAAGGGAATCCATTAATACTGATAAATAAACTTGATCAGATTAAACGTTCATTAATGGGAGATGATCCTCATCTGAGTCGAGGGTCTGAGGACAGAGGATATGTGATGTAAATAAAATGGATGTGAATGGCTTAGTGTGTATTGGTGTGTGAGATCTTTCAGATGATCCTGATGGAACATAAAGTTGCAGCCATGACAGTAGAGGATGTTTCAGATGTGGATGCTGGTGCAAAGACGAAGAAGACATGGAGGCTTCACACACAGGCTCAACCCTGAAGGTCTGCACAGTCACCACAGGATCAGGCTGGAGACCAGAGGCCTGTACTAGGAAGCAGGATTTGAGGTTATCAAGGTCATTTCAGGTTTAACTCTGGGTTTTCAGTCCTACGACGGTGGTTCACTTGTTACTGGAGTAAATCACCATGGTAACTTTCTCTGAACTCCTAACCTGCTCCAGTTAACTTAGAGGATCAGATCAAAACCTATCAAAAGCCAAACTACTGACCAATCAGATGCCTGGAAAAACGGAGTCATCATTCCTACAGGATCCTGACAGGGACAAAAGAGTTTACAATAAAGTGATAAATAAACGAGTAGTAGATATTTATCAGTGGAATCGTGTTGCTGTTCCAGACCTTGCATGTGTCCACTGGTTTTAAAACAGAGCTTCTAAAAAACAGAGGAGAGTTTATCACACTAAATAAATATATAATAACTATGATAGCTT
>NW_019525128.1:863165-958194 GCF_002814215.2 Seriola lalandi dorsalis | reverse complement strand
TCTGACATTAACTTTATAAACAGTTTTATCTGCTTCACATGTTCATAACAGTTTGTTCATCATCAGACTGAAGAGCAAAAATATTCAAACTTCAACTCATGCACTTATTTACAATACATCTGTAGTCTGACTGTAATAGTGACTGTTATTAGAAATATTTCTTCTTATTCCAGTCATGTGATCATATTGTTTACGTTTCACTTTATTGAATATCACTTTTGGACGTTGCTATAACGGAACTTACCGGGAAGTATCATCGTTTCTTCTGATTTCATATTAAGAACTTCATTCATGGTTCGGACGATGTTGCTTATAATTAACAACTCCGCCTCTTTCACAGGAACGCGCTCGTAACCGGACAGGTAAACCCAGGGTTAACTGAGCCAGTTGATAACCAGCTTCGTAGTACAGGTTGTCCAGGAGGGACAATGTTAGGTTCAGTCAAGCTGGATAACTAAAAGTTATCCTGGATATGTTGAACTTGCTTCATAGTACAGGACTCTGGTGTGAAATCTTCCTCTGTTCCTGAGTATTGGCCTGAAAAGTGTTTTAGCAGAACATTATGATGTCACAGTGAAGTTGACCTTTGACCTTTTGAATATAAAACTTCATCACTTCATTTTATCCTGTTTCACATTTATGCGAAATTGTTTCATAATTAGTGTATGGATTCTTGAGTTGTGGCCAAAAACCTGTTTTGTGAGGGTTAGGTCGTGAGGTCACAGTGACAGTGACAGTGATAATAAGTTCATCTTTGAGTCCAATTGGATGTTTGGGCCAAATCTGAAGAAAGAGGAGAGGAGAAAAGAAGGAAACAAGGAAGGAGAGGAGAGGAGACAGATAGGAGGAGAGGAGGAGGAAGGATGCTGTGTTTGAGAATACCTGGAGAGTGGGAATATTCATGTATTCAAGGACAGTGTTAAACCCCACACTTTGTAAGATGAAACAATCTCACCTGGTCTGAACGGCAACCGTCACAGGTTTTTTTTCTCTAAGCTACTAATCATTAATCAATACTTCAATCCATAATAACAATAAACTGATTTCCCTCAGGAGCTGATGGAGACCAAACACAGAGCAAGAGAGGGAACAGTGAACTGAGACTGATCAGGTGACACTGACACCTCAACACATGAATTATCATATTTCTGCTGGATGTGAAATAGAAACCATTTATCAGATGATCTGTCACATGTTGAGTTCACAGCCTATTGTGGTGCTTTCAAGTGACCAAAGATCAGTTCATGGAGGTTTAAATTAAGTCTCACTGGAAATGATTACTATGGAGAAAAAAGTTATAATTCAGACTTTTATCACTAACCTTGAGGAAACATTGGGGTCACAACTTTTGATCAAATCCTGGCTGAACGGCAACAGGATCTGACTGGTTCACATATGCCAACTGGTCAACACAGAGACCCAGCTGCAACAGTCTGGCTGAGACCCGGTGATCCAGTGCTGAGTGGACTGGACTGAACCAGTCTGAACTGGACTGACAGTGAGCTGGACTGAGCTGCTCTGAACTGGTTTGACAGTGAACTGGACTGTCTCAGAACTGGTCTGAACTGCTCTGACAGTGAGTTGGTCTGAACTGGACTGACCGTCTTCTTTGCAGACTGCTGCCCTGCTTGCTACCTGGGCCTGATTCTTCACATGTAGTTTCTCACTGGTGTCCCCTGGTGGCAGTGAAAGGTACTTAAGTATTAAGGACATCAGTAAACTGTTTTTTTTCCATGCTCACCTGAACAGAGCAAAGCTCACCCAGTGTAGTTACACAGGATTCATCATCATGCTATGGAGGGAATTTGACTAATAGCATTTTCACATTCATATTTAGTATATTGTACTGACAGGACACTGCAGCACCAGTATGTTTGCATGGTGTGAACCTGGTGTGAATGTCTCTTTTCTACAGAGACTCATGGTCCCGTTGTGTGAACAAGATTCATTTTTTAATGCTAATTACTTTAGTCATTATCCTGTGGCCACAACATCTGTATATAGTCCATACACACTAATTTTTGTGCACAAGATAAAAGGGTAAATTTTAGTGTAATGCAGAAGTCTTGTTTGTACAGACACAAGGTAACTTATAACACAAAAAAAATGTTATTGTCTATTATGCGGAAGATAATAATTTTAGTGCACAACACAACTTTTGCACACATTATATACATTTTTGTGCACAACATTATTACCTCTGTGCAGAATTTAACTTCAGACGCAAGTTAAGTTTTGAGCATAACTTATCACCTTACATGCACTAGATAGGAACCTCAAGTGTGTTCAGGAAAATTACTGTTGCACACAAGTTAATGACTTAATAACTTTACTTTTTATTAGCTACTGTGTACAAGATATAAAATTACCATCTTCTCAACCTACTCGTAAATGTGGAATGTTTGTGTGTTCATTTTAGCTTATCAGGGACTCTTTGCTGTTGACAATCACAAGTCTGAGTGGTGTTCCACAGGGCTGGTTTCTGGGGCCTCTGTTATTCAACATGTGCTGCCTTCACAGCAGATCCCGCAGGATAATGAGACTGCTTACCATCGCATCAGATTCACCTCTGTCACCGCTGTACCACAGATATACTGTGTGTGAAAACAACAACCAACAGGAAAGACTTAAAGTTCCTGTTTGAGTAAAGGTCCAGAGTTATTAACGAACAGATGAAATGATAGAGTTTATATGGAGAGAAGTCACTGAGCACAGACTGCGAGAGCTTCTGGTTAAAAGACTTTATGATGACTCTACTATACAGTGAATTATAGTGAAGAACCTTCACAGACGGGGGAGGAGCTGCCATCTGAAGGGAAACCATCCATGTCAACGTTGCATAAAGAAATCCAACATCAGAATAAAGCAGAGCAGCAAGATACAGAGAAACTCAAAACTCACAGTCCAAAGGTTCTGAACAGAGAGAGGAGTAAGGTCAAAGGTCATGAAGCCCAGAAGAACAACACACTGATCACATTTCCACCGAGCAGGAGAGTGTGTGGCACTTTGATGGTGTGAGAAACCTCTGAGTGAGTGTGAGTTTGTGTGTGTGTGTGTGTTGGTTTGTGGAGGGTTAGTGTCCTGTGGTCTGTTTGCATCTTTGTTAAAACCAGTTTCAACTTCTTTCAGTGTCTTTTAGTCTTAATGCTACATGTTATATATATATATATATATATATATATATATAAACATATACATACATGATATATATATACACACATATATTTACGAGTCTGTGTGTCTGTGTGTACTTTATGTGTGTGTTTTCACTAATTGCACTTGAGGATGTGGATATGGAGATGGAGATTACATTGCCAGTCAGATGTCTCTAGGTTATTTGGCATTTTTCTGGAAATGCTTGGGACAGTCGACAAAAACAACAAAAACTGGGACTGACTCGCCTTCAACACGACCAGCTCAGGACCAGCTACAACTCCCATGATGCTTAGTCATGAGTGCACAACAGCAGATGTTTGTTTGCCAAGTATCGTATTGCAGCTTTTTGGATGGACGACAACAGCAGTATAAATGTCAAAGACAGACTGACTGAGTGAGTGATGGAGTTACACCTCATTGGTCGGCCGGCTGAGTGTTGGAGTTTATCCATCTGTGACTGCTCTTTCAAAATGATTTGGTGCAATTAAGTAGTGTTGAAAACTTGGCCCGTCACTAGATATACTGGCTTTTCAAACCCTTTAGCAACTTTTTTTCAAAACAGTACCAAGCAACAAATCTTAGCTATGTCTGTAGATGAGTCGTCAGTACTGCTTCTAACTTTCTCTGAAACCAGCTGATACTGCTAACAGTCCAGCCATATCCTAGTTTTAGACCTAGTCTTGTTAGAAATACTGCTGAAACTAAACTAGCAGAAGAAGAAGTCCCACTGGGAGATCTCGTCTTAAAATTCTGACACTGAATTTTGCTACAAGCTCTTTTGAGGCCAGCGCTCTAAACTGTGTTGCTTTAGAGTGAACGTGGCGTTGAACAGGGACACTGGATTGTTGGAGAGATCATGGAGTCAGTGAGATGCAGCCAGGAGGAGGATATGATGGCAGGCTACCAGCGTGGACCTTCACAACAGACATAAATGCTGCAGATATGGTCAACCCACTCTGAGCTGGTTGGGCTTTAGTTTAACTATCAGTGTTATTCCTATGAAGAATCTTGAGACCTGAAAAATATGGTGTGACTGTTGGGACATTCCACCCTGAGCTTCAGACCTTTAGAATAAGGCTGGAATCATGTTTTCTGAAACTTCTCCATCAGACCACATGTCCCTCTATGATTCACGTCCTGAGCTGGTTGAGTTGAGTTGAATCTTCATCACATCAAAACACAGAAAAGCAGCTGACAACAAAACATCAGGTTAAACAAAAACAGCAGGTCAAACATAAACAGCGAAGCATATTGACATGTGCGATCATTTCTGATCAGAACAAAGAACATGGAGGAGAGTGAGAGGAGTCAGTGGAGAGAGTTGCCTGTGATATCATGTCTAAAGAGAGAGTCAGTGACACTCTACAGACCATGTTCACACTGCAGCAGATTCACCTGAGTGTTAAACAGTGGAGGAGACAGGCTGAAGAAGACACAGTGATGCTGTTAGATGTGTTCACTGACAGGTTGGATTTGAAGTTTACTACAGAGAAACATAAATTGTTGCGAATTCACATCCCCAGCTCTGACTGAGGCTGGTGGACAACAGGCTCGTTCATTTTCTAAGCCATTTTGTCCACACATTGTTTAGGAAGCCTTTGACCATTACTTTAAGTGTTCCCTCATTAAATGTCCTTTACAACATCTCCTGAAGTGATCAGTGTTTTAGCTGTTGCTCTGAATTTCCCTGCCTGTTACACTGACCAACAGTGGAGCCTAAAATAGGCAAGAGTTTAGTATATGCCCTTGGTGCAGGCAGCTGTGTTGTCCACATTATGCTACTTATAATCTAAAATGTGCAGGTAGGTTGGGAGTCTCTGGAGGTGGACTCAGACCGTGTTGAGGGTCAGGTAGACTCCGCCAGAGCTTTGTAAACCTCTGTGTTATTTCTGTGAACAACCCAGCGCTATAATATCAAGGTCTTTTTGGAGACAATGTATGAAAATATTTGCCATTATCCCCCTTTTTTAAAAACAACATCTTGTCGCCTCTGTATGAAGGCTTCTGAACTCATCTGATTTCCTACACGGTCGGACACAAAGTTGTATGAACCACTTTTTTTCTAGTGCTCCCTTACTACAGGAATCTTATGATCAATTCATTCTGCAGAAGACTGTCTAACAAAACGCCTCACTCACTAATAGCAACAGGTGAAGTGACGGCTACGGTGCCCGTATACATTCCAACGTGATGCCGTGGTAATAGCTAATGGTAACGGCTACTTCACTTCTTCAGTTAACCAAGGTCGATCTGAACATTGCTACAATGTCTCTTTAAATGTCCTGAGAGCTCTTGATATTCGCTTTACAGACAATTTCAAATCAGATGAGGAGTTTGTATAAATAAGTTACTTCAGCACCACGGACAGAGACATCAACACACAGCACAGTGAGGTGATGGGCTGGAGAGGGAGGATGGAGGTTAACAACAGTTTGCCTACTGGAACATGAGCCTGGCTCTCACCTCTCAGCATCTTGAGTGCTGCTGGCAATGGCTGAGATGTCTATGAATAAATTGGGAAAATCTGTCAAATTATCAGTATCTTTAACAAATATACTCATAATGCATAAAATACTAATGGTATGATTGAATATAAATGAAATGAAAGTGTTAAATAAGACAAGAATTTATAATTACCTGCTAACTCTGTAACGTATCACAGGGCAAACTAGTCTTTCTCTCGTAGTAGACAGTTAAACTGCATCAGTAAGAAGAGTCGACATAGAATCTACATCATTGCATCATGCGGTAGCTGTCCCATCAACCGTCACCACTTAAAGTCCATAATATGACATTAGCAGAGGTGATGTGATAACGAACGATTTTATCCTGTTACCACAATACTGCTGCACAACATAGATCAGCACCTGAGTGATCTGTTTCAACACCTTGTTTTCTTGTTTGCCTCTTGTTAAAGTTGTATCACAGAGAACAGTCAAGCTCTTTCCCTCAGGACAGAGATCATCTGCAGAAAAACTGAATCTTTTATCAACCTCCACATGTTGGACAACAGAGTCTTGTTTGGAGCAAGTTTTTTCACCACGTCACCTCTCCTGGTTAGTCTGAAACTAACATTCACATCACCAGTTTTCTGAACCTTATGAGAAGTTCTGCGAGTGAGCAGCAGAAAAAAGTCTGTGTGTGTCTCTAGGTCAATTGAAATCTGATTTTCATAGCTGTCCCCAAACACCACATGGGCACTTTACCTTCTGTTCACATTCACATTCAAAAGCGCTCTGTGGTCAGCACATTAAAAACAGACCAATGAAGTGTTACTGCAGTATCACTGTGTACTTCCTGCTTTTTCACTGGTTAACGCACATTTAAAATGCTCAGTACGACAGCTACTGCAGCTTTACAGCAGTAAAGTGTCACTGTCTGATGATATGATACAACATTTCAGAGTCAGGACGAACAAAAAAAGTGGGTTTTTTTTACATTCTGTGCAAAGTTAGACGAAGAGTTGTCCACACATCATCATCATGAGTCATCAGTCTCTATTTCACTTCTGTCTACACATCAGTGTTCAGTCAGCTTTCTTCTATTTACAGTTAGTCTCTAAGACATTAGTACCATTGTCCCCCAGCAGGACTAAGACATTCTTCAGAGGGACAAAATCCACCTTCAAACACAACTCATCATCTTCACTCCTGGCTCTGAGACACCACGTGCGGTTTGGCATCCCCACCTCCTGAATGTGTGTACAATCTCATATAGAACAGCCTTGATGCTGCTGCAGGTTCAGTGTTTTAACAATCAGAGGCAAAAACAAAAATCCTCCATCTTAGCTTGCTGTTGCTCTCTTATTATTTTCTTATAATTATACGACAGTATCTCATCATTTTTATTCACATATTAAATCTTGCAATTTAATCATGAGAAATTAGCATCTGTCATTGACTCATAACCAAATTATTATGAGAAAAATTCAGATATCACATCATCGTTATAACTTAGTATCAAGGTTACAATTATGATATATGTATATATATACATATCTGAGATGTTCACCTTTAATTATGAGGAAATGTTTCTAACTGGGTGACATACTGAATTATTATGAGAAACTTTATATATAAAAGTCATGATTATAATAAAGAAGAAGAATGGAGAAGAGAGGAGAAGAATACTGAGCATGTATAAGAGATAATACCTCAGCTTAATTATTCTATTAGACTTAATTACAATAAAAGTCATAATTCCTGAGAAGAAAACAGAAAAATAAAGTAAATAAATAAGATAAATGATCAGATTGATCACTGATCAATGTTCTGAGATCAAACGTTTGTAACATCTTTGCTCTTTCTTTGTTACAGAATATTTAGTGTAATTGTTGCAAAGCTGTGCATCAGTTACTGTTTAACTGCTTTAATAAATAAAGGTGTATTAATGAGCTTTTATTCTTGCAGTGGTAATGCCTGGCCAGTGATTGCATCATATTTTAAGGTGGAAATATTACCTTCATGTTACATGGTTACTACAGGTTACTGAGGCTGCTGTGATGTTTTCAGGAGGTGGTGGTTTGGTCTCATTTCCAGAATCCCTGATAATCACATTAAACTACCGTCGGACAGGAAGATGAATTCCATCTGAAGGTGGATTTCACCTCATCCTTCAGTTTTAAAAACAACCTGCTGCTATTCAGCTGTTTATTTAAAAGGCATTCAGCAGGTAAAAAAACACAGGGCACACAGTGAAAGAGGAGGGAAGAAGGGAGAGGGAATAGAAAAATAAAAATAAAAAACTGTGGCAGACACAACTAGACAATCACCTCACTTCACTCTGTGGCAGAAAAACATAAAAAATGTAAAAAATAAAGTTTCAGAGGAGGCGGGGCACCGGGTGAGGAGGAGGAAGGCAGAGAGAGAGAGAAGAGGAGGAGGTCTGGCAGAACGTTTCTCAGTTTCAGAAGAATTTGTCGTCGATGCGGAAGTGTGGTCGCGTCACGTCATCCGGGTTGATGAAGACTGAAATGGATTTCCCAGGATTCTCGGTGACGAGCTGCTGGAGCTTCTTGGCCAGCCGATCGTCCGGCTGGTTCTCGCCTCCAGCGTCAGACTGCGGTGATGGCAGGTTGTTGGAGCTTCCTCGCCACTGCAGTTCCACCGTCAGCCTGTTGGCGGCCTTGGCATGTTCGATGGTGGTGCGGAGGTGCTCGGCCGGGTCGGAGCGCACCGAGGACAGTTTGCGGGCGTGCAGCATGGCCGTCTCGTCCGACAGGTGCTCCAGCATGTTGCACTGGGGAATAAAGTAATTGGGACACATCTTGTTGACGAGGCAGTGCTGCAGGTCGTCGATCAGGCCGAGCAGGAAGTGGGCGGAGAAGTCGTCCTGTGCCAGGTAGTTGGCAGGGAGGCGGTCACACGCCCACAGCATGATGCTGCGGAGGTGGTAGGGGCTGATGGCTTTGGGGCGGGAGAGCAGCTTTATAATGATGGCTTTACAGGCCTGGTAGGCCTGCATCAGGCTGGACGAGATGCACTTCTTTAGCTGCACCTCACTGCGGGCGAACGACAGCCGCCACTCATTCTCCTTGCGGCCTTTGTAGGAGCAGGCAGGGACAAGGTAGAAGCCGCTGATCACCTCTTCCTCAGTGATCTTCCCATCCCAGAAGTGGTTCTCCATCAGCCAGCTCTGAGCAACAGCTGGCCAGCCTTTAAACGACACCACGGGGACGATGTCGTAGAGCATCCGGCTGCTCCCAACACCCAGGATGACGGAGATGATGGTGCCGTTCCTCTCCACCTTCTCCACTCTGGGCATCCCTCTCTGTGGCTTCTTCTGCACCTCCAGCAGCACTAGGGAGATGGACTGGTAGAACCAGTCGGCCACCAGCGTCGGAGAGAAGAAGTAGTTGGTGGTCCCGCTGATGTGGTCGACGATGGTGCAGCAGTCCTTCCACTTGTTGATAGTTCCTTCATCAAAGAGGCGCAGGCTGAGCCAGGAGTGGCCCAGGGCTGAGTGCCTCATGTCCAGGGTCACCGGCTGGTTGCGGTCATGGAGTTTGAGCGCTGGGACCAGCAGAGTGAAGTCCATGTCGTAGTCTGTGCCACGGGCGTAGACGCTCAGCTCGTCCAGGTCCATGTCCACCACACCTTCCCGAACGCCTCCCGAGAGCAGGAGGTACTCATTGGCCACCGGGAGCTTTTGGTCCAACTTCTGGACCATTCCTGAGAGACAGAGGACAAATGACAGACAGATAAAGAATTACAACATATTATACAGACACAAAAAAGCGAGCACACAAAGTGTTTTTATTGTGCAACTGCATCTTGTTCAGGTGTTTCCTGTGGATCAACAGGTTTGGCATGGGGGCAATATGGACCTTTGTCTGTACCAATGTTTGGCCCAGATGATCTGGTAATGTGAGGGGTTAACAGATCCAATCTTTAACCTTCCAAAATACTCATAGACTCATCTGGGTCGCCAAATAAATTGCTTTTCAGATTGTGTAACAGCACCTGACACCTCCTCCTCCCACACATTCTAATGTGTCCGACAACTTGTACACACTCAGAAAATGACAATCTGACAATCATAGACACTTTGTGCAGGTAAGAAAGTAAGCTCTAAGCGTCTTGCCCCTTCTTGCTGGGTTTTCACCCTGCCTTTGAGAGGGGCCAATCGAGAGTTCAGGCCACATTTTGTACAAACTACTTGGTATCAAGCAGAATGCAACAAAGTGACAAACAGCAGCAACCATTAAAAAGACAGGTGGTGAGTAAACTGTAGGCTGTGGGCCTCTTCATTAAGAACTATTGCACATTAGCATTGTAACCATCACAGAAGCAGAAGGTCTTAAAGCATTAAGCAGAAAAACAAAATATTACAACCAAGCAAAACAATATTTTGTTTGGTTTATGTTTTTTCTTAAGCCTAAGGTTTGTTTAGTGTCCTTCTGTTAGGTGACAACAGAGACAGTTACAGTAAGTCTTCACAGTGTGTTTCACCATCATCATCATCATCATCATCATCATCATAGGAAGAAATGTGTTTGAGGCACACAGAGAGTGAGTGTCCTATGAAGTCCTGCTGCTGTTAACTGATGGATCATGTTGTCGAGCTGTCTGTTTGGGACTCTTCGGGTTTAACACAGACATGATCAAATCTCATTATGATCAGGTTTACTTTGTTCTCTGTCTGTTTCAGACCAGATCTCTTGTTTTGGGTCAGGGTTGGTTTTTGGGTCAATTTCTGGGTCAGTTTGGAAGCTTGAAGAGTCTGGCCTGCAACAGACTGGACAGATCATTGTGTCCACCCTCAGTATTTGGACTGGATCGGTCTGGACTGGTTTTCCGCTCTGCTGAGCTAAAAGTGGAGACACACACTTCCTGGCTGATGACTGCATTCCTGTACTGTAGAGTGGACACACACTGTTTGTCTGGTGGTTTTCACTGGTTCTCACAGTTTGAACTGAAAGACTGGACCCTGTTCTGGATACTTGTATTTTGTATTAGTTGTGTTCAGTCTTCATCTTCCTGCTGATGTGTGAGCTGACTTTAACAGCACAATAATCCATTACTACTAAACCTTTGTACAGCAAAACCAACAGGCCTTTAGCCTATTAAAGATACAACTAACTTCACATTGCTGCTGATTTTTCCCCAATATTCCATGTTTACACTGACTTTCTTCTCTCCGGACAACCACTGATTTCACTGACTTTACAACAAAAAAATCAACCTGCAGGGGGCTGACATGTCTGTGTGTGTACTACAAAGAATCATACCCACTCAGACACTCTTCTTATTGGGCATTTATATAGACAGAAAAGTTGTGGGCCGAACCCAAATGCAGTTTTCGATTGGCCTGATTCGGGCCCAAGAAGTGAACATTTGAGGAGGTGCTTCACTCAACAAGAAACAGCTTCTTTACCTGATTTTTTCATGAGCTTGTGGTTCCTGGGTTTTGTTATCTATAGACATTCCTTCATTTTTTAAAACTACCCAACACCAAAGATGTTGTCCCATTAACACACCTCATCTAGAAAAACGAATTAATTACTTAGCAACTGAAGCTTTATTACTCTCTGTTATGGTGTAAGAATCCAATTTAAATCTTTATGCCTCTGCACCGACAACAGCAAGAGCTGGAGACTTATTGTTCTCGGGCTGTCCATCAATCCGTCTGTGACTCCTTACATGCACATTTCCCGTTGTCATGGATGCAATATCTTAGTAACGCCTTGAAGAAACTTCTTCACATTTGGCACAACTTTTCCCCAGGATTGAAGGACGAACTGATTAGATTTTGGTAGAAGGTCAAAGGTCAAGGTCACCGAGATCTCACGTTCTTGTGAATCTAACATATTAGGGATGCCAAGAGGGAACTTCATTACTTCTGGCACACTGTGCTCTCACAAAACATGTTTTTGGCCATAACTCTAATCAAATTCACTAATTATGACACAAAGGTCAACTTCACTGTGACCTCATAATGATCTGCAAAAATACGCTGTAACTCAGGAAGGAGAGACTGTGACCATATTTTCTGGCTGATTTCTTGGCTGGTTGGTTGAGGAAACAACCACAAGGAGGCGATTCTAGTTACTTAAATATCTATGATGTTGTATTGATTACATCTTCATTTATGGTATGGATAACATTTAGAACATCAGTGGTTTGTGCTCCTGTCTCTTGTCTTTCTGGAGTTTAGAACAAGTTTTAAAATTAATCAAGAGGTCTGCAGGTCATTGAAAACAACCTGTATCCTGGAGAAGGTCTTTGATTACGGTGGAGCCGGTGACGTACAACACGATATCATCAGCATAAAAATGGACATCACAGAGCTGAGCCAGAAAATAAATATTATTCATGTACAGAGTAAATTGCAGAGGGTCAAATACTGACCCCTGAAGGACACCTCAACCAACTAGGGACTTTATTTGAAACCATTGACAATAGTTACTGACTTGAACGCGTATTGAACAAATGTTATTCAACACAGTAGTAAAAATACCACAATAAGCATGGCCTCTGCCCAGTTACACTATAGTCCAGTAACTACAGAGCAGTGAGCTAAACTCCTACAACAGCCTTAAATGGTGTATGCTGTATTTTTTTTTTTACTTATCCCTTGAAAAGAACAAAACAATAATGCATTAACTGGTCAATCAGCACTTTCCAACTTCCCCATCAACTGTTACTGGACATGAATTTTTAAAATGCATCATGATTATATAGTTTAATTTTACAGTAAGGCTAAGTCATTTCCCCGACAGCTGGGCCCATTGTCAGCCATAGATTAACAGAAGATAGTGAAAACTTACAGCAGGGGAGTGTCTGTGGCTTGATCCAAAATAAAATAAAATATCCATGTTCATTACAATGAAATAACATGCCACCCAGTGCAGAAGTGAGCCTCATTAATGCATCTTTAAAAGTACTAGTGCAGTGCCCACTCAGAGTGTGTCGGTCAGTAGGGGCTAATAGCTTAGCCTGCATTAATCCATCTTGCAGCTTTCTTGAGTACATCATCCAAACAGCTTGACACTGCACTGCCACTGTCGGAAGACATGCAGAATTACCCGTCACAGCAACATACCAAATGTGAGGATGTACAGAGGAATCCGGGAACGCCGGGGGGAAAAAGATCCATGTTTAAATATAGAGGCTCTGGGTTTAGAAATCCAGGCCCTCTGATCCAAACACTCAAATAATTTGATTTAGTTTAAAAAGCACAGTAAATTAAAGTTGCTAAGTGTGCAATTCCCAACACAGTAAAGCATAAAATCTACCCTGAAATCTTGTGCTCAAACAACTTAGCTTGCTTAAATTGTCCAGGTGCTGCACTGTCCTCGTGGTGTAGTTCCACCTTTGCCTTTTCTTCAGCCCTGACCGACTGTTGTTTAATGTTGAACCCTTTTTGTTTCTCGATAACAGCTCAACCAGGTGACACTGTACTTCTTCAAGTCCCCTACAACAAAACACATGGAGTTGATGGGATGAGCAGTGGTCAAGATGATGGTTCTTCAAGGACACAATTGAACAATTATGTGGGTCCACAAAAACAGGGGTATTATGGGTAACTGCAGGTCACGGACTCACACAGCTCCAATTTCACCAAAGGTACAGCCATTAAATCCTGTTTTACCCACTCACTATTTTCACTGATCTAAATAAACACTACATGACAAACACAAGCTGTGAAAACATCAGGATGCTTGCTATTCCTTGTCTGGGCATTTCAGAGACTCTAGTTATTTCTGTGTGGATGTCAGACAGGATGTGACAGATCTGTCCACACACTGATGGTTGAGTTTCAGTCAAATCTGAGTTATGACTGAACCAACCTGACAGATCTGTTGGCAGACTGTCAGTGTGTTTAAGAAAAAAAAACATGACTAAATTTAAATGCCTGGCTTAGCCTGATGGACATTTTTGCTGCTGTGTGTGTGTGTGTGTGTGTGTGTGTGTGTGTGTGTGTGTGTGTGTGTGTTTTAATCCAGATTTTGGAGGAGGTCCAGCAACATAATGAAACTCTTTGACAGGAATGTTTTCACTGATCAAATCACACATTCCCACAGTTCAGCCTGCATGTTTCCTCTTCCTCTCACACCGTCTCAGTCATCATCTCCATGACAGAACTCTCTCTGCTGTTAATAAAGTTGTATTAAAGCAGTGGAGTGACCTCACTCTGTCAGGACACACTGTCTCAAACATCATTAACTCAGCAGGAGGGGTCAACGACGTCTGATTGGCTCTTCTTGAGCTGCACTAACGATTATATTAAGGATCAATGAATCGTATCACTGACACCTATTAGCAGATACACTGTGAATACACAGTATTCCTTTATATGACTATTCCAAACCTTTACCTTGATTACAATTAATGATCGATTACTTTGGTGCTCATCTTTCTCTCTTTTTGAGCCATGCTCTTCATATTCAGCAATGTGATTGTGTTCAAATGATTGAACTAATTGGTGGTGTTACCCTTGGTCTCTATCCATGTTGCATTCACCACTGTCTGGTAGTTGTGACTGATGAGAGCCAATCAGGAGGCATCTCAGTTTGTGTCTGTCCCGACTACAACACAACCCCAGAGTTTTCAAACTACAATGGCTCCAGTAGAGTTTCCAGAAAAATCTGTTTTAGAGGCTGGAAACTCAGGAGTCGTGTGGACGCCAGGAGTAAACGTAGAAGAAGTGTTGTATTTTAAAACTAAATGATAACAGTGTGGACGCAGCCTGAGCCTCAGTGCTTCACTTTGAGCAAAAGATGGCGCATTACAAGCAGCGCCAATGGTAAGAGATGGTATACACTTCCTGTGTACTTCCTAAAAAAAGTTTTATTTCAGTTCTAACTTTTAATTCAAAGTTGCACGTACAGGTCCCTCTAAACTTGTGTTTAGAAAGCAACATCGGCTCTACTGCAGCAGTGACACCAGAACCAACAAACAGATCTGTGTTTGTGAAATCTCAGGAGACTTTGTTGCTGAGACAGAAACAGGATTCTAATAAAGTAAATTTTCTCCTGATCTGGATGAAAAATTACATTTTGATATCAGAATGTTCGGAAGATCTGTGGCTTGTGAGAAACTGATCCAATATTTATTTCAGTGACTATGAGGGGAAAGAATGATAATCTGTGATCAGGTTCACTTCTCTAATTGGAATGAACAGACTCAGACCTGCTGCTGGTCTCCTAAAGGGCGCGGAGGTGGAGAAACCCACGGGACACGGATACAGGAAATGATTGTAAGTGCCCTTTCTCAACTGTCTCTGGTCTTATTAACGATCATGAGCAAGATTAAGTTGGTGAGAGGTTTTAATTGTTGGTTTAGATACTTTTTCATTGCCTAGCCCTACCCAGTGATACTATATCATGTACAATCTTTAATGGAGTCTGTGGCTTTAAGCTCAAACTGTTCTTCCTTTTGTAAACGTCTCTGCAGCTCAAAATGTATGACTTTAAGAACCAACTGTTCATGTGAGAACAAGTCCACCTATGTAGACATCAAACACCTAAACTGAACCATGTGTGTGTCTGACTACCTTGCTGGCAGAATCCAACTGTGTTTTGGAGTATGTCCGGGCTTTTTGTTACTGATGTTTGCATTTAAGGTGATAACCCCCAGGCAACAGGTGAACCGCCCTGAAACGGCGGCAAGCCAGGGTGCTGTCTTAGGTGCCTATACTGTACTAATTTTACAAGGTTATTACAGGCCACACTGTGCTACATGGGTCTAATGAACTTGGGTACGACATCAAGTTTGATTTTAGACTGTACGATAACACTTTCTCAATCATAGGCTACAACACAAGTCAATATCAGTGTGCATCATCCATCTGTGCTGCTATAGTGGTAAACAATGATCATTTCATGCTGCACTCCTATTGGTTGGTTAGTGGACGAAGGTAGTAGCAGCAGTCACATTGTGACATGGCCATCTTATATTTCTGACAGTGTCACTGAATTTTGTCCCAGACTATCTCTGATTGCAAAACCAAGACAACGGCCATCTTTGAACATCCGTCCCAGTGTGACGTGGGACCACTGTTTTGGAGCCACGACCAAAGATCACGTTTCTTTCACGTAGGTCATGCTCCGTCTGGGATTATCCAAAACTGAACAATGTGTACATGCCTTTAGGCTGCGTTCAGACCAACTAGCACTTGTGTGAAAATCTGCTGTGCTGATTTAAGAGTGGTGTCAACCATTTCAGAGTCACCCAGCACACCTCAAACTGAAGTCATCCGGTAATCACACACATGCAAGCTCACATTCCTGATAGATATAACATGAATAATGTATTTCTGCTATTTACCTCATGATGAAAGATAATAAAAATGCTATAATTAGTCGTTTTTAAAGTGAAAATGTCAAACATATGATTTCTCTTGCCTCTCAAAGGTGAGAATCTGCTGTTTCAACATCGCACATCATCACAGGAAACTGAATATTTGGGTTTTTTTTGGTGTGACAAAACAAGACATTTGAAGACGACACCTTGTGTTCCTGGATATTGTGATGGACAGTTTTCAGTGTTTTCTGTTGTTTGTAATCCAAACAATTAACAGAGAAATAGATAACTCATCTGTTAATCTAGTTGGACTTCTTGGACCAGATTTCATCTCCTCACCTGTACTTGAAAGCAACATGTCATTACGGGTAACCCCCAAGCTGTGTGAAGGGCTTCGATATGGATGAAGATATATTTAAAACACTATAAGATAACTAATCTGACAAACTCTCAACTACTAATATGAAGCAAACGCTCCAAAGAAAATGTGATGTCCCTGCACATCAGTCTGCATCAGCCTCGCCTGAGCTGTGCACAGGTAGATCAGCCTCAACACCTTCACGGGACAAACACCCGCATCCTCCAGCTCCACACCTGACTACACCTGCCTCTCCATCCACTCTGCGGTATTAAATAAGCCGGGCGCTGGAGTCTAGGGGATCAGAGTGGGCATCCTTTAACTGACAAACAGCACCGTTTACCATAACCCGTTAAATAACGGTTTTCGCTCGGTTTTTGTGCGTTTCCTCCCTCACCCAGCATGGAGAAGATGAAGTCCTTGGCCGTGTGGATCTCCAGTGCCCGCTGGTCGTCGTACTCCCGCTGGTCGTGCTTGCTGAACTCTTGGATGAGCCGGTTCAGGTCCTCCATGCGGGCCGCCGACCTGAAGTCGAGCTCGGGCCCGACGCCGCGCCGCCGCCGCCGTGCGGCGGCCTGCCGGCGGCCATTGTGGGGCTGTTCCCGAGGCTGCCCGCCGAGCCAGTCCGACCGGAGAGAGCAGGGGCCGCCATCTTTCCTCCGCGGTCACACACAGGTTTACTTCTGCTGGTCCTACAGCTGCTGGTCTGTACCGAGCCGAGCTGAACCGAGCCGAACCAGACCACAGCAAACACAACCACCGGAAACAACGGCTCCACTTCCGCTGCTCACAACCTTCAAAGTAAAGTGCTAGTTCGTTCAGGAGGCAGGTTGTACTGGACAGCAGATGAGCTGCACATGCAAAACAAATAAACAGATTGAGCAAATTTTCATGAAGATTCATCTGGAAGTCAAAAATAAACTCAATCTCAAACTTTTGTATGTGTTTGTTTCCACTTTGTCCTTTTTTTTCTTTATGTCTGACAGTGCTTATTTTATTTTATTTCATTTTATTTTCATGCAATTAGTACCAAAGTACATGGTTCTTTCCAGGAAACTTATGAGATATTGTATGGAAATAACCAATTTATTATTATTATTATTTTTTTTTTTAATAAGACAGAACACATTATCAAACATGGCTGTAAATGTGACAGAAAGTCAAAACGCCATTTGGAACTGATGTTGCATTGTCGCCCTGAAAGACAATTAAAATTAAAAGAGTTATTATAATAGGATATAAGTATGGAGAATATTTATAGCCCAAGGTAAGTAGGTGGAGAGTCACAAATTGCAAAAAAAGATAATAATAATTAAAAAGATTGAAAATAAAAGTAACAATTACTTATTTGAAAGTAAATTATTTAATGCACTTTGGCTGTGTTTTATTTTGAAAGTCCTAGGCGGAAAATCGGGTATGTGTTTTTGACGCAGCCTTTTCAATGGCCTTTTATTTTATTATTCCAGTGTGCAGTTTTGGTCTCTGTCCTCCAGGGGTCATCCGCCCCTCGGAGGTTCGTGTTGACCCGGAAATGAACGACCTGCTGTGTCGATGGGTCGGGGTCACTGGGCCCCAACATGGCGTGGAGGAGCTGCTCTGCACTGTTCAGACTGACCGGAGAAGACTTTTTACGGAGTTCCGTGAAGGGCGACAGGTGAGCGCGCACAGCCGGGGAGAGGCAGCGTGCTCCGGTAGACAGAGTCCGCTTCTTGGAGTTTGCTCCGTTTGTGTCAAGAACAGTTTGTTTAACTGGAGTTAGCTGGCTAACGTTAGCAGAGCAGCTAACAAACCTAACTGTTTATTCTTTGTGACTGTTTTCACTTGTGTCAGTTTCCATGTGTTCTCGTTAGTTAATCGATTATTTATCAGTTATTTATAAAAGTTTTTATTGCTAATGTTCGGTTTTAGCTGTCAATGTTAAAGCGGGACGTGTCTCAATTGTAATAACAGACTTATGTTTCCATTTCCTGTGTGTGAGTGTTTTAATTTACCTGTTTTTTCATGACATATACACGGAAATTGTTTAATGTAGCTTTAGTGGTAAAACCATCATGGGGATTTTCCCTTCCTTTATTAGGTTGGATTTGGTGAAAAAATTAGTGTTGTAAGTAAATTTTCTTAAGTTTGGTTTGGAGTCGATTGCTAATAATTAATGTGGAATTTTTCCGTGAATAAAATCAAATGCTCAAAGTAATTGAAGTCCTCATTGCCTTCAAAACAAACAAAAACGGCCGTATCTTGAAACTGGACTGTTTACTCGGTCAGTATCTTTATAAAACACTGAACATTTTGGTATGAATACAAAATAATGTCATTTTCTAATGCAGTCACCAGTTAACCCTCATTCATGCCACTTCAGTAGAGCAACCCTAGATAATCAATTAAATAATAAAATAATTGAGTTTGATGGCCATTGCTGCATCACCTGCTTAAATTACCACTAGATTTCAAATAAAATCATCATAGGAGAACGATTTTCTGTAAAATAAATATCATAGACTCAAAATGATATTGGATGAGAAATAAAACTGTACAGGTTGATATTTTGAGTTAAATCAGATCGAAAGTTTTCTAAACCTCTAAAACACCTGCCAGTGAAATCTGATGAGCAGTATCTGTTTATCTCCTGTGTATTAATAAATATGTTATTTAACGTTCACTGAATGCAGCTAATTATTGGTATCATTATGAATTCATCTGCTGGTACAAAAAAATGTCCAAATGAAAAGATGCTGATTACAACTTAGCATAATCGAGGGTGACGTCCTCAGATGTTGTTTTGTCTAAACAGTCCAAAATAACAGAAAATAATTTTCCTGTAGATCTGCTAATCGATTAATGATATCAGCTCTGTGTGTGGCTGCAGACGTCCTCAGGTGGTTGTTTCTGTGGTTGAAGTCCTCTCTCTGTCCACCAGGTGGCCTCACAGTTTCCTGCGCAGATGTGGCTTCAGAAAAGCCGCCAGAAAACCAGAATCCAAGAAGGTGGAGGAGGAGCTGGCACCCCCCCACACAGAGTCCTCTGAGGCTGTGATCCAGCGCCGGACCTCTACCCCACACTGTGACCAGCAGGCTCCACCCAGCTCCCCCCGGGCCTTCAGTCGGCTCATCAGACCGCTGGTCTTCACTGTGGGGGTAGGTGATGTTTACTTGTTCATGACAGACGTGACTTCATCAGGTCAGAGGGACGTGACGGGCAGGTGTTAACTCCATGTCAGTTTACAGGCTGCTCCTTCGGCTCAGCAGCCATCTGGCAGTACGAGTCTGTCAAGTTTCGAGTCCAGAGCTTCTTCAATGAGATCAGAGCTGATTGGCTGGAGAAGCTGCATCCTCAGAAACGAGGAGACATCCGCAAAGAGGTGAGGAGGGTAAAAAGAAAGAGGTAAGGAGGATTAAGAGAAAGGTGAGGAGGATGAAAAGAAAACGTAGATGAGGATGAAAAGAAAAGAGGTGAGGAGAATGAAAAGAAAGAAGGAGGATGAAAAAGATGAGGATGAAAACAGGTGAGGTGGATGTAAAAACAAAGATGAAGATAAAAAGAAAGGATGAAAGAAAACAAGGTGGTGAAGACGAACCTGTGTAATGAAGCTGATTTGATAATTAGACCTCACTTCTCAGTGCCACTGTGGCGGAGCCACTAGTCCTCTTTTTAGCTCTTACCTGATTCCTGATTGGCTTTTTGTATTTCAGATCAACCAATGGTGGAACAGCTTCAGTGAGGGTCAGAGGACGGTCACAGGTGAGACGACTGGGTTTTCTGTGTTTGACTGACAGCAGGTGACACGATCCTGACTTCCTTGTCTCATCCTTTTTCCCCAGGGATCATTGCTGCTAATGCCATAGTGTTCTGCTGTTGGAGAGTACCGTCTCTGCAGCGCTCCATGATCAAATACTTCACCTCCAACCCTGCCTCCAGTGAGTCTGTCTGCTCGTAACGTTAGAAACACACAAGCAGCTGGAAAGTCAAAGCAGCAGTTTGACAGGGTGATTTTCGTGGCTGTGTTTGACAAGAGGCTGTTTTTTGTGATCTTCCTGCAGAGACACTCTGCTCTCCAATGATTCTCTCCACATTCAGTCACTTCTCTTTCTTCCACCTGGCGGCCAACATGTACGTCCTCTGGAGCTTCTCCACCAGCGCTGTCTCCATGCTGGGCAGGGAGCAGTTCCTGGCTGTGTACCTGTCAGCAGGTACTGCACCTGAAAACTCTGGACTGTAACAGACCGGAGCAGACTGTCAGCAGTGACAGGTTCTGGTGTGAGAGTCACTGATATTACTTTCTATTTGTTCAGGTGTTGTTTCCACCTTCGTCAGCTATGTAAGTAAGATGGCAACAGGGAGACTCGGCCCGTCTCTGGGAGCGGTGAGCAACAAGATAAAAATAATTAGATGTATACATATATTTATTTATTTATTAACCTTTATTTATTGACTGATTGATGATTGGGGCTGAATAAGAAAACACAAATGAATGTTTATTTCTCAGGATTTTGTTCCAGTCTTTTCCTATTTGTTGTGAAATCACGAAAAATTGTTTGGTCTCAAGTAAATAAATGAATAGCCTTATGTTAAAGTGACACCAGCAGAGAGGCATGGATTCGGCATTCACATTGTTTCCCTTCATGTGTGAGGTCTTACTTTGTTTCATACTCTGTGTGTGTGTGTGTATCTGTGTCTGTGTTTTCAGTCTGGAGCCATCATGACCGTCTTGGCTGCCGTTTGCACTAAAATGCCTGAAGCCAAACTCGCCATCATCTTCCTCCCCATGTTCACCTTCACTGCTGCCAACGTAAGACTCCACCCACCTGGTTCACCTGACTCACCTGCTCTCCTCTCATCAGAAATTGACCCTCTGTCTCTGTGTCCCCGTAGGCTCTGAAGGCCATTGTTGCCATGGATACGGCAGGTCTGGTGCTGGGTTGGAAGTTCTTTGACCACGCTGCTCATTTAGGAGGAGCCCTGTTTGGAATGTGAGATGTTTTTAATGCTCTGCAGCGTCCTGTCAGCACATACTCCACATATAGTAAAATTATCATCATGTCATCATATCATCTTTTAAACCTCTTTATATGTAGATTTATGGGTTTGTGTAAAATTAGGAAATAGATTTCTTCTTTAAGTGAAGGTTCAGGTGTTTGCCTAATGAAGGTCGTCTAGATCTACTTATGAAACAGAGACCGTGTCTATATGTAACAGTGTTTGATTCTTCTGTTACTGTCTTCTGGTTGATGGCTGCGTTAGCTCAATCAAAAGAATTTCACAAGGTGGCGTGTTTCTGAAGCCCCTTTTCCATTCTCTGCTCCCTCCCTCCTCCAGCTGGTACGTCCTGTTCGGTCACGAGTTGATCTGGAAAAACCGAGAACCTTTTGTGAACCTTTGGCACAACCTGAGAACTCGAGGAGGGCCGGGAGGAGGAGGAGACCGAGGAGGCTCCGTGTGAGGCACTGAAACACCGGGACTGATGGAGGGAAAAAAAATTTAAAGTAAATGAATGTAAAGATGTATAAAATGTACAGACGTGCAGAGAAGAGACAACTGCTGCAGCCCCTCTCAGGACTTATGCACCATTCAGCTTCCCCAGGACAGGTGTACAGGAAGCATGTGAGAGTCATGATGTTTCACACAAATACACCTGGATTTAAAATAATAATTAATGTCTATATTTATTATATAATTTATATATAAAATCAACAGATTTTAGTCAAAGATGCCATCCCTATATAAATAATTATCTAATAATTTATCAGTTAATTATTGGACCAGTGACAGGCCCAGTATCATTATACTCCATGTGAAGTTCCTAAAGACTTTATTAAAGACATTAAGTTCCGTTCAGAGCAGCAGTTTGTCCTCACACTGGAAGAAATGATCCAGACACTGTTTGAGATTTTTACTTGTTTTTTTGTTGATTAAATAGTGATTTCAGGCTCTAATGAAATGTGCATGTTTTCTATAGACCAGTGATGGAGCTGTGAGTTTCATGTAAAGAAATAAAGAACATATCCAGGACATGTTTTTTTAGGAGTTAAAACCAGCAGCAGCAGGAGAAGTTACAGAGTCACTTCTCTCTGACAGCTTCCCTTCTACAGTCATTTCTCTTCTAACGTCTTTATTTCTGCTTATTTATGTCTGTTGGTTTTATTCAAAGTTAAAGAGTAGAAGCTGCTGTTTCTGATGGCGATTAATACTGATGCCTGCACTGTTCACTGTGGTCTAAATGACAGCTGTTCTGTTCTGTTCTCTGAGTATCAGCTTGTGATGGGTTAAAAGTTGTTCCACTCAGACAAAAGAATGTGTGGGAAGAAAATACCAGAGGAAAAAAAGAACAGTGTAAAGTCCAATCAGAAGTGTATTTGGAGAAAACAGTGAGTTTATAAATCTGTCTTTTTCTGAATTACACACATGACTTCAGATAATGTTCTGGTCTCCTCTGTCTCTGTACTGGACTCAGACAAACCCTGAAGCAGCCTCTGGATCAGGTTTTGACCTGAGGTCCAGTTCTCTGCTCTCTGATCCTGCTCCTTCTCTGACTGAGGACTGTGACAGCTCGACTCCCTCAGCTGCTCCAAAAGCAAATGACACAGCTCAGTACTAGTTAACCATATATCACAGTATGCTGTAATAAAAGTTAAATTAAAAATACAGTTTATTAAATTGGATTTAAAACGTTTCTCCTACTTCAATAATAATTTAGCAGCATTGCGGTGTTATTAGATCTATGGTCTGTATGATCACAGATTAAAATGAAGACCAACAAGAATCAGGGTCTGGGATTTTATCACTGAGTTCAGATTAGTTTTTCATTATTTTATTGTTTGAATAATTAATCACCTCACAAACTGCTTCCATCAGAACTGACCCAGTCTCAGTCTGGTCTGTGGTCCGGACTGAGACTCAGTTTCCAGACTCTCATGGACTGACACTTCATATCTGCAGCTGAACTAAATGATCAAATGCAGAACTCAGTTTCTGTGTGAAGTCACAACCAAGTGTTTCAGTTCTTTGTGGGCACCCGGGTAAAATCTGTTCAGTCCGTGAGGTGCAGGTCTTAATGGACCTACAGCGCCTTCCAGAGGGCAGCAGGGTGAAAAGGTGGTCACCTGGGTGTGATGTGTCCTTGCTGATGTTTGTGGCTGGACATAGGCATCAGGATCTGTACAAGTCCTCAAGTGAAGGCAGCTGTGTGCCAGTGATTTTCTGTGCTGATACAGGGGCACCATTTACAGACACAGCTGGAACAAGAGCAGCTTGGTCAGCTTGGATTCAAATCTGAAGTATTTCTATGAAATATGAAACATGAAAACAGAATTAAATTTTCTCAGTTATTTATCCACAGACAAAAACTCTTCAGTCTGTTTCCAGGCCTGTTTGCACTTTGATCTGATTTGATTGGCCATCCAGCTGTTTGATTCAGATGTTGCTAAATCCTGATTGGTGCACAGAGAAAATCATCTGAGCCCCCGCCCACTTCAAACCAGTGTGAAAAGCTGCAAAAAAAGAAAATAATATGGAAGAAAAACAAACTGCTGTAACTTTGATATCGGTTTCACAGCTCAGAGGAAGGTGACTGAGAAAACAGATGGTCCATTAAATTTGTGAGAAGGAATGAAAGTGAGAGATTACAGATATTTATCTGTAAGCTTAAAGTTTCATTTGAAGCAGTTTGATGAATTCACTGTGACAAACATGACGTCAGACGACAAACAGAGAAACAGTTTAAAGTTCACAGTCACACAAACAGCACACACACACACACACACACACACACACACAGAGCAGAGTTTACTGTCTGTACACAATTGTGGATCTGTGTGTGACTCTCAAAAGGGATCTGATAACAATAAAATACATAAATTTATTTATTTTATTTTACTCCTACAATTTTACTCCTACAAGTTTACAGTGCATCCGGAAAGTATTCACACCCTTTCACTTTCCCCACATTTTATGTTACAGCCTTATTCCAAAATGGATTAAATTCCTTTTGTTCCTCATCAATCTACACACAATACCCCATAATGACAAAGCGAAAAAGGGTTTTTAGAAATTCTTGCAAATTTATTAAAAATAAAAAACTGAAATATCGCATGTACATAAGTATTCACACCCTTTGCTATGACACTCAAAAGTGAGCTTAGGTGCATCCTGTTTCCACGGCTCATCCTTGAGATGTTTCTACAACTTGATTGGAGTCTACCTGTAGTAAATTCAATTGATTGGACATGATTTGGAAACACACACATGTGTATATAAGGTCCCACTGTTGACAGTGCATGTCAGAGCAGAAACCAAGCCATGAAGTCAGAGGAATTGTCTGTAGACCTCCGAGACAGGATTGTATTGAGGCACAGATCTGGGGAAGGGTACAAAAACATTTCTGCAGCATTGAAGGTCCCGAAGAACACAGTGGTCTCCATCATTCGTAAATGAAAGAAGTTTGGAACCACCAGGACTCTTCCTACAGCTGGCCACCCAGCCAAACTGAGCAATCGGGGGAGAAGGGCCTTGTTCAGGGAGGTGACCAAGAACCCGATGGTCCCTCTGACAGAGCTCCAGCGTTCCTCTGTGGAGATGGGAGAAACTTCCAGAAGGACAACCGTCTCTGCAGCACTCCACCAATCAAGCCTTTATGGTAGAGTGGCCAGACGGAAGCCTCTACTCAGTAAAAGGTACATGACAGCCCGCTTGGAGTTTGCCAGAAGGCACCTAAAGGACCATGAAAAACAAGTTTCTCTGGTCTGATGAAACCAAGATTGAACTCTTTGGTCTGAATGCCAAGCGTCACGTCTGGAGGAAACTAGGCACCGCTCATTACCTGGCTATTACCATCTCTACGGTGAAGCATGGTGGTGGCAGCATCATGCTGTGGGGATGTTTTTCAGCGGCAGGAACTGGGAGACTAGTCAGGATCGAGGGAAAGATGAACAGAGCAAAGTACAGAGAGATCCTTGATGAAAATCTGTTCCAGAGCGCTCAGGACCTCAGACTGGGGCGAAGGTTTACCTTCCAACAGGACAACAACCCTAAGCACACAGCCAAGACAACGAAGGAGTGGCTTCGGGACAAGTCTGTGAACGTCCTTGAGTGGCCCGGCCAGAGCCCAGACTTGAACTTGATTGAACATCTCTGGAAAGACCTGAAAATAGCTGTGCAGCGACGCTCCCCATCCTGACAGAGCTTGAGAGGATCTGCAGAGAAGAATGGGAGAAATACCCCAAATACAGGTGTGCCAAGCTTGTAGCTTCATATCCAAGAAGACTTGAGGCTGTAATCGCTGCCAAAGGTGCCTCAAAAAAGTACTGAGTAAAGGGTGTGAATACATGCCATATTTCAGTTTTTTTATTTTTAATAAATTTTCAAAAATTTCTAAAAAACCTTTTTCGCTTAGTCATTATGGGGTATTGTGTGTAGATTGATTAGAAAAAAATGAATTTAATCCATTTTGGAATAAGGCTGTAACATAACAAAATGTGGGGAAAGTGAAGGGGTGTGAATACTTTCCGGATGCACTGTATGTATTATAAGAATATTAAGAAGACGAGTTCAGAAGAGAAATCAGATCCTTCTGTCTGGAATTAAAACACCTAAAAGTAAATTTAGTTATGAAATAAAACTTGGTCAGTTTTATTTAAACAGCCCAAAATCACAGATATGTGTTGAGCATACGATACCCTACGTCTTTAAACTCTCAGGATACAAAAAAACTCCACAGAGACGCTGAAGAATGGTCAGCAGGAAAATGTGTGTATTTCAATATTAAAAGTAACAATATTCATTATGATAACTTGAGCTCTTAAAGTTACTCTGTGTAGAATATCTATGGAAATGTAATATCTTCCAGATCATTTTGGATTATCCTCCAGTTTATCCTTTTGTCTGGAGTCAATCCCAGTTGACACTGGACCAGAGGCAGGGTTCACCTGGGCAGGTCACCTGTCTATCACAGGGCTGAATGGCATTATAGTGATGTAGAATTTACGGCAGTTTACAGTTTACATATATGACAAAGACAAAGAGTAGATCCTCACATACTGATATTGATATCCGATATCAATATATTGGCTGATAGTAATTTCATATATTTACATAAAGGCATCCTAACCAGTCTTCATATTGATCCCTCAAATTTCTTTATTACCTCTGCCAAGGAGGTTCTGGTTCCAGCCTTGTTTGTATGTCAGTGGGATTAGACAGTCCAGAACCAATTTTCACCGAACTTGTTGGAGGGATGGACCATGGACCGCAGACAAGCCCAGTACATTTTGGGGCAGATCCAGATCATTAACTGTGACTTTGACTTTTTTTCTCTGAAGTCTGGTGGATGTAGGTCTGAGCTGTCTGAGTGCCCTTCTAGTTTATTGTTATTATTATGACAAAGATCCACACTGAGCAATATAAAGGTCAAAATGTGTCAGAGGTATCTGGTGGAAAACTCTGTAATGGAGACACTGTTTCTAAATGATCTGAGATATTATTTGTCTTGCAGTTTACTGTTACTCACCAGCAGACATGATCACAGGTACCTGTGTGTCTACAATAAGCTAACACCAGCTGGCTGCCTAAAAACCTGAACCCAGTGAATAGGTATTTTTTGAGAGGATACAAACACATTAAAGAAGAACCAACAAAATAAACAAATCAATGTTATCCTCCAGATTTATAAGATTCAGTCATATAGACGAGCCTGGTGGCTGTAAAGCGGCTGAAACCGGCTCATAACAAACAGAGCTGGAGGTGAAACTCTGGGATTCCTGAATGTCAATACTGATGTGTGTTCAGCGGTGGTTCGGCCTTTCCCAGAGTTCATCGACCCTGAAGACCAACAGACCTCAGAGGACCAGACCAGGTTCCCACATCGCAGAAACCAACCCGACAAACAGCAGGACAGAAGAACGAACAGCAGAGACTGAAACCCAACAAATACTTCACATCCACCTCCTGAGCTGAGCCAACGGTAAGACCTGATGTTAGCACGGATTAAAGCCAGTCTCTGCAGGAACAAAGTGAATCTGTTTGGTGATGAGACGTGGATGTTAGGACCTGATGTGGTTTTCAGTCTGAATTTTTGACTGCAGAACTTGACATTAAATGTATTTTAGATTTTTATTTGGTATGATAACATGTGACTGACTGGGGAAGTAATTTTAAATTGAAGGGTTGTGGTGGAAATCAGGACACGGAGGTCAACAGGGTCAGATTAGTGACAACCGATAGGCTTAATGTAACTGATTAAACCGGGCTGAAACCTCGTTCTCTAACCTTTGTATTGCTGAACCCACCAGGACCAGGATTCAATTGTTCCTTTCCAACCTGTTTTTACCATAGACCTGATTCTCTGTATGTATGTAATCATGCTGAAGTGAAACATGATGACCTGAAAAACTGGTAACTATTCGGGAAAGAATTGTGACTGTTGACTTTCTGGTGGCAAAGGTGGGACGTTATGACACAGTTACAGGATAAAGCTGCTGTATAAGGATTCTGTATTTTTCTTATTGTCAACAAAGTAGAGATTGAGTTTGGACCCGATCCCAAGGAAACCACTGAAAACCTACTGTAACACAACACTGACAGGAAATAAGAGACCTAGTCTGACAGGCACCCCAGGATGGTCAGACCCTGACTGCATCTCAGAATTCATCTCGTTTCAGACCAAAACTGATCCAAACACAGGGGATATCCCTGCTGCTCAAAATACACACTAAATGCAACTGCCACTGAAAATAGTCCCCAACTAACATACTACTTCCTCCTGTTTGTATGATAAAAACCACACTGTCCAACTGTTTTAGAAAACTAATGATCCTTTTTTCATGAAACAATATATTTGTGAGGTGTTTTAAAGATTTACATCTTCAGTAGGAAACAGTGTGCTCAGAGTTGAGAGCCAGACAGAGAAGGGAAGGCAAAGAGTGTTGAGACAGACTAACAAATACAAACCATTTTGATTTGGGATTTGTTGACAGAAAGAAAAGTATACAAATGTCTACAATAAACCAGACAGCCCAGAGGGAACATCAGCCCTCCACCTTCTCATGTGAGCCACAACTACTTAATAAGATGGTAATATTTTGTGTTTGATGTTGTGAGTACAGATTAAATGAGAAAGTTCCAATATAACCAATTTGTCTGTCATTTGGGTCCTATTAGAAGGCACTGAACTGCTTTGTTGTTTATTAGTCAATTGACAGAAAATTACCATTTTAGTAAAAGTTTAATCCTTTGAGTCATTTCTAAACAAAACCTTAGGGATGAGGGTTGGACAAAACAAGACTTTTAAAGATGTTATCTTAGCCTTTGGGAAACTGATGGGAATTTTTTTGCCATTTTATAGACAAAGCAATTAATCAATACAAAAAAATAATCAGTAGATTAATTGAAAATAATTGTTAGTTGCATCTCTTTATGTTGAGTGGAAATATAAAAAGGACCAAGAATAGAGCCCTGAGGAACCCCACAGGTAAATCCTGACTGCTGGATGTGGATGTAGGCAGCCAACATGGTTGCTAACGTGTTATCCACAACTGTTTAGAGGATCATAACACTCAACAGATGCTGAGTGTCTCTCTGCCCCTTCGTAGTTAAAGAACACCTGCTGTCTTGCAGTTTGTTTGGTCTCACAGCTGGTTGGTGTTAATGTCCTGCTGTGCTTCCAGGTGTTCCAGGTGTGTGTGGAGACATAGCAGCATGGCAGTGGGTCTGCAGGTCGTGGGTCTGGTTCTGGGGGTGGTGTCCTGGTGTCTGCAGTCCAGCTGTACGTCCTCTCAGGTGTGGAAGGTGAGGAGTCAGGTGGAGTCGCTTACCAGCAGCCAGTGGCAGTTTGAAGGTCTTTGGATGAGCTGTGCTGCCACCTCGCTGGGGTCACTCCAGTGCAGCAGGTTCAAGACGGTGCTGGGACTGCCAGGTGAGGACCCAACACTGGAACACTGTGTTCTGTTCGTTTTCTATTTTTATTTGAGTTTATTAAGAAATTACATTACAAAAAACAGACCACATCACAATTATATCACACAGAGTCTGACAAAGGGAATCTAGGAATAGGCTGCACAGAAACTATTAAAATTTAACATAGGTGATCAGATGGTAACATTCAGTACATATGTAGCTTGAGTGTCCAATTAGGGGAGAAATGGTAGTAAAAGGGGCACAACAACTGCATCTGGAGAAACATCCCAGGATATACTATCCCAAAACCTTAGATGTGTCAAATGGATCCAAGGACACAGGGTTGTTACAAACAAGGCAGACGTGATTTTAAAGACAAAATATTTTATTAGAACCAAAAATATGAAATAGCAGGGAGTGGAACTGCTGAAAAGGAAAAGATATTAAAGGCAAATGAAAATCACAGCATATATAATGGATAAAACTCTATTTTATTAAATGTATAGATTTTTAAAAAAAGAAGGTGGTTGTACAAAATATTATAAAATAGTCTAACGCTAAAACACCTAAAATCATTAAAATGGCTGCCTGGTGGATGTAAAATTATGTTTTACCACTTACCTGCATCCAAATGTTCCCAACCACAACAACTGACAGGAACCAGCAAGAAGCTGCACAGAAGCCAGCAGGTTCGTTTTATAACCTGGCGCTGATGGGGGAATTGGCTGGAGGGGAAGAGGAGTCATCACAGGGCTTCATTCACCAACCCTACACTGGGAACATTCCCCACTACACAAACAAAAAAGTAAAGATCTATGTGTCGAAGCTCAATCCACCACTGCAAAACTGTGGCTCTGTGGACAGGAGTGTATTTCCAAGCTGCTAATAGTGTGAGATTAGTACATATATTGTAGTAAAGATCCCTATTTTCTTTCATTTTCCTCTCCCTTTCTTCACCTACCTCACTTCCTTTCCTTTCCTTATTACTGATTGGCTATTGTATTCACCCTCCACCCCTCATTTACCTGATAGATTTCACCTGGGCACTAGAAGATTATTTGAGCGCTTCACTCCACTCATTACCTTTTTTCACCTTCATGTGGGGCAGCAGTTATTGAATCCACTGCCCATGTGTGTCTTCCCTTTCATGTTTGAAATAAGTATTTGAGAATAAACCTTCGTTGGATTAGATAGATTTTTCATGGCCTTTGTTCTTTCATCATGCATCCTAACCTGATGCCCATGGTGATAGTTAACATTTTCTGAACCTCCTACTCAACATATCCAGTGAACACCACCTGTCCTGTTGCTGCTTAATAATCAAAGTCTGGGATTTAATGATAAATCATGATGCATGCAGAGATAAAACAGCAACAGATTTCCAAAAAACAACATCTTTGCTTCTTACAATGCCAACATGAAGATGACATGTCACTATTTATCTCATGCATCCTCTCTGTGATATAATACAATCTGTGCAGCATCTTACAGAGAAATAACCTAAGTCATTTATAATATTTATGAACATTCAGATGGAAATAATGTTTCTCTTCAGCGGTTATGTTGCCATTTCAGCCAGAGATTACCTGCATTTTCAGCTGCATTTGTAATAAATGCTACATGAATTCTATAAACATTATCTCTGCTTCTTCGTTATTAAGAAAGTGTTAGCCTTTAAGTAAACCTTTACCCAGACGTTTGTGAGCTGCAGCCCTTTAAACTATGGTCTGTCCCAGCTCACCTGCAGGCCTGCAGGGCACTGATGATCCTGTCCATGCTGGTCAGTCTGGCCTCCATCATTGTCTCTGTGCTGGGACTTAAGTGCATCAAGATCGGCAGAACCTCGGAGCCCACCAAAGACCAGATCGCCCTGAGCGGAGGAATCATGTTCATTCTGTCTGGTATGTGGCTCTAGGACTGTGGTGGGTTTAAAGAGAGAATTCAGTTATTAAAGGGCCCCCGTTCATCAGACCTGCAACCTGTGAGCTGTGTCCTTTACCATGAGATCATTTCCTCATTTAATTTTGACACGTTGAATTAATTAAAATGCATGAGCATGCAAGAGAACTCTCAGATTAATTGGCAGTTTGTGAATGACAGTCGTTAAAAGTAAAACAGGATGCTGGGGTAAGTTATACTCATAAACCACTTCTATGAAACAGGCCCCAGATAATTAACTGCAAAGTGAGTGTGGAGTGTGATCAATTAATCAGCTGCTGATCTGAATCTCACACACACATCCTGGTGGATCCCACCTGATGGTCAGTTCAGTAGCTGAATGATGCCACGCATGATCTTCGTTGTGTTAAAGTTATCAAACTTGTTCCACACGTTGACTGTATAAAGATGGATGTAGCCTCTGTCACGTCACCCACAGGTCTCTGAAGAGTGATTTTGAGACTCAGAGTGAACTGCTCCACCATCGCCATCTTGGCAGTACCTGACTCCGCCCCTAACTCCAAGCTAATCCAAAAATGGTCAATGAGTTGGGGCATATGTGGAGCTGAGACTTCGGTGTATGTGGGTTTGTGGCAAGCATGTACTCCCCCACCTGTCACTCAAAGAGGCCATACAGGGATGACAGGATGGACCTGTCCTCTTTTATAACTGTTGCAGTTTCAGTCTCTGTCTGTAAGACTCAGCAGGTTTTCTCCACAGGGAAGAAGAACAAGTTTTCAGTTTGTACAACCATTATGAGGGATCAGTGGTGTTGTCATGTGTGTGTATGTATGTTTCTGTCAGATCATATTCAGTGACAGTTTTCTCTCTCAGGTGTCTTCACTCTGACGGCTGTGTCCTGGTATGCTGCTAGAGTCATTAACGACTTCTATGACCCGCTCTATGGAGGAGTCAGGTCAGTAACACACACACACACACACACACACACACACACACACACACACGCGCGCACACATGCACCCACACACACTCGCACATGCACAAACACACACACACACACACACACGCACGCACACGCACTCACACACTACATCTGCTGTTGTCAGTGATGATGACGTGTGTTGGTGCTGCAGGTTCGAGCTGGGTACTGGTCTGTATCTGGGCTGGGCGGCCTCCTGTCTGGCCGTACTGGGAGGATCTATGCTCTGCTGCTCCTGCAGGAAGACCTCCCCCGTTCCCCCTGCAGGGTAAACCCACAGCACCACACATGTAGTACTGGATGTTGTCCACACAGGGGCGCCATCAGTCACTTGAACTGCTGTCCATGACTGTGTATCATGCACTCTATCATACAGTCAGTTTCAACACCACTGCCACAGAGAATACTGGAATCTGATTGGCTTAAGGGTGGTCAGTCAGACCCAAACCAGAACAGACGTGTGGGAAAACTTTCCAGAACCCAATGTGCATAAATAGATTTTCAGAGAGAGACCTGATCTGAGAGGGACCCCTGAGAAGTTCCCAGTCTTAACGACCCAGACACAATTAGACTTAACCCTAAAAGGTGTGGGACATGAACAGAGCCAAACGCAGAGAGAACAGTACTAGCCCCAGCATGGCAGAGGTCTTCTCTGGTCCACACAGTTCCTAGTATCCAAGACCCCTCATTGGAACCTGTTTAGGACAGATCCAAATTATATTCAGTCTGCTCAGGTCCAGGTTTAAGACACTGACCATGTAATGGCAGTGTCATTGGTTCGAATCTGGCTGGAGGCCTTTGCTGCATGTCATCCCTCTCACCCCTCATTTCCTGTTGTCTCTCTACTGTCCAGTATGGCTGCTGGTTGGTCAACATTCTGCATGTGTTGCTCCATGTAAAAACAATGACACAGACAAGTAAAATGATGACTACAAAAGTTGCAGATGATAGTAACATTTCTGAATCTTTAATGAAGCACCAGCTTTGTTGTGCATGAATCATTCATTGGCTGTGCATCACAAGCCAGTGTCTGTTTATCCAAAGATGGACTGTTACAGGAAGGAAACACCACTCTGTCTTGTTTTTGTATTTGAGAATACAGCGAGTGTCTTTTTAGATGTGAAATATCACAAGTCTTTTGGTGTAAGTCAGAACTATTGTGGCGTTGAGTCGCTCTGACTTCTGTCCTGTGTGCTCCTGCAGGCAGTTTTCATACAACTACTCCACAACAAGTCGAGGACACAGCATCTACAGAGCAGCTCCGGCCGCAGACAGCGGCAGCACCAAAGCTTACGTCTGAACCTCCCAAGCACTGCTGCTTCCTGTCTGATCTACTGTCTCAGCACAGACTCAGAAACATCACAGTCTCATTCACAAAATTAAACCGAACCAATTAAATCAATGTATTTTGTACTAAAGAAATTTTATTGTGAAGGGCACCGATCATTTGATTTTTGCCTAATCTTTTTTTATTATTGATTGATTGATTGTCTACTTAAAAACTTGTAATTACATGAGGATGATCCATGTGTTAAGTGTTAGATTTGGACATGTTGTAAATAAAATGTTTCCTGAATCTGTTTTCTAGTCTCTGGACATTGATTTCGAAGTGTTGTTCAGAGGGCATAAATCCCATTTCTGACTGAGTTCACAAAATGAATTACAACAATCCTGAAAAATGTCTGGGGGAGTAAAAGGTGCAGTGCAGAGCAAGCAAAACTTTATTCATACACATTTCATTCCAGGTGGAAGCACAATGTGCTTCACAAAGCATGAGTTATCAAGGAAGTTACAACCACAGAAATATGTGGATAGTGTAAAAATAAAACATTAGACACAAACTGAAACAAACACATAAATGATACGTATGAATTAAAAACCATTACTAAAATAAAATAATTAAGACCAACAACTGATCAGTAAAAAGGTGTGTAAAATAAAACTATTAAAAAAGTAGGAATAAAATGTGAATAAAAAATAATAAATAGTCCAATAAAAATAAAACATATAAAACCAATAACAGAATGAAAGTAAAAAAAAAAAGGGTAAATTAAGAGCAGCAAACCAGACCACTGGAGAGCAGACTAAAAAGGATCAGATTCAAAAGATGATAGCGTAGCAGCACCTCTAATATCATTAGGTAACATGTTCCAGTGGCTTGGTGCATAAAAGCTGAAGAAAGTTTCACTAGTTTTTATGGAGACCCAGGGAATCACCAGACAGCCTGCTCCAGCTTACCTGAGGGGTCGAGCTGGTTCACAAGCAGGTTAGATGGATACTGTAGGTGCAAGATCATGTATGGCCTTCAAAACAAGCATTTCAATTTTAGAATCAATTGTAAAATTGACTGGAAGCCAGTGTAACGACCACAGCACAGGTATTATATGGTCGTAGTTAAAACTCTGGCAGCTGCATCCTGTAGTAGCTGCAGACGATCCAGATGTCTCTGTGATATTCCTGTGAGCAGTGTGTTACAGTTGTCTAGCTGGCTGGGAATAAGCATGGATGAGTTTTTCAGCATCATCTTAGGATAAAAGCCCCTTACTTTTACAATAAGTGATGAAACGCTTTGACTGTGCTGTTAATGTGGCTCTGGAAGGAGATGTCAGCATCCAGGATCACTCCAAGGTTTCTAGCCTGTGTGACAGTTTCCAGAGACAGTTGTGATAATTTAACAGAGATTTCCTGTCTATTAGTTTTTGCCCCGATAACCATGACCTCTGTCTTGTCACACCCAGTTATCAATATCATTCTAATAGTGTATTTATAGGGTTCACATCATTGTGGGACAGGGAAATATATAGGCTAATTGCATGTTATGAGCATAGTTGTGTTAGGACAAACATTAGCAGTAGCAAACATTTTTTCGAGCTAAAATTCCCAAGAGGAGCATTAAAATCACATCCTTTAATATATGATAAAAACCAGTCAAGTGCTGATCCAGATAGGCCAACCCATCTCTCAGATCTCTGCATTAAATATCATGATCAATAGAGTCGAATTCCGCACTTATATCCAATAGTGCTAAGATGGAAACTCTGCCATTGTCACAATTTATTCTCAGGTCATTAGCTACATTGACCAAGGCTGTTTCAGTACTATGGTTGGGACGAGAGCTGGGTTGGTAGAGGTCCTGCACTTATACTTGACTTTTTCAACTACTTTGCTCAGGAACGGGAGGTTAGAGATAAGTCTGTAATTATTAACAATAGATAGGTCTATCTTAATAATTGAAGATTCGAGTGAGCTGGGAAAATACCAGTTTGTAGAGAGGTGTTTACAATGGTTAAAATATCCTTAGATAGACCGTTAAAAGGCTTTTAAAGAAGGAGGTGGGGATGGGATCAAGGGAAGAAGTGGAACCATTAAGACTCTGAACCAGGAAGGCAAGGTAGGAGGAACGTGAGTGTTTATGGGAACCTGCTAAGAGCTAATGGTGATAGAAATTTGCACAGATGCGCCCATCCAAATATCAGTTCTGTTCATTATTTACTTTTATATTGTTTAGGGTTCTAATATAGCATACAGTATGTGTTCTATGACTTCTTTTTGTCCTCCAGACAGAGGGAAAGACAAGGACAGCGGCATCTAAAAGAATTCATGCAGTAAGTGTACGATCTCTTGATCATTGATTGAGCTGTAGATAGATATCATAAACCTTCAGACATCCCATCTAAATTTATTTTGTTCAATCTCAAGGCAGGACAGCAAAACGGGTGCTCAGTTTTACAGATGTGGAACACAGACATTTGCAACCACCTCTGGTATTGCTGCAAGACTGCTGATATCTATGAGGAGTTCTTTATAAGTATTAGAAAATAACTATAGTGTTTATATTTCCCTTTTCTCTCTGGTTACAATGTTTACTTGTGATTTGTATGACCTGGGTTTGATGTCTCTCTGGCCAGTACATTGCTCAACACACAATACATTTGTAACTACTTTTCCTCAGGATATGTGGATTGGGCGACTGCACCACATTAGTGGACAACATGCATGGGCCCTTGGTGCCTGTTGCCATGGCCCCTTGGTGGAGAGAAGAGAGGCAGCAGGGTCCTGTGGCACATCAGAGACTGACAGAGATTGTTTTTGATGCAAACTGGCTAAAGAACATCCACAAGTTTTTGCATTTCAGTTACATCAACGCAGGTCTATGTTCAATGCACTGATTTCCCCTATGAATATAATTCTGTAAAAATGCTGCTGTAAAAATACTGCAAATTGTAATACCAGAGCATAAAGCATTTGTACACCGTTTCCCCAGTGCTCTCAGGTCCACTACAGAACTAACCCTAACCATAATAATCATAATCATGCCTCAGCTTCTATTCACCAGTTTATACAGCTGGGACCATGCTGGCTGGCCTGGGCTACAATCACCACATCAACAGACCAGCCAAGAGAAGAGATGACGCTCACTTCAGTAAGTTTTATTATAACTACTCATGTACATATTGGTCTATAAACTTCCAGGTGCTGAGTCAAGGCAGATCCAGTAATACGATGAATACAGTTACATTGTTTTGTTTTTGTAAGGAGAATGAAATTCGTGTATTAATGCCATTTTAAGGTGTAATACACACTGTAGTACTGTGCAGTGTAAGGTAATATGATCATTTCACTAACTAACTCTTTTCTCCTTTGCCAGGTATGGAAAGGTGTACAACAAGAAGTCCAGGATGTGGAGCTTGTACACAATCGAGGTGTACAAGCACTACCAGTACATTCAAGACCAAGAGTGCTATTCTGCGCAGAACGCTGTGTTGCTACTGAGGGGATGCCACGGCACAAAGCCATGAGGCCAGATGATGGCCTTCTGTCAGGTGACGCTGCCCTAAGCACCCAGGAGCTGTTGCAGAAGCAAGTCAGCAGAGGGTTAGGTGAGTTGGGAAACAAACTTTCCAAATATCATCCAAAGATTCTGAACCTCAGAACTTCTTATACTGATCTAAAATACTGTAGGTACCTCAGCATAGCACAACCATATAAACATGTGGCTTTGTCGCCAAACACAAATATACTGACAAATCACTGACACCATCATCACCAAATGATTATGAAATGTTGCTAACTAAAGCAAACTTGATTATTATCGAATTACAGTAAATGGCGAAATGAATGTTCAAATTTGATATAACAAAGGCCTACTTCTATTTATGACCTAAAGTACATATTGCCAAATACTTATACACTATAGCTGAGTGAAAATTGATATTTCACTTGATGAAATGCAGACAAACCAGTCTTTAAAATGCTGCAATTACTACGGGGCGTCGAGTGGAGCAGTGGGTAGAGCAGGCGCCCCATATGTAGAGGCTACAGTTCTCAGTCGGCCCCGGTTTGACTCCTGCATCGGACGGCTTTTACTGCATGTCATTCCCCCTCTCTCTGAATCCCCATTTCCTGTCTCTCTCTCACTGTGCTATCAATAAGGGCATAAAAAAGCCCCAAAAATATACTTTAAAATGCTGCAATTACTATCATATATGTAATTCTGATATTCTTTCTAAAAGACAGTCACTGCCAAAGACTGCAGAAGATTGCTAATGCACCCACATGATTTTCCAGACACAGCAACTAGGGATAACAACTGTCACCCTGTCCTAGTGCTCTGTGTTCTTACACAACAAACTGTCTGTAAGCTGCACAGCTGAACTGCTGCTTGATCTCCCTGGACCATCAGCCTCTGCCAGGATCTTATTCCAGATGTGTCTGGCAAGGTGCAGCTACGACCTCCTCCTGCAAAATATTTGCTTCATGGAAGCATGGATATGCAGCAGTTGGAAAGGACAAGGTAGTTTGACCTGTGGAGGAGCATCTGCTGCTGTCATTTCTATGATAAAACTTAAGTCCTAGGTCACGCGTTGGACAGAGCTCCAGCAGGTGATGTGACTGTTCCAGGTCCAGTCCTCGAATTCTGGTCTGTGCAACAACAGATAACAAATACTAATAGATTAATTGAATTTTGTATTTGTGGTGTTGGTCAGAAAAAAAAGATAGTAATATGCTATTACAGATGAGGTGAGGCGCTGCAGAAGGTCCCAGCTTCAATCCATCTCCAGCTAATTTTAATCGTGTGTGTGTGAGCCATCCGTCCATGGAGGTGTGTCACTTTTCAGAAGTCTGTTCGTCAGCAGACACATTTCTACACAGTATAGAGTTGTTTCACCAGAATAATCTGTGTCATACAGCAGATTGAAAACATTTACAGGTTGTCTGATTGATGTGGTTCCAGAGGTGATGACTGTCCTACAGCACACCTGTGTTTCATGACTAGCAAATAGCAGAAGGGAAAGAGTAGCATTACTGCTTTGTGTTCTCTGTATTTGTGTCTCCAGAGCGCAGCATTATGTCAGATTTAAGCATAGAGAAAGATCCACATGAATTAGATTTTGAAGAGATGATCATCTACAAAATTATTTAATGTGAGCCAACAATAAATTGTTCTGTGCTCAATTAAATTTTTTATCATCATATATATCATTACTCATTGGCTTACTCCAGTCTGATAACAAATATGATAGTGAATGATTATCTCTGATTGGCTGTTTTGTCTCTTGTCTGATTTTGATTGATTATCTACCTCATAATCCTAAATCGTGGGCGGAAGCAGACACATCACTGTGGTGGCAGCTCACATATAAACCTGCGTCTGATATATGTGAAGGATGAAGTGTTTTTGCCAAGAACAACATCCTGATCCTGTAGAGCGGGTTATATGTTGAAAATATAGTCCTCAAATGGTTTTAAGTTAAAGATCATAATCCATAAACTCCAACATCAGACTTCAGAGGAGAAGTGACGGAAACACATGAGACAGATGCTTTGCTGTTTGTATGTAAAGACAAAAAACAAAAAAACTGCATCATTCAACATTAATATGATATCAGTTTTTAGAGCCATTTCTTTCTTTCTCACCAGGAACAGTGGGCATGAGTACACTCTGTTAATGACTCAACAAGAGTCTGATGAGGCGAGACCAGGAACCTGATCAAGTCTGGACCATGAGACAAATGGCTCATTGAATATACAGGACAAATGTTCACATAAGTATAAATAAATATATAAATAAGTGCAGAAATAAATAATTAAATACATACATGAATGAAAAATAAATATATTTTGGTAATGAAAAATGCTATTTGTGTAATTTTACATTTATGTAATTATGCATTTATATATAGTCATTTATTTCGGTATATCTGCATTTATTTAATTATTTATGTATATATTTTTTCATTTATTTCTTTATGCATTTCAAGATTTATTTATGTATTTATTTCTCTATTTCTACATTTATTGCTTTATTATTTCTGTGTCCATATGTTAATTAGGTGGGCGGTCCTAAAGTTGGATTGGTTATAGCAGAAGCTGGATTGGTTATAGCAGTGTGATCGATTGGATGGATGGATGGATGGATGGATGGATGGATGGATGGATGGATGGATGGATGTACTACTACTGACTTGACTTGACTGGTACACAGGAGCTTTGCCTTTAGTTTGCTACTAGCCGCTTAGCTAAACTAATGTTTAATTTACTTCAGTGTTGTTTATACATCACCAAATATTAACAAACATTATCTCAAGGCACTTTACAAAGTGACCTCACAATATTATAGAGAGAAACCTGACAGTCCCCTCCACAAGCAGGACTCGGCAGTGGAGAGGAAAAACTCCTTTTTAACAGGAAGAAACCCCGGACATCCTGAGTGTCACCCACACTGAGTCTCACAGAGACCCGGTCCAGGTGAGAGGAGCTAGAAGGAGAGAGAGAAGAGAGAGAGAGAAAGACCAGGAACAGCTAAAAAATGCTAAAATTCTAATTTTATAGCCACGATATGGTCTGACAACATCACCAAACACATTTACTTGTAAATGATCAGTCAGAGAGAAAGTTAGAAGCTCATCCACATCTCTGTCAGCTGCTGTGTGGACTGGATGTGCTGCTCTGCCTCTCTGCCACTCACTCAGTACAGTAAAGGCAGAGAGAGGAGGGGGCGGGGCAGTACTGGTGACGCTCCTTTATGGAAAGTAGCTATGGTTTGTCCTCATAGTCAGTAGATTTGTTGCTTGGTGCTTTTTGAAAAAAATGTCACTGAAGAGTCTAAAAGTCGATTAGTTGCCAACACTGGAAAGGCAGATCCAATCCAATCGATCACACTGCTGTAACCAATCCGGCTTCAGACTGAGATAGGACCGCCTACCTAATTAACATACAGTCAAGAAATAAAGAAATAGCCTACATAAATGTAGAAATAGAAAAACAAAAACATAAATAAATGTGGGAATAAATAAATAAATGTATAATTAAAAAATAATAAATGCAGAAATAAATAAGTGTAAAAACACAGAACTAGCATTTTCGTTACGTTATGTACGTTATGTATTTATGTATTTATTTATTTCTACATTTATATATACTTGTGTCATATTAGTCCCTCATAATTAAAGTTTAATATTTGTAAATTTCTTCTTGTGCAATGTCCCAATAATTTCCTAAAGCAACTGTTCACTGTAGTTTTTTTCATTAATCAACAGGAGGAACTAGAGCATTTGTTGGGGACTATTTTCAGAGGCGGATTAATCTCCATTTGGTTCTGTAGTGAGTATTTGTGGCAGCAGGACAGTGTGTGTGAGACTATATATGTGAGTATATTCTACTTTCTATTTTTTATGACTCCTCTCTTCTATGTCACTAAATTTCACTTCATCAATGAAAACCTCTGAATAAGTTTGATTGTTATTTGATTGTTAATTGATATCACGTGATTATTAATCTGAAGCTGTTTCAGAGGAGTCATTTTGAAATAAAAACGTCTGTGATGACGTAAAAATTATATCCAATGAAACTCAGTTATGATGAAAATGAATGACAACTTTCAAATTTCATAATAATGAGTTTTAATAATGTTCATAAAACTATAGATCTCCCTGTTTAGAATTCATAAGCACTACATAAACAATTCTGAATGATTTATAACTATAGCTATAAGAACATTGCAGCTGTTCATTAATGTTCAGTATTTGTTCTAACTCATGAAGACATTTTATGTTATTCCAGCTGTGTTGTACTATATTGTCGTTCAATAACTGTTTATTTTATTTGGTGATTGTACAGATTAATAAACCAATTATTAGGTCTTTATACACTGATTATACAGATAAATAAATGTTACTGTTATTTCACAAATTGTTCATTTATTTATGAATATTCATATTTTCTGATTTTACATGATTTATTTATATTAACTATTTGATACTGAACACTTTGGGGTTCCTTAATCACTGTAATTTCTTTATTTTCAAAGTGTAAAAGCATGCAGTTCAACTCTGTGCCACCAGAGGGCAAACAGATCATGATCTATTATCATCACAGCTCATCTGTCAGAGAGATGAACAGCTGTGTCAGAAAATATCTGGTTCTTTGATTGGAAAAAAAAAAAAAGACCTGCAGGCATACAAACGGAAGGAGAGCAGTCAACTACAACTCCCAGGATTCATTGCAGCAACAAACATTCAATCACAGAGCACAAAGCCTGTTGTTGAAGCTAAAGAGGACACTTTGTAGAAACCTGATCAAACATTCAAATATTTAAATCAGCCTCAGTTTCTGACTCTGGATCAGTTTGGTATCAACTCAGTAACCATGACGACGGATAAATATTAAAAATTCATATGGCTATTTGTATTTCCCCCAACAGGGACGCAGGTAATAAATCCATACAAAAATAAAAAAATATGCTTGATGGACTGAAAATAAATCAATGTATTCAAAATTTGCCAAAAGGCTTTAATGAATATGAATACCAATAAGCATATCAATAAACAAAGCAGGAGGAATATGTAAATACAATTAGATAAATAAATGTGGAAATAGGAAGTAAAACAAATAATTGTAAATTATGAAAACAAATAGATTAAAAAATAGGAAAAAAAATCATATATGAATATGCTATACAAGTATGCAATAAATATATATACGTTTTTAAATAAAAAAGGAAACATTTAAATAAGTAAATGGTGAAATAAATCAAGAAATACATGGGAAACAGTAAATACACAAATACATAATAAAGAAATATAAAGTAAAGTAAGAAAAAAGTAACATTTCTGGAGCACTTATTTATTTGCATATGATATTTATTTTCCCCACAGAGATCACATTTTCATGACTCCATAGCACAATACTGTAAAATATTTCAGTAATATGAGTAAAAACTACATGACTAAATGTAATTTGTGTCTTTATAAAAAATATTCTAAAGATAAAACCTGCAAATAAAATGATAAATTGAACATTTTAAACAAATGTTTTTTGTTCATATTTCAGACAGACAGGAAACAGTTGGATGATTTGTCTCTTTTCTGTTTTCTGTGGAGAACTGCAGGTTTTACTTGAGGGAATCTGGCTGATGACTCCAGAATCTCTCATCACATGTTAATGGAGGGAAATCGAATAGGAGCTCCACCTTGAGACGCACAGTCAAACTCTGACATTTATAGGAAGAGAAAAGACACTTGTATATTTAAAAGAAATACAGTGATGCATTTGTCAGGTTGTAATGTCAGAACCCGGAGACTGAAGGAGATGTTGGAGGAGGAGACATGGGAGAGGAAGGTGATGTGGTAAAGATACTTCACTGAGTCAGGATGAGGAAACACTTTTCTATCAGCAATGAAACAATGACAGAGATCTGAGATGCTGTTGACACTAGAACTGTTTCTCAGTGTGTTTGCAAGTTGTCACTTATCTGGATTTAAATCTTACTTGATCAGCGACTGTTTTAAAATAATAAATACATCAAAAATACATGAAATGTTCAACATAGATGTGTCTTCAAATAGTTTTTGCTGTGGCTACAGTAGAGCTGAAGCTACTAGATGTTTAATCGATTAGTCAATCAACCGATAAATAATCATCAGTTAATCTTTTGTCAAGAAAAAAAAGTGAAACCATATCGTTCTCTGACTCAGCCTCTCAGATGAAAGATTTATTGCTTTGTCGCAACTCACGTGAACAAAATATCTTTTTGGGGGTTTTTGGACTTTTGGCCAAACAAAACAAATCACCTGAGCCCTTCTTCTCTGTCAAGCTGTCACGGGCATTTTTTGACATGTTTTTGATGTTTCATGGACTTAACCATTAATCAATTCATTGAAAAGATGACTGGCAGATCAACTGATCACATAAATAAGCATTAGTTACAGCTCTAGGCCAAAGCTCACAATAGAATAGAATATAATAGAATGCCTTTTTTATTGCACAATAGTACAATGAAATTTAAATTGCGATTCCTGAGTGGTGCAACAGCAAAAACGCGAAGAATGGATTCTTGATGTAAAGCCAATCAAACAACAACAAAGGGACAGACGTCTCCAAACAACGTCATTTTGTCTCTTCAGTCTGGGGGACTTGTTCCCATGGAGGAGGGGCCGGGGCCTTTCACATGTCTGTGTCATAATCTGTCTGTAATCAGTGTGTATAGTGTGTATTTCCACCAACTTGACCAAGTCCAGGGTGTGGTGTGCGTGTGTGTGTGTGTGTGTGTGTGTGTTTGTGTGTATGTGTGTTTGTGTGTGTGTGTGTGTGTGTGTGTGTTTGTGTGTGTGTGTGTGTGTGTGTGTGTGTGTGTGTGTGTGTGTGTGTGTGTGTGTTTGTGTGTGTGTGTGTGAGTGGCTGGGGGCTGACAGGGGAGGTGGTGGTCAGAGGAAGAGGAAAAGATGACCATTTCCTGCTGCAGCTAGAAAATAAAACAAACAGGAAACACAGAGCAGAGCTCCCAGAGAGCTCAACAAGGAGCAAGTGGAGGTGGATAGAAACCAGTAGAGTCAGACACAACATCTGAGAAGAGAACACAGGAGAACAGGAGAACCCAGTAGAACCTGGTGAACAGAACATCAGACAGAGCAGAGGAGGAAGACGATCAGACCAAGAGAGTAAAGAACAGCAGAGAGCAGGGTAGAGCTGATCTGAGAACAGCAGAACCCGCGACAGGAACATCAGGCCTGACTGAATCATAATAGAACCCAGTAGAACCCTGAAGAGAAACATCAGAGACAAACTCACTGTGGAGTTTAAACAACCAGCACAACAGCTGTTGACCTGGACTTTCTGACACACACACACACAAACACACACACACACCAACGTGCACACAAACACACACTGTATGGAGATGTCACAGCCGTGAGGAGGAGTTGTGGATTATATTTTTATTCTGCCGAAGACGAAGAAAAAGGTAAGAGCTGCTCCTTCATCTGTGTGTGTGTGTGTGTGTGTGTGTGTGTGTGTGTAATTACTCATTTTATGGGGACATCTATTATGTTTTTTTAAAGATCAGCACACACCTTCCCTTGAGAAAGAAATAATACATGATAAGCTAATTAATAAAACATGATTTTTCAAAAATCAAAGGAGGTAAATGACAATAAGACAAAAAAGTTCAGCAAATCAAAAGACAATAATCATGTGAAAAGAAAAGGTTTTCTGACTTCTGACAGTTTTGTTTCAAACAAAATCAGCATGTTTCTTCATGAACTATAATATTTAAAAAGAAATGGGAAATCTCTCTTTCATCCACGGAAACACAGATATTAGGAAAATGTTTTTCATTAAAGTAAGTGTACAGTGTCCGAGCTACATACGACACAGGAGACAGACAGTGCTGCCACATGTGACTGATAAAAAGTCATTCAATCAGATCCCAGAATCTGCCCCAAGGATCATAAAATCAATTTTTCATCTTCCATTTATTTTGTTCATTTCATGTATAAGTGATTTTTTTCCTACAAAATCTGTTGGATAATGTCACATTAAACTTTAAAAGTCTTCACCTGTATGAAGAGATGCAAACAGGAAGAACATTGGGCCTCATTCACCAACCATTCTTAAGAAGAAATTTCTTCTTAAAACCCACTTACACACTTTTTACAAAGAGTCTGACATTCACCGGTGTTTTCTTCTTTGGGATTTGTTCTCAGGTGAGAACAGAATCTACACACACTCAAGAGCATTCTTACGCACATTTGAGTGCTGCCAGGTTTGAGCAAAATAAGTGGTTATTGCGTTTTCTTCTGTTCTACAGTTATATAATATATTATATACAATAATACCTATTTCTAATATAAAAAAAAACTTTTGTTATTTTACAAAGCATGGTCTTTTAAAATAAATGAGCGCTACATTAACACTTAATTGCTTGTTTGTGGCTCACTTCCTGCAGCAGTACCTCCGCTTCACAACTACTAAAGTTCCTTTTGCGTTTTGATTCCGGTGCTCCGTCTTTAGATTTTTGTTTTGGCATTTTCTCAACTTTCCCTTACGGTATCTCTTTGTGACTTCTGTCTGAGTCTGCACACGACCCTTCAGTCTCACGCCCTTTTAAGGGCATTTTCGGGCGTTGCCTGTGCTAATTAGGGCCAACTGGCGCACGCTTTCAATTTACCAGGAGATTGGCATTCATCAATCTAAGAACACAGGTGCGCACAGTTCTGTGGTTTAAGAACACATTCATGAATCTGACGTAGAGTTTTCTTAAGAACTTTCTTAAGAACAACTTAAGAAAGAATTTAAGAAAATACTTATATTGGTGCATGAGGCCCAGTGAGTTACGCTGTGGGCTACAGCTTAAGCCCCATTTTTATCTTATATTTGTTCCCATTTCGGAAAATGAACTAAGCCAAATTATCTATTGAAAGTTTCTGTCTGCAGTGTATCATGATGTACGGACAGCTATCACTGGATTACTGTGATACTGAAGAGAACATAAAAACAAGTTCTGCAGTTATTAGGAGCGTCTTTCTTCTCTGATTTCTAAGTGGGTTTATGGAGGTTAACTTTGGAGGCACAGCAGAGATAAAGATATCCTCAGGAAGTCTGAGTCACCCTGAATCTAAAAACATGTGTGTCATGCTTGTGTGTTCAGATCTGACTGACTTATGACTCAGATTTGATTTTTTGGGTTATAAAGTATTTACCTTCAATGTCCACAACGAGCAGTGTGTCACTGCAGCTGCTGCTGTTGATTGTGTTGACCAGCAGCCAAACACCTGCATGCACCTGTCCCTCTCCCCTCACCCCTCTCCTCTGCTCTTCTCTCACAGTTTGAAAAGCTCTGGAATATATGTAGCACTATTAGAGCCCGGCTTGACAACACTGGGGTGAAGACAGACAAAATGTGTACACACACACACACACACACACAGTGTGGGGCAAAAAGCAGGTTCCCACAATGTTACAGAGAGAAATCTATGAATGTTGTGTGTCAGTGTAAAGTAACAGTCAGTCGGTGTTTAACCAGTCGAACCACCAGATGCAGGTGCTGACAGACTGAAATGAGTCCTGCAGCTCAGACTGATGCTTTCGGTTCCAGTGTTTGAAATATCATGATATTTTGCCTACAACAACCTATATTTATATTATATATATTTATATTCAGCTCAGCCAGTGTCTCTGTCTGCGCTGCTGCTGAACACCAGGAATTCAGATCTGAGTGTTTCCTGTGAATTCTCACCAGAATCCAGAAAATACATGTGATTCTGCTTGTAATGTGTGTCTTTGTGTCAGTGTGTGTTGTGAATTCATACACTGTGGAACAAAGACACCCCCAAACATCAACTCTATCCACGACTGCTGTAGATGTGTCTGTTATTTCATCAGTGTAACATGAACTCATCAGCAGCAGCTGTATCCCGCTCTTATGTTGTGTGTCACATACATTCACACGTGTTAGCTTCATGACTGTGGACAGTGTTGGTCAGTTGTAATAACTCTGCTGATCCATCATCAGCTCACATTTTAATGTGTCCAATATCTGCAGGACTAATCACATCCCAATCATCCTCAGTTGGACTCTGTGGTTACATCTAATTAGCGAATGTTAGCATACATGCTAAACTAAGAGGTGTTGAATCCAGCTCGGAGCAAACTGCGCTCTACATACACTGATTTAGATTTAGTTGTTTTCTTTTGATCAAAAAATAATTTTAGTCAGTTTTGTTTTGTTTTAGTCACAAAAACTAAAATATAAGTATAATATATGTTTCTGAACATTTTGAGACTACAGCGGTCATTTTTTCTTCCCTCTTCTCGTCTTCCTTCCATTTCCGATGTGCACAGTAACCTTACTCACAGGTGTCTAAATCATTAGTGTGTGCAGCAACTATGGCTGTGCACAGTTGGGGTACAACTTACTCCATCTTTGTTGTGTACAGTTACTGTGGTTACAGCCGTCTACATCTCTGTCGTGTACAGTTACTGTGGTTACTTCTGTCTCCATCTTTGTAGTGTACAGTTACCATGGTTACTTCTGTCTCCATCTGTGTTGCGTAGTTACCATGGTAACAGGTGTTTCCTTTTTATTCCACGAAATGCCCTCTCTGTCACTCCTGCCTTCTTGGCATTGGCATTAGAATTAGCAGTCTACCAGTCCTCTGCAGAGCAACTGATGGTTCAGACATAGATTCACATTTTGTTTTCAGCAGCTGAACTGGTTCATGTTCCTATACATCTGCTGGATGTTCATGTTCCACAGGAGAGACGCCGAGATTTAAAGCAGCTGATGGCATGCAACAGCAGTGCACGGCACATGCAGAACTCTTCAGCCTCAGCAGTACTGACAGACGATGTAACCGAAACAGACCTGTGTCTACTGGACAGACATGAAACTGAAATCCCAGAAACTGTTGTACTGTTCATTTTAAACAGCGACTGACTTCCTGCTCAGTACATTAAAGTATCTCCTGTTACCAGTGAGTGTGTTTCCTCAGCTGGGTGTGTGTGCTGACTGACACCTTCCTCTGAAAACCTGTGTGTGCGTGTGTGTGTGTGTGTGTGTGTGCGTGTGCGTGCTGACAGACTGATAGAATCAGGGGTGACTCCGGGTCATTAATACTACCTGCTCACTCAATACGAGTCCTGTCCAAACCTTGATTCCCCTTCCTGCTACTAACTGGGAAATCATGCCAAGGTGAGTCTAGTGCATGCTGGGTGGAAGTAATCCTGCTGTACATGATGCAGTCAGACCCTGCTTCCTCACTGTAAACCCGAATAAGTTCAGAAAACTCAACATTTTTGTCGTAACTGATTACATCAGAACTTTTAAGTTATCCTGATAAATTTTTTGAGTTACACTATACTTAAAAAATACGTGTTCAGTTGACTTAATCTATATTCTAAGTTCAATATACATTTTTTTAATTTCCTTAACTTAATATTTATGTCTTCTTCATACTTAAATGATTTGATTGAATATACTTATAAAAACTAAATTACATGGACTTGAAAACATTAACTGAACACAATGTATTATATCAATAGTATCTACTCAAAATATTACACCTTAATGAACTTAAAATATTTACCACTTGCCAACTTAAAATGTACAAGACGCCCTGTTTTCAGAGAGCTGTGTTTTCTGAGAGATTCTGCCCCCCAAAGACATGCCAAAAAAAGTAACTGCAAATTCAGTTGTGCAGATATAGTTGTGTACATGTAACTGTAGAACTGTAACCATGTATGTATGATTGTGCAAGAAAAACATCATCCATGCAATAAAAGGTTCTTGACTAAAGTGTTCCTGTCAGAATTACAACAATTTATTAGGGTATAAAACTGCACCTTAAAACCTACCTTTTAAAAAGGTATTAACAACTGTTACATTTAAAAACAATTTCTTTTCAGAACAATATATCAAGCTTAGTAAAACTGTGAAATGTTGAATAACATTAAAGTGCAACACCTGGAGTCAAACATTTTTTTTTTTACAAATATATATTTTAGCAGCCTGTTTTGAATCATTGGGGATGAACAAACTTCCCCGTCTCTGCACTGTATTTTCTCAATTAATTAAAAAAAAAAATCTTATAAAACTAGCAGCGTAGACATCTAAATTTGTGCAAATGAGGAAAATGAAAAACGTACCAAATAAAACAGAATAAAATACAATAAATAAAAGAAAATATAATATAAATAAATAACTGAATTACCATTAAAAATTAGGGCAAGGAGGCAGTACAATAAAATAAACAAAAAATGTACCTCTCATTCTAAACTTATAAAAAGCCCACTGGGCATACCAACATTTTAACAGACATGTCTATAATATCAGACACATCTAAGAACAACATGGCTGTAATAATGTTGCTGACATGAATCACATTTATACATGCCTGCTGAGTGCAGTACTATACGTATTGAACTTTTGTAACGTTACGTTACTCACCGCTTCGCGCGCGAAACTTTCAAATCCTGAAGTCGGGGTCCCCCGGAACACAAAACACAGATAAAAGACAATTTTGCAACAGCACGGCGAAAAAATGTGCGTTGTTGTGCAGGTTTTTTGATGAATATGAATGTTTTTCCTTCTTTCTTCGCTCCGTTGCATCCCTCGCTAAGGTCCAGCCATCTTAAATTTTCTTGATACGTGCCCTGAACAGTTGGGTGTAGTGACGTCAGACGTCACGTCCCCTCACGTACGCCTGTTCATTTAGACGTTTCAAGTTAAGTGACAGTGTTCACTTAGACATACTAAGCCCTGTGAAATCAAAACGATATTATTCGTTAAGAATACTTAATGTTTCAGTGTCGGGTGAACTAATTAGCCCACTTTGATTTAGTTGCCGGCAATAGTTATGAGTTTGTAGTACTGTTCGGGTTTACAGTGCTGTTTCAGGACTATAACATCCAATCCGATCTAAAAGAGGCAAAAACAGAAAACTGTTACAACTCTCAATGGGGGAGTGGGGACTCAGGGGACTCAGAGGATCCAGGACCAGTGTTTCTCCACAAGGTCATTGCTCTGTCCTGATCCTGATCATTTCAGAGGTTTGTCCCAGGTTTGGTTCTGGTCTGATACCATGTAAAACCAGATCCAGGACTGTTGTATTTATATCTTAACTGTCAAATGTGCTGTCATGAAGAGAATCACAAGTCCCCCAACCTAAACCACTAAGTAAAGTATCGGAGTGATTCTTCCCTTACTGCTCTTTAGTGCAAGACGATGGTTTAAATTTGAAGACAAATTTTCTTTTAATGCTATTTGTTTTTGAGAGATACAGCATATAACAAGTCAGAATCAAACCATGAATGTTGTCTTCTCCAACCAATCAGCCCTCAGAGTTCAGACTCCTCTGTGGTTTATTTAAGCAGTCATATTAGTGTCTGACCTTATAGCTCCTCCTCTGGGGGAAGTGTGTGTGCTGAACACTGACTCAACATATGAGAGAATGTGAGGAGTGTGTGGTTCAGAGGAAAAGAAAGAAAAGAGGAAAAGTGGATTGAGAAATGGCAGAGTAAATATTCTTTATCAGTGCTGTGGACACAATCATTTCTCTTTTTCTGCACATGACAAAAAAACTCCACAGCTCTTAATCAAACATTAATCAGCTGAAAGACCGAAAACCTGCAGTCTCTCCAGTTGACTGAGGTTTGTCCTTTTGTGTCATTATAAAAAATAAAATCAGCAGAGCTTTGTGTTTCGATTCTGTCTCTGAACAGCCTGAATATGAAACTTTAATAAACCAATGAGAGCAGCAAAATAAGACCCACAGTTAGACTTCTCCTTTTCTGACCCACTGACCTAACAGCTGATTCTGCTTCACGGCTCTCTGCTCAACATGTATCTCTGTATGTCTCTCTTGCTGTTGTGTTCTCAAAGTCAAGGGTCACAGACAGTCAACAGTCATTTCAGCCTTTTACGGTTATTGAAATTATTTTCTTACAGTGTAATAAAATGTGAAGGATTTTCTACAGACTGAGAAGACGAACACTGAAGCCACAGCTGCATTTTTTTTTACAGTACATAATATTTTTGTAGTTCTTATATCATTGACATGAATATGAGATATCACCCAGCTTCTCTCACCAGTTTTCATTCATCGGTTTTCTCATATTTATGTTTTGCTCATTGGTAAGAATGAAACTCGATTTCTAAGAGCAGTGTTGTGCAAGTTCACACTTCATAGGAGCTCAAAATTCAGTTCATAAAGATTTAAATGAACTAGTTTACAGTCATAGTTCACAATTTTGAATTTGAAGTTCACAGTCCAAAATGTTAATTTCTTTTTGTTCCGTTGAACCTCCTCCCACCCTGGTCATTACCACATCAGTGTAAACTACTGAGCCTCAGACAGACTTTCAAAAGCCAAGACAAACCAATGTGAGTAAATGTTTTATGTGAGTTTGACTCAGGTGGAGGACGGATCATGGTCTAACGCTTTCTTCATGATTTCTTGTGATCATCGTTCACTCAGATATTTCTAAAGAGTGGTCGGATGCTTCAACTCGATGTGTCGTTTCACGTTCATTACTGATGTTCACACAATTTGGATAAAAATGTGAAATATTTTCACTTGGAATCTGAACTAATTTGTTCATAGTCCTAAAGTCTTCAAGTCCTTTAGATGTTCATATGTTTCAGCAGAACCAGGAGCTGTTTTGTTTGAGTTTCCAGCACAGGACACTGGACACATGCCAGGTGCTGTAGGACACAGTTCTTCTTCTTCTCATGTCTTTTGGTGGCACACAGCTTCTGGGGGCATTGCTGCCCCCTTTCTGGTGTGTGGGCACCGTTAATTCTTGTAAATGAACAACGCTCATTTTGGCATTCATTAGTTGCAAACGGCACACAGTACTGCCCAAAAGCGTCTGAAGGCTGATGATCATAAAATCGATTTTACGAACCTTCTAAAGCTGAAGAGCTGTTTCCTGAAGATGCTAATGATCAGTGATTAGTAACTCTGGCCCGGAGCTTCAGAACCTGCTGGATCCAAAAACTGTCTCATTAGAGTTGTAACGTTTTTCAGTTTCTTCAATGATGTTTGATGTAAAATTAGTGATAAAGTTTAAAGGAGAAAATAAGAAAATAAAACAACTATAAATGAATTCATCAGTTGATGTTTTTGTCATCGTCCTCCTCCTCCTCTTTTATCTTCATTTCGTCTTAAATTTTCCTGGTTTTATATTTTCATCTTCTGAGTCTTCTCTTTGTATTCATGTTGTGTGTGTGTCATTTGTCACATGTTTGAATCCAGCACTGATTTATTTTAGATTGACTGTGACGCTCAGAGGAGCATCAGTTCAAGTTGTTTGTGTTATTTATCTAATTGCTTCAGTCTCATGATCAGACCACTGACTTAGTTATGTTTCCTCTGGTTTCCAACAACAGGACCTGAAGCTGAGTGTGTCAACGTTCTGGTTTTTACTGTCTGGAAACATTTTTGTGAATGAAACAGTTTCACATTCCTTCTGTTCATTGGGTTGAAATTAATTTAAGACAACTGCGTGCAGTTTAGTGACTTGGATTCATGGATAGAACACTGAACACAGGCTCTGGGCCCCCCCTGGCCTGGCCGGGGGGCCCCTGGTCCAGAACCTCAAAGTCAACAAAAATGACACAAAGACAGTAAACAACTACAAATGACACGGCCTTGTTGTCTTTAGTCTGGGGGGTCTTGCTCTGATGTAGTAGGGGTGGGGGCCTGTTACATGTCTGCCCATTGTATTTTCATCGGTCCATGGGAACATGAACAAAACAAATCTCTCCCAGAGTGTAAAGGTTTAGATTTGAGTGTTTTCTCCACAATTACTCAATACACACTCAGAGTTGAGTAACTGTGGAGAGAGTCTGTTCCCTGACCCTGGAGGATTCTGCTGGTCATTAAGATAAGAGTGTGTGTGTGTGTGTGTGTGTGTGTGCGTGTACACATCTGGACAGAGCAGGGATGTTACGCAACAGCCCTGTTGGAGCAGAGATCTGACCTGAGATCAGAGAGAAAGAGGGAAAGTGAGCAACAGCAGAAAGACTGTGGACTGAAAGAGGATATCAGATGTGTCTCCATGGTAACCTCAGTCGGTTTGTCATACAGTCTACATACATGCAGACATGTTCAGACATTTTCAGAGACATAAGGATATCGGCCGTTAACCCTCCTGAGATCAGCTTTCAGTCAGAGTCCATGGTCATCTTCTCAGCAGCTCTTTGTTCAGCTTCATGATGTCATTCCCTTCTTTGGTCTCAGACATGAAATCTGATGTTTGTTGTTGCCACATTAGTTTGTGTGAAGGTGAATGAAGCTTCATGTTGTTATTGCACATCAGAGCTGCTCCATGGAGGCTGATATACTGATCAGGACTGGAGAACAGGAGGAATTTAGTCTGCATCTCTATCAGTGGAGCTTTGAAGTGAATTGATTTCATCAGGTACAGTCAGGTACAGGTGTGTTAGGTATAAACTGATTGTATTGTGTCCTCCTGTCCTCGAGAGTTTGGACACAAGAGTTGATTTCAGATCTACAGGGGACCAAACTTTTTGTTTTCCTTGTTCAGAATGGCCTCCGGTTAAAACTGAGGGTGAGACATGAACCAAACCTCTGATGCAAAAGTTCCATGTTACATCTTTTAAACTCTGTAAAACTCCTCTCCTATGATTCATATTTAGTTGAACCTGGTTTTCACATATAAAAACTGGGATGTGGATCAGGCCTTGAGCCCCGCCCACCACCTGCCTGCTCCAGGTGGACAGGTGAAAGAGCAGAGAGCATCAAGATGGTTAGAGGAGGAAACGAGACTGCCACATGTTTGAGCCTCAGTCAGACCCAGACTCAGATGAGGAGTCTGAGACCAGAACCAGAGACTAGCAGACGGATCAGAACGGTTAGCGCAGTTAGCATCTTTTATTTGTTAATGTTATTTGTTAGCTTGTAACTGTCAGTGGCTGACACAGTGTTAGTGGTTGTTCTAATGCTAACTCTCTCTCTGTACTGACAATGTTTCAGGTTTATTGAGCCCCGCCCCCTGTCCCCACAAGTTGACAGGATTGGTTCCTTAGGTTTGTGATGTATGAAACCCTGGCTGTCTGAATCTGTGTTTATGAGACTGTCATTGGGTCACTGCAGTTCAAGGTGGAAACACTCCGTCATAGTGTCGATTATTTCACTTATCATATGTCTGTATTATATAAAAACATCATATGGATGTTAACAAGGTTAAACACTGGATTTTCATCTGTGTTGCACCAAATCAGTCCAGAACCTCAGGATTCAGGCTTTTTCTAATTAATGGTCGCCTGTGACTCAGGGCAAGGTGACAGGGGTTATTGTCTGTGTGTCTGTGTGTGTGTGTGTGTGTGTGTGTGATGACCTGTGTTGAAAGCAGAGTTAATGAGTACTGTGTCAGCTCTTTTGTGTGAGGTACTTTTTTACCAGCTGACTGACCGGTGACTCTCAGCTACAGGAATGTAGCGTACACACACACACACACACACACACACAAACACACACACACACACACAAGTAATAAGGTCCCTGTTGAATGAGAAGTGACAGATTTAAAGGATTGGCAGAAAAAGTTAAAAACAAAAAACAGGAAGTCATTTGACTGTGAAATAAAAGAGCGTGTGACAGAGTAAGACTTTAACCAGACCTGGACCCAGGAGGGATTCTGGTTTTTCTTTTGGAGCATGGCCAGGGTATCAGAGCTCTAAAACAGTCCCAGGTGTCCAGTTACAGAAGGTAATAGAGTCTTGACAAAACCTGACAAAACTGCCTCATGTTGATGTGAGTCGAACAGGAAACGTTCAGTTTTTTTCATGTCTGTCTTACAACAACATTCCTACATATGTATGTTCAGACCATTTAACATCACTGTAATCATTCCTGTTCAGACTGACCCTGAGGAGAGAGCTGCTCCAGTGTCAGTGATGGACAGGATCCACAGTCTCATCGAGTCTAAGCAAGACATCTGCACTTCTTCTTTCCTTCCATTTAAAAATCTGAGCGGAAACACTGAAATAAAAAAAAAAACATCTCAACACTAGTCCATTGATTCTGCCTCTACCATCTGCTGCCTCAGCACAAATCCAGATCCATCAGACCCGGTCTTCAACTGTCCAGTGTTAGTGAGTCTGTGTCCACTGTAGCCTCAGGTTTCTGTTCTTGGTGACAGGAAGTGGAACCCAACATGGTCTTCTGATGTTGTAGGTTGGATGTGTTGTTCACTCTGAAGCTTCTCTGCTCAGCACAGTTGTAAAGAGTGGTTATCTGAGTGACCGTAGCCTTTCTGTGAGCTCCAACCAGTCTGTCTATTCTCCTCTGACCTCTGACCTCTCTCATCAACACAGAGCTGGTGCTCACTGGATGCTTTTTTTGTTGCTCTATTCTGAGTAAAAACTCCAGAGGCTGTTGTGATGAGCAGCTTCAGAAACACTCAAACCAGCGTCTGACACCAACAATGTGTCACTGTCAAAGTCACTGAGTCACAGTTTTCCTCATTCTGATGTTTGATGTGAACATTAACTGAAGCTCCTCACCTGGCTCTGCTAATGCCACATGATTGGCTGATTGGATAGTTACATAAACAAGCAGGTGCACAGGTGTTCCTAATGAACTGCTGCATGAGTGTAAATGGAAATTGTTTTGATGTTGCTTTGACACTTACCTTGTTTGGTCTGGATCTTCAGTTTGGCCCAAACCAAAATAGCAGGTGTGAAAGGTTTCACGGAGCACGGTCCAGACCTAAGGACCAAAATTAAAGGGGACCTGTTATGCTTTTCTGAGTTTTTCCTTTCTTATAGTGTATTATATAGATTTTTGTGCATGTAAATGGTCTCCAGAGTCACAAGGATCAAAGTTTACATCAAAGGGAGAAACTATTATTGTAAAAACCCGAATTTCTCCTTTGTATGAATTGCCTTGTTGGGGGTCCAGACATTACTCCTGGTCCTATTGATGTCAATACTTCTCTTGGAGCTGCCCACCTGCAACTTGACATGCCCCCACACAAGGTGCAGCACATAACTACTTATGGTGAAGAGTTTTCATTAGTTTTGTAGCCATGCCAAAAAGACAGTGTTCTTAATTTCCTGCAGAAATCTGCTTCATTTTTCCACGGTTCTCCACCGCTCCAAACAGTATAATGTAAGCTCGCACTTCAAGGAGGACTTCTTCAGAAACCACGCACAGTTAGACGTTTCATTTTCACAACGGTTATTTCTGTAGTTCACACTTGATGTGGCCGAACAGGGGACTCAGGCTCAAGGCCTGTCGGTGTGCATCGTCATTGTGGATGTTAACCGCATTACCACGACCCAATCGTGTCCTGATCATGTTAGTAAGAAGCAGCAGCAAAGATATAAATGCTTAAACGTCATAAACCAGCAGGAGGTGAAGCGGTGGAGACTCACTAACTGTTGACCGTCTGCCTGTTCCTCCGTTATTTATATTCCTTTAGTCTGGAAGTATCCACACACAAACATCAAAAGGGTTTCTTATAAAAATATTCCAAGTTATGAATATTTTCATCCGAAGTTTGTTTACACAAGACATGCAGAAGGTGTCCTTTTCATGGTAGTTGCCTCAAGCTGACCAATCAGAGCACACTGGGCTACAGCTCCAGAGGGAGGAGGGGGGCCTTAAAGAGCCCTGAGCTCTAACTGAGCGTTTCAGACACAGGGTGAAGAGAGTACAGTATAAAATGTAGAAGAGGAAAAATAATGATGAACAGGAAGTGATGAAATGTAACTCATTTGTGGGCTTTAGGGACTCAGTCCTGCAGCACTCCATGTGAAACCAAAGCTAACTGTCTACAATGAAACAAAACCATGAACACTGCTTCAGACCCTGGTCTGGACTTTCAGGTGTGGTGCCCTCAGAAGAGATCCCTTCACAGACTGTATGAACAGGACAGGAGTCATATTAAGACTATTAAGAACTTCTTTAAGTTCTCATCAAAGCCTTTACCTTATATTTATTTCCAGCACACATCACAAATATGAGGCAAATAAATCACCAGTTGTACAAAAGAATCGTGAGGGAAAGAACACTATGAATTCAAATCAACAACTGGACACTTTGAGCTTTTAATGTAATGCGCCGCTCCCTTTCCCATTTCGACATTTCCGACCGCGCCTGAAGGCAGCATGAGCGGTACACCCGACGCCTCCCTGCTTCTTCTCCGCTGGTCGAGTCACTGTCGAGCAGAGGCTGAGAGAGGGACTGAGGGACAATCTGACTCTGTCCGCCGCGTCTGACGCTTCAGTCCGGGTTCTGGTGACAGTTTGAGCAGCTGATCCGCCACCATGGCTTCCTGCAGTAAGTCAACAAACTGTCTGTAACTCGGTTCTCACCTCCAAAAAATGGGTGTTAAGTGAGGGTGAATTAAAAAAAAGTAGTATGATAATGAATTGAGGTTTGTTACACCGCAGGAACAGGGTTTTTTTTAGGCTTTAACGCAGATTGATCAGAATCACATTGATTCAGGCAGCAGCTGACCGAGTTTTCTACTGGTTAACCCATGATCGATTAATCATTTAAGTTATGCTTTAAAACTGTTAGAATGAGTTTGCAAAGTCCAAGGTGACATGTTCAAGTGTCAGTTCAAAACCCACAAATATATCAGTAATTAAAAAGTGATAAAAGTAGAAACTTCACATTAGAGAAGCTGAAAGTGGAGATTTGATGTTTTTGTTCTGAAACTTTTGATGATTAATTGACATTGAAAAAGTTATTAAAATTTCTCCATTAATCATCTGGTCTTACTGATTCAGGTGTAGTATCCTGCAGATGTGTCTGAGAATGAGATATTTGCTGTCTTATGTAGTTATTAGTTTGATCTGCTGCAGAACTGGACTCAGGTGTATTCAGGTGTGAAGGACAGGTGAGGTCAGAGACTGGCTGACTGACTGACTGACTGACTGACTGACTGACTGACAATGAAGCTCAGTGACTCTGTTTAAACCTTCATTTGGCCTCTGAAGGTTTATTTAAATAATGTTTATTTAAAGATTTATTTGATGAGCCATGACTCTGCCATGACGTTTCAGTAGAGAAGGTGTGTTTGAGGCAGCAGGAATTGTCAGTGATTAACCAGCTCAGGAGCTCAACCTTTAGATCAGGTGGAGTCAGTGCAGATAGAGACACTGTGGGAGATTCAGATCACTCAGAGTTATACTTACTGTTTGAATGATTAATTATGACTTTTTATTCTAGACCACCGCCATCACGTGTATATACCTGAGCTACCTGAGGTCATATGTCAATATACCAGCAGGACTGTAAATGCACCTGTCACATGTTCATGTGCATCATGATTCAGTTTCTTTAGGGAATATTGAACATCATGATATTTCATTTATTTCTACATTCAAATCTCTCTTTAATACTAAAGTGATCCATATATTTTATGTTAACTGTGAGTGACTGACTCTGGAGCTTCAGTGGTGTAGGGCTGTTTTCAGAAGTTCAGTAACAACAACAAAATGTTTAAGTCAATCAAATACCTCTTTATGTTAAACTGATGATGAGTCTCAGTGTAAAAATACAGATAGAATGATAGTTTGTAAAATCCTTTTTCAGCCCTGATTAGTGTCTGCAGGTGTTCCTGTTAACGACCTCCAGCAATCAGGGAGTGCATCCTGGAGACTGCCTGAAAGACACAACCCAGGGCAAAACATATCTGAAAAGGGCTTGTTGCTGCTGCTCACAGTAAAATTGAAGGAGACTCGGATCAGTGAATGAGCTGTCAGTCAGGGGACGATGCCCCCTCCCTAGCCACAGTGGATATTACAGCCTCGGTCAGCTGTGAACTCACATAGCATCCTTTCCATCTCTGCAGCTCTGTGGACATTGTCAGTCTATTTAAGCTCCTAGGTTTGGTTTTGCAGCTCATTTCCTGTTTGGTCAAGTTTCACTGGTTTTCAAAGGAGAAACATCTGTAAAAAGCCTCTGTCCTCTACCATACAGCAAACAGACTCAGTCAGAGAAACATCTGTAAAAAGCCTCTGCACTACCTGCTGAGCAGCAAACAGCAGACAGACTCAGTCAGAGAGCAGCTGGTGAACATAGTGGAGCATTTAGCAGCTAAAGAGGAGCTGGTGGAGACCAAACACAGAGCTAGAAGAGAGGGGACACTGGACTGGGTACAGTAAAGTTTGATATTTGTTGCTGTTGGTTCTGTGGATAAGAAATCTGTTTATTGATCATCACATGTATCAGCTGATTTCTTCGGTGTTGGTCTGGGAATGTGGCGTTAAAGGAACCTGCTGCAGGAGAGTCAGACACAGAGGAACAGATGTTAACTGTGCTGTGTCGCTAAACGACAGAGGAGATATCATGAGGAGGAGGAGGAGGAGTTACTCTTCAAATCAAGATTTTATAATAAATAAGAGCTGGTACAAACAACAATCTCTGTGGAAGTGTGACAGAATTTATATCAACATTCTGAATTCTATTCTATTCTTCTTGAAAGAAGCTTCCACCACTTTCTTAGTAATCAGGTACGGTGATATGTAGGTGAGAGGTGACAGGTGAGAGGATGTGATGACAGATGTGAGGTGACAGCATGTGATGACAGGTGAGAGGTGAGAGGTGACAGTATGTGATGACAGGTGAGAGGTGACAGGTGAGAGGTGAGAGGTGACAGCATGTGATGACAGGTGAGAGGTGACAGTATGTGATGACAGGTGAGAGGTGAGAGGTGAGAGGTGACAGGTGAGAGGTGACAGTATGTGATGACAGGTGAGAGGTGACAGGTGAGAGGTGACAGCATGTGATGACAGGTGAGAGGTGAGAGGTGAGAGGTGACAGTATGTGATGACAGGTGAGAGGTGACAGGTGAGAGGTGACAGTATGTGATGACAGGTGAGAGGTGAGATGTGAGAGGTGACAGGTGAGAGGTGACAGGTGAGAGGTGACAGTATGTGATGACAGGTGAGAGGTGACAAGTGAGAGGTGACAGTATGTGATGACAGGTGAGAGGTGACAGGTGAGAGGTGACAGGTGAGAGGTGACAGGTGAGAGGTGACAGTATGTGATGACAGGTGACAGGTGAGAGGTGACAGCATGTGATGACAGGCGAGAGGTGACAGGTGAGAGGTGACAGTATGTGATGACAGGTGAGAGGTGACAGGTGAGAGGTGACAGTATGTGATGACAGGTGAGAGGTGACAGGTGAGAGGTGACAGGTGAGAGGTGACAGTATGTAGCAGAGTGATGATGTCAGCTCTGGATGTGAAGAGAAGCTGCAGTTAGAAACAGTAAGTTGTTGTGTGAGTAACAGGAGTCATGCTCAGCTTGTTGACTGACGTCAGCTGATCAGTGCTTGTGTTGTCCTGCAGCACAGAGGCATCTCTGACATGTGGCCTAATTCAGCCTCAGCAGTCACTGCAGTGCTGGATTCACTGACACCACGACTACAGGTCTTCATACTGCTCAGGCTGGGTGGCTGTTTTTTTTTTATTGACGCTGCAAACAATCAGAAGAATGAAGAGTGATCAAAGTCCACTCTCTCTCTTTATCCATCTGTCTCTGTCTCTCCTTTCTTTTTATTCCTCCACCTCCTTCATGTCCCCCCGGATGTGATTACAGAGTAAAATCAGCAGAGAAACATGAATGAGTGAAAAAAGCCACACATTAAGCTAGTCAGTGCTTACTGTAATGGAAACATGCCCCCCCCCCACCCCCCCACCCCTCTATGTTTTTACTTGCTGAGTGAGATGTTTTAACTTCCTGCGGAAAAAACAACAGAAATTACAGAACTTCTGTTTCTGTCTGAACTCTCCTCTCCCCTGCATTGACCTTTGACCCCTTTACTGTCGTACCACTCTGCTTTACAGTGTTATCTTTCTTTATATATGATCCATCAGCTGGCTGTGATGAACAAATCTCCATACAAAGATTAATCACCTGCCCTGCTCTTTTCCAGATTTTTCTGTGTAACTGTAACGTTCCCAGAAAGTGTCTAGGAGTAAAGGGAAGTAATAATGAAAAAAATAAAGAGAGCCAAGCAAATAAAAACAGGAAACCAGATTCCAACCATAAATAAGGAGTTTATTCAATGAAAAATATAACAAAGAACCGTCAGTAGAACACTGGGTAATCACCAAGACACTATAACACAAAGGTATGAAAGAGTAACAAAAGCTTTACAGGACAGGGAAAGTGAGCAACTGCCCAGGGGCTCCAGCTTTCCTCCATATGATTTGATTAATCACAGATTTGTTGTAATTCTGTGCCACTTAAGTCCAATATCGGCTCTGTCAGGTCCTCCATCCTCCATCCTGTTCTACAGATATGTTCCATTTCATCAAATAGATTTCATATTTTTCTGTGTAAACTCATTAACAGACAGAAAACCTCAGTTCAGTTCCTATTATTCATCACAGAGACCTGTACAAACTGTAAATGGATAAAATGTCAGAAAGTAGTGAGAAGTTCCCATGAAGCTCAAGTGAACATATTCAGTCTTTTAGTCAGTCAAAAGTCAAACATTTTGAGTTGACTGTGATAGAAAACTGAGAAAAACTGCAAATATTCACATTTGAGGAGCTGGAAAAACTGAATTTTGACAGTTTTGCTTAAAGAATTTTCCTTGAAAATGAATTAATTTCTGTGTGTCTGAGGAAATAAGGAAGCTGCCATGTGTAGTAGGGGCCCAACGACAAATATCTGCTCTGGGGCTCCTGAAGAGGTTAATACAGCCATGACCTCAACTGTGTGTTGAGGTCAACGCTCCTTAATAAGCCTTTTATATACATACAAATATATATTATATATTATATGTATAGAAAAAATTCACAAGTATCATCCACTAAATTCTAGTCATGAAAGTCAAAGTAAAAATCACAACCTGCAGTTTTCTAATGAACCAGAAAATAAACTGTCTGTGTAGGAAAATCTGAGCAATCACAAGATGAATAGAGACATTACAAAACTGAAAACATTAAATTATGAATTTTTCTCTTTTTTTGTAACAAACTGAATAATTAAAAACAAATTGTTCTTATGGACCAATGAGAGAGAAAAATCTTTAGCTGAACTCGTCTCCTCCTCTATCCGTCTCCTTAATATTTAAATTGTAGACACTGAGATAAAGTTTTACTGAAATAAAACAGACACACCTTCAGTTTATGACCTTCAGATAAAACTAACCGACACACACTCGACTCACCTGCAGAAGGAAGACACACCACACTATCTCAACACAAGGACACGCAGCACATCAAACAGACCAGTCAGTCCATAAACAGAATCTCCAAACTGTGATACAGGACAGACAGGGATTCTGGGTAATGGTGTTCAAGTGAACATAAATCTAAACTGTTGTCGGGCTGATTTTGAATACATTTTTGTATTTCTGGACAAAACCAGGAAGTTCAGTGAAAAAATACAGAGGTCGAACGTTAGAGTGGACGAGTGGAGACAGGAAACAGGGACTGAGCTGCTGTCTCTAGGACTGGGCTTAGATTTGATGCAGTTCCTGGTTGGCTAGATAGCGGATTCGTCAGGCTCTGATGCTAATGAATCTCCTGAACATTTTCTTTCTGCTGGTTATTTTCATTATCTGACTGCCAAAGACTGTTTGTGATTGAAGACGCATCACTCTGTAATATCTCTGTGTTTTCGTAGCTCATCAGAGTGGAGACTCTTCTGCAGAGAAAAGATCAGCTGATCACAGCTTGTTAAACACAACAAAGTCATCAGATCAATATCTGGAGCTCTTTAAGCTCAGAGAGATATAAACACAAACACTGTTTCAGAATTTATTTCTTGTCCATAAACTTTATGAAGAAACTTAATAACCTGAACCATGAAAACATCCTGTCCTGTCACCATCACACAAAAACTACAGCTAAGCATCAGTGAAACAGGTCAGACAGGAGAGACGTCAGGTGAAGCTAATGCTTATTCAGGTTTTTGTGGTTAAGGCTGTGATGTTGTTTAAATCATCAGATTTATTTCTTCAGTCTCTGCTGGAACAAATCTGAGCTTCAGGATTTTCAGATGTGGATCTGGATCTTTGGACATAATTGAAGTCATGAAGTCCAGTTTCCCCCCACACCCCCAGAATACACATGCACACAAGTGTTTAGATTCTGGTTTTCTTTGTTAGTTTTCTGTGGACTTTAAACTCCTCAACAGCCTCTGCAGCTCTAATGATTTGAGGTTATTGATTATTGGAACAGGGAGTAGCTTTGTATTGAGCTCATTCATTTCATTACACAGTGTTTGATGTTTAGTTACTGTTGAACTTGTTTTAAACTTCTCCTGGTTTCAGCCTCTCACAAGGATGGATCTGAAAGTGACTGAATCTCTTTGGGTTTTTGACAAAACAAGATATTTGAAAACATCAATTAGAACAGAATTCTTAACTATTATTTATTATTTTACTGGCAGAACGATTAATAATGAAACAATAATAAACTTTATTTGTAGACAACAAAGAAATTACTTGCACCAAGTGCTTTACATGAAAAACATACAAAAGTAGAACAAAATAATGGAAATAAGTTCAAAATGAATGACATAGAATACATAATATCAAGTAAGATTAATCAATTAATTGAAAAAAAAAAATGGTGGATTAATTGATAGTGAAAAATAATCATTTCTTGCTGGCCTTCTGTGATGTAAGATGAGGAACAGCAGCACAGAACGGTTCACTAAAGACACACTACACTCATTACACAGGTGTAACTGCAGGTAAACTGACCCCTGAATTACAGGAAGTTACTTTTACATCACAAAGTAAAAGTACCAAAGGGACAACAACATGTAGTTCAACCATCAAAGTAAAAGTGTCATCATGATATATCATCATATCTGACACGTTACTGTTCCAGCTGCATTGACTACTTCATATACACTTAGATACTTTAGTCCACTTGTTCCCAACCTAAGGCTCGGGCCGCTCCAGAGGGTCACATAAACCTGAGGGTCGTCTAATGACTGAGTTCAGTTTTTGGACTTTGGACTGAATCTTTGCTTTGTTGTAAAACATTTGGGTCTCTGGTTATTTAAATGAAATCATGTGAGACGTTCAGAGGCGACCTGAGTAACTCAGACATCTGAGAGTACAGAAAGTACTTCAGTTCAGGTTGACCATATTCGGGATTCTGTTAGCTGAGGGAGCTACTTTACAGAATCTCTTAAAAGGTCCCTTAGTTAAGGAAAAAAGTTAAATAATTTTCAGCAGTAAAAGAGATTTTACAGCAGTTAAATTCTTTCCATGGAGACTGTTGATTTGCTGCCATTAGCACTTGTGACACCTATTATCTCATCTTTCGTTGTTTTGACTGGAACCTCACCATGGTGAACGTTGGTCACTAAGGTCTTTTGTGCAACAGTTTAACTGACTTTTAAGTGATTCCTGAAGTTCAACACTAAGATAACGAGAAAAACTTAAATAGTTAAGTGAACATTTTAATGAAACCTTAACTCAGACTTTAAAGAAAATGTGATGGTGTTTTGTGCGACCAGCCCCCGTAGTTTAAATGAACACAGTTCAGCTTCATATGAACAAAGTGTTCTCTAGAACTTTCTCCATGGTGGATCTGATTCTCTCAGACTGCTGAAGCAACAACCTCCATCACTTCACTCTTGCTCAAGTGTTTCAGTGCTTCCTGTCTCCGCTGCAGCCACAGCCCCTCTTTAGGGAAGAGATTATATTACATTTTTCTCAGCAGCTGTTTTCCCTCACAAATTCTGCTGAGGCAGCAGTTTTAACTTAATGAAAGACAGATGCAGCGTGGGTAACCGACTTCATTCAGAGCAGGCTCATGTCTGAAATCACAGCTGGATTATGTGAATATCATGTGATTTGATGATGAGCCTCAAATCATTGAAAACTACAGTGGAGTTCTGCAGGCCAGTGATCAGTCAGTCAGGTCCTGCTCAGTCATTGTGCTGGTGCCCTCATTGTTCCTTCACATCTGTCGTCTGCCTGCAGGCAAACTTATGCAACCAGCTGTTGTTATTACAGGATGTGACGATCTGTCCTCTGTGTGTCCTGAATATTAAATACCTGCTAAACCTTCTAAATATCTTCATATGTGAAGAGGGAACACTGACCAACATCTAGAGATACAAAAGAGAGAAACTGCTGTGATCAGTTATGATGGTGTGTTTATGATGTTCCAGAGGTAAAGGAACAGTCCTTCTTTAGATTTTATCCGTTGACATATTGACATACTGTGTTGATCATCCTCTCAGTTCACCTCCTCCTCATCGCTGCTGCTCTCACCCAGTCCTCTGGACTGTGACCATTTAAAACAGATAATCAATCATCATGGATCAGCTCCACCTAGGCCAGACCTCATGGAGAGGTGGCTGATGGGACTTTGGCGCCACTAAAGTTCTTCTTTATCAGAGCAGCTCTGCTTTCATCAATCATCTACTCTGATGGTTCTCGACTAGAAACACTCAGCAACCCTCAGTCTGATCTCTGATCAGTTCAGGGCGTAAGATTCTGACTGGAGTTAAAAATACATGCACTCTGCTGAGGTGTCACTGTGTTAACCTGCTTCTAAAACTGCTGATGTAGAGTTGTGTGGTTAAAAAAGTAGGACATGTAGACATGTAGATAAAATCCTACAGTACAAGGTTATAGTTCTATGTCAGAACATATTTACTGGGTTTCTTTGTCCCATGCTTTTATTTTGATATTTGGTGAACGAGGACAACTGTGAGTCAGGTGTGACTTATTCTGTTTTGAAAACAGTTGATTTTAGCAACAGAACATGATCTCTCATGTTTCCTGGATTTGAGCTCATCATGTTTCATCATCTTGTCAGACACTGTCCTCTGGTATCTGTTTCCTGCTCTCTAGTGTTTCATTAAAGGAGCTGTATGTAAGTTTTGCTATTGCTACATAGCTAATGTTAGCATTAACAGCTGTTTACTTACCAGTCTAGAAGAAACGTTGTGAGTTCAGCATCACACTTCATTCCTTTACTCACCAACATCTGTCTCCAGAGGTGGAAACAAACACCGATGTTAACTCTTGTCTCTATCACGCCTTTTCTTCTACTGGAGTTAGCATGCTAACCAGCTAGCCCCTGCCCGTCTTGTCACTTTCCCATAGCGACTCAATGTAGCCTCCAACGGTCCTGAAGACGTAGCTGCTTAGAAGATGTGTTATAACCTCTTGTCTTTGAAGATAGCTGAAGCTCTTGTCAAGCGACCATCACCAACCAGCCGCTGTCAAGAAAAACCACATCCAGCAGCAGAGAAAACTCATTTACTCAAGTGTGAAGTTAAATACAACAGTACGAAAATACTTCATTACAATTAAAAGTCCTGCATTAAAGTTGTATTTAAATAAAACTTAGTGTTCTCACTGTTCCTGAGAAATTAAAGAACCTCATTAACATAATAATGACTCCAAAGTGGTGATTTGGATCATTGTTTTTAACCTGTGTCTGTGTGTGAACCTCTGTTCACTAGCAGTTCCACATATTCACACCTGAAATTTTTACAACCAGTGTGACCTGAGCAGCTCCACTGGAGAAGCTGGGACTTAAAGGCAAATTTACTCATCCCAACAAGATTGCTCTCACTGATCCAGAGGTCAACCCAGCAGGATAAAATGTGGAAGTGAAGGACTAAATCAGGGCTATTTTATGTAATGAGACATCTTCAACAGAGACATTCCAGTCCCTCCTTTAACTGATGGGAACCCTGAAGAGAGAAGAGCTGAGTGATGAGCTGTGACTGTTCATCAGTGACCTCAGTCTGCAGCTCTGTGGGAACGTCTGGTGCTTTCTGTCAGTGAATGGGAGTTTCTACATCATTGGCCACTTACCATTCGTGTGTGTGTGTGTGTGTGTGTGTGTGTGTGTGTGTGTGTGTGTGGGAACAAATTACTGTAAACACATGAATTCAACTAGAAGCTGAGCTGCTGTTTTTTATTTCTTAATAACTGGTTTCAGCTGCTGCCAAGTGACTTAACTTAAATCACCAAGATGCTGCTTCTTCACACTGGATCATTGTGAATTATAGATGAGAAAATGTGGAGTTGTCAGTATGTAGTCAGTAGATATGGCGCCTGTCAGCCTGCAGCATGTGGAGGTTTATCAACGCTCACTGGGACACCTGGTTATCGAGGACAGGTCACACCTAACTAACTCTAACCCGCCTCAGAGGAGCTGAGGGAGGAACACAGTCAACAAAAGTTATCTAGCATCACAGAGGTCTACTGTGAATAACAAAGACATAATGAATATTACTGTCATTTTTCAGAATGACTCATAAAACCATATGAAAGTTCATATTTCCACTGACAATGTCAGATGTGTATTAATCTGACTGGCATAGGTGTAGTGCTGCTGGAGTGCACCAGAGTGATGCTCTGCCTCTTTTTCTCCAGGTGATGAAATAAAATATCCACAGTTCACATAATCTGGTTGAAATACATTTTAAGAGTTTGAAGATCTGATCATCACCCAAGTGTATGTCATGTAGAGAGATAATAAAAACAAATAAATGGTCAAATTTGTCATATGGTGTATTGATTCATTTCCAAAAATCAATCATGCATTGAGTAACACACAAGGAAACATTCCACCTTAAAAGATGCTGGTAGCTGCCGGTAGCCTATGAGCTGCTCAGTGAATTAAATGGTTAATTAGTAAAGATTAAGAGACAGAAAACATCCTGTCATTCAACATTCACTCTTCTGACACTTTATTTATCTGTGATGCTTTTACACAGAAACATGAGAGTCAGTCTTTTACACTTGGACAACTCGTGCTGCTGGATATGAAGCTAGCTTAGCTACGTTTACATAGCCTAGCCTGTTAGCTTAGCTACGTTTTCATATTCTAGCCTGTTAGCTTAGCTTGACCTCTGCCTGCACTGCAGCTTCTCCTCTGACCTCTCACTACTGTGGTGTTAGGAGAAGTGAGCTGTGAGTTTTAAGACATGGGACACAACATATTTTCAGAGTGGATGTTCAGATCACCTGCAGCCTCTCTCTCCCCCCTGGGAGCTGCGTACCTTTTTCCATACAGCCTTGCTTTAGTTGGTGTTAGACCATTTAATGTAAAAAATGTTTGTATGTTATGAATCTGCTGTGGGCCAGTTGTGTCAACACAGAATAATTCATCCACAAGACCTTGAACAGAAACAGTTGACAACATTATTTATGACGCTCTGACACCATGAGAGTCATCATACATTAGGCTGTACAGAGTGTCCTTTCCTACAGTTGTATAATAGATTATAATGGAGTCATGAATTACAGTTAAGCAGGACAGAATGATAAAGTGTGAGCAGGAAGTCAGTGATCAGCTGTCAGCTGTTTTTCTTAAACGATTCCTGTCTGTATTTTTAAACGTACTGACTGTTCCTACTGCTTCCTCCAGCAGCCATACATCACCTGATTATCTATACACACATTAGTCATGGAACACACACACACACACACACACACACACACACACACACACACACACACACACTCACTCTCCATCCATACTGGAGGTCAAGGCTGAGGGCTGGGCCTCCTTCTGATTGGATATCTGCTTCTCTTCCTGTTTTTCCTGTTTGTGTGTTGTGATGTTGAAAGGTTGTTACCTCTTGAACTTCATGTGATGTTGAAAGGTTGTGTTGAACATGTTGACGTGTGTGTGAGGACGACACACATGCACGTTCAACATGCTAACGCTCAGATCTGAAGATGGTTTTACAGTTAAATGCCTCAGCAGACAGTCAGTGTGGGTCTGTGCATGCTGCAAAATCTTTTTGATGGGACACTGACTTGTAACAGGGACAATGGTGCCTCTTTATTTAGAGAGTGTACATTGACATGTAGATGCCACTCGATCATACGTCAACAATGCCGACATATTGGTCCAGGCAAGACCTGCCCTGTAAACAAGTGCAAGTAAACAGAGGAGCTTCAGTTTTTCTGGATAAAAAGCTCTTTATATTATATTTCAATGAGTCATTTTAATATTCAAGGGTTTATGATCTACGTGGAGTCTAAATAAAAGTTTGGTCACTAGTTACTTAGAAACGGGATAGTTCAGGCTGTAATCGCTGCTTTCCTAAGGAGCTGTGTATCAGCGTTAGGTTTGGATGAACTGAATTACTTATGTGGTGGAAAATAATTCATTGTTATAAGGAACAGTTAAAACTCACATTACTTTATTTACTAAATTAAACTACTATTTATTCTAAATTTAGACTACTATTTACTATTCCTAATCTAATATTATGCTGCTGCTTTAATATTAAAATATATTCATGTTACACCTCATTGTATTTAGAGGATAATGCTATTGCATTGCAAACACATAATAATATATGCTGTTGTATTATACTGTTATATATTGTACTACTACTACATCTCACTTTATGCTAAATTACACATATATTCCATATTACACTGTACTATATGTTTACTTATTTTTTCTACCATAGCCTATCATGTACATATGTCATCTGCTTTAACACTTGAATTTCTCCTCTGGGATCAATAAAGTTGTGTCTCATCCTTTCACTAATAAAAATATAGACAGAAGACTGACAGCCATAGTATCACTATCTTACTTCATTTATTTTATTTTATTTGTTTTACTCACTATTCCTTATGATAATGAATTGTTTTCCACCATGTAATTCAGTTCTATGAACCTAAAGTTGATACACATTCATCCTTATTAGAAATAAGTGATTACAGCATAAACTATCACCATTCTAAGTAACTAGTGACTAAACTTTTATTTTCACTGCACGAATAAAAAACAACTCATTGAAATCAATTGAGAAATATAAAGTTTATAGAGCTTTTTATCCAGAAAAACAACAGCTCCTCTATTTATTCCTATTTGTTTACAGGGTAGTCTTGCCCGGTCCAATAAGGCAACCATGTTGGCGTATCGCAGCAGGGGGCTGAAGTGACCAATGCTGCGTCTATTTAGAAATGTCTATGCCTCTTTGGGTTGGGCAGCTACAACCTCCTGTGAGAAGTGTGCAATACTGTGTGCGACACTAGCTAGCTAAAAGAAGAAGCTAGCTCCGTATATTCAGTTCTGACATCATTAGCTCCTAGCAGCTACATGTTAGCACACAGCTGCTGTGGCTTCAAATGTTCAGGTCAGCAGGATGCTGACTTGACATGAATGGACAGTGTGACTGCTGGTTTGTACTGAGACTGACAGACTGTTTTCTGTACAAGAGCTTATTAGCTTCTAGGGCTACGCTGCTTCCAGAGCTCTCCAACACAGAAAACGCACTCAGTGTCCAGTAGTTGCCATCTGTGGCTGCAGAGGTTGCTGTTGTCACTGCTCAGCGAGAGTTACATGGTGTTACTTTAATAATGTATAAACCAGACAGGCTGTTGTCTTATATGTTCAGTCTGAGACAAACGTTCTGATTTCATTGTTTGTGCAGTTTGATGTTCTTCCACAGACTGAATATTTTACTGATGGACAGACTTTTTAAAACTGTCTGTGTCTTTGAGGTGTGTCCTTCCTCATCTCTTGGTGTGTTATCACCACCATCTTTTAACCCTCAGAATAACACGAAACACAGGTGGGACACCTGTGAGGTCTGAACATGTGTGTTTTCTTTTCCTCTTGTACAGACATGAAATGTTCTCTTTGACTCAGTCTCCTGGTACACAGCACATGTTGTAAAGATATGGCAACTGTGCATGTCTGCTCCTCTATCACCACCATTTACCCATAACACTCTTTATGTGTAGACATATTTACATGTGTCTTTGCAGCCTTAGTCAGCATCATCTAGACTCTGTTATATCTGACCTTGGCTTCACATCCTGTCTTCAGTCTCACTCTCTGCTTTTCTTAAAGTTTGACTGTGGTGGTATTAAGACCTTTGAATCACTGATCCTGTGCTTAATGGCCTTTCCATTGCACCACACAGACTGTTGAGTTTTATCAATCACACTGAACAAAAGTTAAGATTATTAATTATTAACTTTATTATTAATATTAATGGATTTTGTTGCTGTAGATTCTGTGAGTTACACTTTGGGATAAAAACTTGAGCCCCATTTTTATCCTATATTGGTTCACATTTTGAAAAATTTTTCCGAATTATCTATTAAGAACTCGTGTCTGAAGTGTATCATGATGTACAGACAGCTATCACTGGATTACTGTGATACTGAAGGAAACTTGAAAACAGGAGGATTCTGAACGAGGGCGGCACAGAGGTGCGGTAGCACTGTCACCTCACAGCAAGGAGGTTCTGGGTTCGAGACCTGGGCTTGGGGCCTTTCTGTGTTGAGTTTGCATGTTCTCCCTGTGTCTGCGGGGGTTCTCTCTGGGTACTCTGGCTTCCTCCCACAGTCCAAACACATGCATATTAGGTTAATTGTTGACTCTAAAATGCCCACTGGTGTGAATGTGAGTGTGAGTAGTTGTGTGTCTCTATATGTCAGCCCTTTGATAGACTGGTGACCTGTCCAGGGTGTACCCCGCCCTCACCCAATGTCAGCTGCGATTGGCTCCAGCCCCCCTGCGACCCTATAAGGATGAGTGGTATAGATAATGGATGGATGGATGGATGGATGGATGGATGGATTCTGAATGAAGTTCTGCAGCCTGTGGTTTCTTTAGTTTCTTAGTGGCTTTGTGGAGGTTTATTCTGGAGGGACATTAGTGTGTTCAGACACAGTTTTAGCACAGACTGTGGTGTTCAGGCTCTCAGTGTTTTACTGGTGCAGCTCCAGCTGCTGAGCCGTCAGAGCAGCAGCCAAACTGCATTAATTCACGTCCAGTTTTTAAGATGCCAGTGCACACCTGTCACTTTCTTTGTCTCATCTCTCTCCCTCCATGTCCCCTTGTGGACGTATCTTATCGTTTGAAAACTGGTCTCGACTTTGGCTTTCAGCTGGTCTCCAGGACCAGCTCCAACAAACAGTGTAAAACGTGCTGCGGGTCCTGCCACCCTGGTCCTGGTATTTTGGAGGTTGTGACTGGACCACACCCAGTGGTGCTCAGAGACCTAGGAGTCCTCGCCTTGGTCCGTCACACTATCGCTGTCCTTTCCGCTCCCATTGTTTGTGTCCAGCAGCTTCCGCGATGCCCTGCGACCCTCTTGAAGAAAACAGATTGTGTGTGAGCACCACTGGGCTCTGCATGGGTTTCCTGAGCTTGCCGCCGGGGCTGCTGGGTATTTATGGAACCAACACTACTGAATCACTTCCCACTTCGCCCTGCACGCTGAGCACCAGTGTGTCTGTGAGTGTTTTCCTTAGTGTTCATGTGTGTGTGTGTGTGTGTAGTACTTTCCTTTATGCTCACTGTTATGGAAGGTGTGTGTGTGTGTGTCTATTTCTGGCTGCAGCAGTGTGTCCTGAGCTGGTGAGACTGGAAACCAACAGCATGAACAACATCCGCTCCCAGTCCACCTCATGCACACACACACACACACACACACACACACACACACACACACACACACACACACACACATACTCTTGAAACTTGATTCTCTGGTTTGAGATTTCTTTTCACTCCAGGTGAAATGATCCGTGGTCAGTAATTCAATTAGTCCATCAACAAACTGAATGAACTGAACAGAGGTGGGAGGAGAGTCAGGATCTTTAGTTCAGATAAAAGTGTTTTTATTCTATATATGTTATTGTTATGTTCAGATGTGAGCATCTAAGTAAATCACTGTTGTGTTTATAGATTTTAAACTGATCATATGTTTGACAGAAAAATGAGGCTTAGAAAGTGGAGTACAAGTATAAAGTGGCAGAAAATACTCAAGTAAAGCACAAGTACCTCAAACTTGTACTTCAGTACTGCAGAAAAAGTACTCAGTTACCTTCCACCTTTGGCTTTGTTTTTTGTACAAAATGAGACATTTGAAGACATCACCTCGACTCTGAGAGTCAAGAGAGAATGAACTGAGAATATGAATCTGAATTAACTAAACAACCAACCAAGAGAACAATTGAGTACTGGTTATTGAGTGATGAAGATCATTAGTTTCACCTCTGTTCTAAAAACCAGGACATGTCAGATATGAGTTATTAAAAAGCAGCTGTTGTGTTTGGGTGGTTGTGAACCTCAGAGTTCACCCACCTGTCACTCAAAGAGGCCACACCAATTCTACTTTAAGTCTTAATAAAATGTAAACAGTTGAGTTATATAAACAGTCGTCATGAAGGAGGAAATTAGCTCTAGAGACCAAAACTGTTTTTGCACCAGGCTGTAAACATGTTTATTTCTGCTGTAAAGTTGAACAGTTTAAAATGGGAGTCTATGGGGATTGACTCACTGTTGGAGCCAGACTCTAGTGGTCATTACATTTTGGTTTTGTCACTTCAGTGTTGGCTTCGTGTTTCAGCTCCGTCCACCCATTGTGTTGTTTTTTGATGAGCTCCACTGCAGCAGTGTGATCCTTCAGGTGGTCTTTGCTCTGTTTGTCTGTATATTGGGTCTCTGAGAAATCTGCTGGTCCTGTTGTGTCCAGTTTCTAATATGAAGAGAGACTGAAGACACAGATTCTGTTTGTGTTGTGACATAGACATGTTCTTTACTATAGTTTGTGTAAAGGATCAGTTACCTTCACCTTTGACACCTTCACAAGAACTAAAAACAGAAAAATAAGAAAAAACATTTAAAGTGCCTCATAATAACATCATGTTCTTGCTTTCTTTGCTGTTTTTACATTGTGTTAAGATAAATGAGGAAGTGTCAGGTCCATGATTACACCCAGATATCATCTCCAACTGTAGGTAGTTAATATATTTGGTCTTCTTGGTTTTCAGATGTATTGGATGGAAAATTGTCTAAAACTAATTGTTCTGTTGTGAGAGGACTTGATACAGAGACACTATCTTTTTTTTCATATTTGAGTCAAAAAAAGAAAAGAATTTGAATATCAGCTCAAACACACTCTTACTAGTTTACAAAATGAACAAGTCTGGATCACTGGAGGGTAAAACACGGGTCTCTCATGGTACTGTCCGGGTCATCCACTTCCTGTCTGCACCGGTGGTTCACATGAATCCCAGATAAAGTTTTAGAGACTGTACTCATGATAGAAGGTCGTCTACTTACAGAGAATGACATTCTTATCAGTATTTTCATTCATCTGAAACTCTCAGTCATTGAGAAGTTTTCATGAATCATTATCGTGACTGAGCTGATCTCTGCTCAGGAAAAACCTGCCGTCTGTTAATGTTTGATGAGTTTATGGCTGTGGGACCATGTGACATCAGCTGTTTTATATCTGGGTGGACCTGACTTCCCGTCAGAGCTGCTCACTGAGGAGCAGCTCTGTCAGTTATGCCTCTGTGTTTTATGGTGTGTTTGTAGTCCAGCATCAATATTGTTGCTATGGTTACCTGCAGGTTAGTACACCTTGATCTCTGAACAAAGGTCAAACTGTAATTACGAGCTGGCCAATCAGAGACTAGGATTTTCTGTTACTATGGTCAGTGTAGAGTCAAACCACTGTGGGAGCCCAGAAAGTTTCAACTGATCCTTGAGCTCAGGGGTCGTTGAGTGGTTGTTGAAGAACAGACGCCTGGCAGCCAATCAGAAATGAGCATTATCTGTTGCCATGGCACAAAGTCGGGTATTGAAAAAAACAGAGCAAGTTCCCAGTTAAACTTTACCTTTTGGACTCACATTGTTTGGGTGTAAGTACCATTTCACAATGATGTGGACCGTTTGAAGAGTCAGTTGTGAGAAGGACATCATACTGACAGTGTGATGTGCATCAACCACACACCTGTGCTGTCTTGATTTGCTTCAGCATGGGTTGAATTGGCTACGAAGCTTTGAAATGAACTAATTAAGGTGATTTATGATTTTCAACTCTAGTTCATTAAAGCTCCTTTTCCACTGGAGACAACGGAACAAAAAGTATTCACACCTGGGTCAAATGATTCCGCAGTAAATGCAGGTATTTATCGGCTCCGATCAACAGTGATGTAAACACAACACCAGGGTGAACATACTTTTTCGCCTCTTTTCCTGCTGTGACATCTTTCAGAGCAGAGAGACTGTAGACACACCTGTCACCTGTCCAGCACGGTGCTGTTTAACTACAAACACTGGGGCTACACTGAGCTCCAGGATGAAAGAGTGAGCAGCAGCTCACGGATAAGTTTTGAAAACACACAATCACTGATCGAAGCATCTCACACAGAAGCTCCGACACTTTTACAGGAGGACCAGATCTGTTTTACCACTTTGCACAGCAGGTAGCAGCTCACTCGAGGACGAATAGATCGAAGCTATTATGCCGGTTCTGCACATGTAAAAATAAACCCTGCATTATAAAAAACCAAACATTTGTTGTATAGGTATTTTTTTAATGGGTCACAGACACTCGTCCATTCTAAATAGTACATTTTAATCTTGTCCGTTAGTGGTTAATGGAAGGTTAACGAGCGTCGTCTATTGGTTGTAAAAAAAATTCAAACTGAGCAACCCTAGAACTGATGTCTCTCCTTACATCTGATCTCAGAACAGCGTTCTGTCCCATAAAAGATCTGATGCCTGTTTGTATTCATCATGTAATTCACTGCCTTCTTATGGCAGCAGCAGGAAGCTAGCTTGACTACCAGTTGATGCTACTCACTGTTCTGTCATTCATGAAAACCTATAACTTTGAGGCTCAGGATCAAGCATAAACATCACATAGAAATCAGTCCACAGGCTGTTGTAAGCAAACAAGAAAGTCTCAGTTTTAAAGTTTTGTTACAATTTGTTCACACAGCAGTAATAAAAAAGTGATAAATACATGTTAATAGCTTCACATTGTTACATATATTACCTTTAACATGAATACGCTAATGGATTTCGCACAAACTCACAAACCAGTGGTCTAGATAGTTGATTATAAAGGGACATTTGTGTCTGTGAGTCTTTGGTTGAATGTTATATTGGTCGAGAAGGATGAATGAATCTTCCACTGTAAGAAAGGTCAAACTGCCCCCTCCTCTGTCCTTGACCTGAACTCAACTGGGCATCTTTCAGGAGGTGGAGGAGGCAGATGCGTTTCCATGGTGACTGTGCGTCACCAAGTGTTTGCTTCAGTCCCGACTTCTGTGTTATCTGAGCGGCTGTAATAAAGTGACTGTCTCAGTGAGGGTGGGGTCTTATCAGCAGCTCAAAGGCTAAAAGGCCTCAACTTTGTCTGAACACAACAGACCGATTCTTCAGGTGTGGTCAATGTAGAAGAGATGCTGTGCTGTGAGTACATCATTTGAACAAGCAGAGAACTGGACTGCAACATATTTCAAATTCACAGCTTCAGTGACTGATGGTTGAATCATTAAAAATAACAGTAAAAAGAAGTAATCATCACAGGAAGTCATTTTATAACTTATCATTTAAATGTATCAGTTTTATTCAAATTTAAAAAAACGAAACTTTTCTTTTTAATAAAAAATGTTTAACAAAGGAGGCTCACTTTATAGGTTTGTTCAGGGCTTTCAGCTGTATCTCACAGTCTTCATCAGCACATGGAGAAGATGAAGACAAGGTGAGGTTAGAAGTTCTAGTTTTTGTTTGGATTGCAGTGATTAATTATTAACTTTTGTGCCTCTGATTTCCTTTCACTTTGACATATAAAGAAATAAAGATAAAAGGTCATTTAAATGGGCACACATCTGAAATGTTCTCCAGAGATCAGTTAGCTGAGCAGCTTCTAATAGCAGCTGTAATCAATGCTGAGGCAGGGGACTATTCATTTACTCATTTATTATATTTGGTTCATTTTGAAGTGCAAAGTTTTCCACTGGTCCTCTGCAGCTTGTAGTCTACATTAATAATTGATGGTGCCAACAGTTATTCCTTCATCTTAACTTTAGCAAAACAGAGGATACGATTGTTGATCTCAGGAACGTGGTGGATTGGAAACCTCAGCAGACATAGACTCAACTGTTTTGTCAAAGTGTGCAGTAATAATAATATTTTTTAAAGCAGTTGTTGTATTTCAAGTGTTGATCCAAACGAAAATATATAACTACATTTCAGTGTAGTTTTACATCTCCTCTCTCAGGCTTCCCTCTGGAGCTCTAATAACAACAGGTCGGTGAGCCAATCAGAAGAGAGGAGGTTCTGAGCCTCTCTTCTGATTGGCTGACTGTTTTCTGAGTGATCCAATAAAAATATAGCAGATTTCAGGTAAACACTCAGAGAAACCAAATCCTGCAAGGCTGGATGGTGGGTCCAGGTGGGCTGGGGTTGAGGCATGGCTGAGAGCGGTGACTGCTTTGTTGTGACATCACAAAGTTCCAGAAGTTCTGACGGCTGGTTTTAAGCCTCAGTTTCTGAATACGGGCTGTGTGCATTTCTCTGTGGACTGAGGCTTTGATACTTTCACAGTATTAATATAGAACCTAGACCTGCTTTATACTCAAAGAACACATGGACAGAGACCTTTAGACTATATGGAGCTTTAAGAAAGCTGTGACTGTCCCGGTCTGACCAGATCAGGTTGAGGTAGTGCTGTCTGGTTTTGACCTCAAGGTTCCCACCTGTTCAGCTCTGGTTGTAGATTTTCTTAACTCGACTGTAGAAACTATTCAGGATTTGGATGTTATAGAATCTGGAGGGGTCTGGCCTTTAGGGTGATGAGTCCTCTGTCTTTTTTTTTTCTTTTTGTGTAGAACAGTTTGTGTTTGACTTGTACTTCATGCCTGACCGTCATGGTTTCGGTCTTTCACTGGTGATTCTATAACTGAGTCACATGGCTACAAAGAACACTGATAACTTCATCTCCCTCCCCTTCCTCCCTAGGTTCCTCCCTCCCTGTCCCCCCTCCCCCAGCTCCATCATGCCCATCCTCAAGAACCTCCCAGTGCGCCTGAAAGGCGGTGGTCCAACTCTAGACAACGCTTTAATCCTCCGCAGGATGAGCCTCAACATCACCCCCCACCATCACCATCACAACCCCTTTGACGATGACGACAGCATCCATGACAGCAGTGGCCATGGCAACCACTGGTCACCTGGCAGCTCTCTCCTGGACGGCGATGTGCCGAGGGACCGCAACCCATTTGAGGATGAGGAGGACGAGAATGAGGCTAACGAGGGGAAAAAGGGAAGTGGAGGAGGAGGAGGTTCAGCAAAGAGTTCCTTCAAGTTTAAGTCGCCACTGAAGACTCTTGGAAAGTTGGGGAAGACCCTGAGAGTGTCAGTGAGGAACAAAGGAAGTGCAACCCCCTCCCCACAGGGGTCGCTGCAGGGAACCCCATCACCTGCAGAGAAAAAGAAGAGGGGGAGGAGGAGCTCTGAAGGAAGTCTGCTCAGGTAAGGTGGGATAAAAACTGTTGAGGTAAAGCGAGAAGATTGGAGCTTGTTAAGGTTGACAGGGAGAAGGGTCGTCTGTTGAGAGAAAGTGAATAGATGAAAGTTTGTTGATGTTAAGAAAGATGGGAGGAGCTGAAGCTAAAGAGGGATGATGGGAGTTTGTTTTAGTTATCAGGTGACTTTTTTGAGATAAAAAGCAACAAGGGAAATCTGTTGAGGTAAAGGTTGGAGTTAATGTATGGATGGATGATGGGAGATTGTTAAGGTAGAGAGGAATCATGGGAGATTGTTAAGGTAGAGAGGAATCATGGGAGATTGTTAGGGTAAAGAGCTACAGTAGGACTTGGTGGGAGTTTGTCGGGGTAAAAGTTGTTGGGGTTAAGGGAGATGTGGGAAGTGAGGGATCATGGGACTTTACAATACAATACAATAGAGGATGAGCAGAGTCTGTATCATTTCTTCCTCCGTGTCACTCTCAGGTTTGCAGGGAAATATCGTGACACCCTGAGCTCCTATAAGGAGTCTTTCACCAATGGCGAGCTGAACTGTTCGGAGAGCGAGTGTGACTCCACCAGCCGCCGCCTGTCCTTCATGAAGATGGTGGGTCTTGGCAAGCTGAAGAGGGAGTCCATGGCTGACCACTCATCTCAGGGCCCCGAGGAGCAGCTGGTGCAGGAGGAGGTCGTGGAGGAGGTCAAACCCAGAGAGCCCCTATCAGGTAAGAAACAAACCATGAGAGGGTAACACATACCAACTCATGTCCGTCAGCCAACTCACAGAGATTATGGTGTGAATATAGACGATGCAGAAATATTTGTTGTCCACTCTTTGACCTCATCACAGCCTACAAGGAAACCCCAGGTTAGCACAGCAGAGCGTGGGGAGTGGCGATAATAACTTCCCCTCGGGAAACAATGGCTAAATGTCTGGATTTCACCACACTGTGTGTTCTGGACTCTCCAAACCCACAATACATCAAGTCCAGAAGGGGCTTCAAGCTGACTTTGTATTTCACCAGACTTTATAGATAATCCATAGTGATGTGGATGTGACGATGTAAAAAGGTCTCAAAGTTTCCTCTGATGAAAGTCAACAAGAGTTGTTTACCCTGGACCTGTCAGCTAGACCAGTCAACTGGACCAGTTAGCTGGTCCAACTGACTGGGTGAATGACTCTTGGTGACTTTCATCAGAGGAAACTTTGAGGGTGGTGTTGTGTGTTTGATACCCTGGCCTTTATTAAAGACCACCTTGAACCCAGACCGGGATTATGATTACAGCTATTTGTGTGTACTCTGGAGATCTGACCCAGGACCAGAGTTGGACTGGATCCAATGGAGGCACTGAGGAGTTTAATTAAGTCTGAAAAGACAGAGTATCACATTTGTGCTGCAGAAGTTAAGAGACTGGAGATTCTCTTTTCTTTAAGAGAAATACTGACTTCTGCCAGTCTCTCTCTCCCTCTCTCTCTCTCTGTCCTTGTCTGTTAAAGTTGTCATCCAGTTTTATCGTCCAGTTTGTTTTCACACCAGCCTGACTGATCTTATCTTCATCTGTCGACAGTCGGCGGGCTATTCTAAACCCTGACGCCGACAGTGAACCGGGGGGGAGGGGGGTGAGGAGGGAGAGAGAGAGAGAGAGAGAGAGAGAGAGAGAGGTATGAGCGGACAGACAGGTTAGTGAAGGTGACCTCGAAGCCAACTGGGTTACATTGAGATGCTGTAATTCTCCAGGAGTTCCCACAAGAACTCTGGAATGTATTTGGGAAGTGTGTGTGTGTGTGTGTGTGTGTGTGTGTGTGTGTGTGTGTGTGTGTTTGTGTGTGTGTGTGTGTAAGATCATAAGTATTGGGCCGGTCCTGGAAATTTTTTAAGGGCGTCTATTGTTTATCGCACCCTGTTTACTCTCCTATTTTCTAATGAATGATTCAAATGTGTTCGTGTGTGTGTGTGTCCGTGTGTGTGTGCGTGTGCAGTGTGCTTTCAGTTCCCCCACACCCTTGTTTACATGTTAAAACAGTTGCTCTGTTTTATAACCCCACTGTGTCACATCATACATACTGTGTATGGTAGATAACCTGTATTCATTTTCATTATCAATTAATTTATCAATAATTCCCTCAATTAATCATTTGGTTAATAAAATGAACATCACAGTTTTCCCAGAGTTCAAGGTGAACAGTATATTCAGTTTACAGTCACAGAGGACTAAAGACACAGAAATTCACATTTGAGAAGCAGAAACCAGAGCATTTATTTTCTTTGAAACTTCTCAAATGATTGATCAGTTATCAGAAATGTAAACATTGCAGCTGTGATGTTATGGACACATGAATATTCAAGCTCAATTGATTCTGGATTTTTGAAGCTCATACAATTTAGTATTTGAGACTTTCAAATCAGCCAATCTTTTTTGACATAAAGATACATTTTTGATCCCGACTTATGGTGTGAAAACATTAACTCCTGATTTATCAAACATTGTCAGACCAATGATCAAGGAAACTGCAGATTAACACTTATGATGTTGGTGTTTCCAATTTTAAAATAAGGTGTCAATATTAAAGTGTCAGTAAAGATGGCAGCTTGGAGCTTGGAGCTGAGTTTATTTATGTAACCATGGGCTTCTCAGGCAGAACCGCACCAATTTGGGTGATTTGATTTGTCATGATTTTGTCATTTTTGATAAGGATCCTGTATGTAGTTATTTAAGAATTATGATCCAGCTCTCTGGTGTTTGGGATATTTTACAGTGTAAAACTCAACTGGTGGATGAACTCTGTGATGGAGACACAGTTCCTGATCTCAAACATGTCTCTGACGTTCATTTTCTGACTGGCGTTGCCCCGATTGACTGGCCACCAATCATTATCTGCCGATTTTTATTAAAAATATGTGATTGGTAGATTGTAATTATTCTATTCACCGTTCACCTTCAAACTGATCACCTGTGGTTAACACTCTTGTGTTTGTGGCTGTATGGGTGTGATGTATGAATGAGTGAATTGGTGAATGTGGCAAGTACTTTAAAGCACTTTGAGTGGTCAGTAAGACTAGAAAAGCGCCGTATAAGTGTAAAGTCCATTTACCATTCACCCTAGGACTGTTATATCACTGCATTACGTTCTTTTTTTCCATTGAGACTTCATATATACAGTTTATCTTTTTTGGAAATTTCCTCTAGCATTTTTGGAGATGTTAGGACCGGTCGGTCAGTGTGCGCCGTTGTCCTGGTAGCAACAGTGTTATCGCTGCAGCCAGTCAGAGAACAACTGTAATTAAAGGTAAGATAAAGCCTTCAGTCCTGACATGTTGCTTCACTGGTGCACTCACTATGACTGTTATCACCGTGATCACAAACTGGAGTCTCCCAGTGACATTCAGTTAAATGGTCTGCTTGGTCCCCAGTAACTGAGACCAGACCAGGAACCAGACCCCTTGAAACACACTCTGCTGTCTGAAGTGTGATGATGATCACACTGAGGTGAATATGAACACTGAGTCTCAGTTCAGTTTTAGTCAGAGCAGAAAGTTCTGGATGTCAGATGAGGGCTTGTTTTTAGATGCTGATAAACCACCGTGTCAGCAGATCAGGTTACTCTGTGTGTGTGTGTGTGTGTGTGTGTGTGTGTGTAAATGGTACATAACAGAGATGCAGGTACAAATAGCCCTGACCCCTTTACTTCTGTACTTCTGTTTAGCAATGACACAAAACACACACACTCTCTCTCTCTCTCACACACACACACACACACACACACACACACACACACACACACACACACACAGTCCTGTTCTGTGATTGCAGTGTTGAACCTGTAGCTTCATTTGAAGTCATTTCACATGAAGATGATGTAGTTTAGATCGCCAGAAAACGCTCTAAAAACACTCCAAAAAAAGTCCAGACAAAACAAGGGCTGCAAAAAGTAAAAGTTTAATCATTAAATTCATTAAAAAAAAAAGAGTTACTGACATGTTCTGATGGTGTCTGACCTCGGTTTAACTCAGATGTGGCGGTCCACTCTCATGGTTCACTTCATGCCTTCTGCTGTCTTATGTAAGCATGCAGAGCTGAGCTGACAGATACACATCAGTCGCACTTCTGCACAGCAGGTATTCAGCGGCATAGCATCAAACATCAACACAACCATCTCCATGCTCCGTTCTGCATGGAAGGTGGATGGAGATGAGCCCCATCATCCTCCTGCACATATGATGGTTATCAGGAGACATCAACAAGCTCTGAACAATCATTAAATAAAGACAAACACAAACCATTATTCTACCTGAAGAAGTCCATGTAGGATTCAAATGCCGTCAGTTGTTTTCAATATATCAAATAAAGTGGTTGGATCATCCAAAGTGGATCATTTCACAGGCCACATTTTTTACATTGTGTCACAGATGCTCACAAGTCCAAGTCAAATCTCAAGCTGTAATGGTTGTGATGAACGAGCTGCATCCAGTCTGCTGCGTATACTGTACTAACATATCTTAATGATTCAAACCATGTCATGCTTCATCATCACTCCTTTATATAACTTATACTTGATGGTAAAGTAGGGAATGAAATTCAGATTTTCAGACATTTCCTTTTCAATATGTTCCTCTTCTTCTGTGTTTTGTCTGAAGTGTTGATCCATAAGAAGATATATTTGTGGTTTTAAGAACCAAAAACCATCTCAATGTAGTTTTACATCTCCTCTCTCAGGCTTCTCTCTGGAGCTCTAGTAACAACCGGTTGCTGAGCCAATCAGACGAGAGGAGGCTCTAAATGCAAATAAATGCAAATGGTGATGGTCAGTCAGCACTGAAATTAGCCCAATAGACATTTGGACTACAGTGGTCCGGCTGTGCTCTACCAAAGGCTGAACATAAACTACTAAGAGTCCTGAATAGAGATCAGCTGAAAATAGCTGATTTCAGAAAAACACTCAGAGAAACCAAATCCTGCAAGGTTGGGTCCAGGTGGGCGGGGCTTGGGGCATGGCTGGCTGAGAGCGGTGACTGCTTTGTTGTGACATCACAAAGTTCCAGAAGTCCTGACGGCTGGTTTTAAGGCTCATTTTCTGAATACAGGATGTGTGCATTTCTCTGTGGACTGAGGCTTTGATACTTTCACAGTATTAATATAGAAGCTAGAGCTGATCTATAATCACACTACACATGGACAGAGACCTTTAGACTATATGGAGCTTTAATGTAAAAATGCCAAAAACATTTTAAAGAATTGAAAAGGCGCTCAGTAGAGTGCAGATCTCTACATGCCCCAGAATTTACTGGGTTCTCCCCTGGACCATGTCCCATCCCTCCGCCAAGTCCGATCCAAGTGGGTTCAGTGGGTTTTGTGTAATCCTGCTGACAAACAGACAAGGAAACACATAACCTCCTTGGTAGAGATAGTAAAATAAAGATAAGTCTTTTGAGGACATCTTAAGTCAGTGTGTGAGTGACTCAAGTCCATGTCGCAAACTCCAGTCCAATCTCTGCCTTGTGTAAACCCCAGGAGGGTTAGCAACAGCTATCACAGAGGCTAACAGGGAAGCAATCAAACTAATAATAAACAGTGGTAGTGAGTGTCAATCACAAGTATGAGTCCCATTACAGACCTGCAGATCATGTTTTCTTTTTCTGTGTATAACCATCTTTCACCAACATGAAGTTCCCATGTGTAGAGACTTTAGAAAAAAAATATTTATAATGATATTATTTTTACTGAATTTCTACTTTTATGATTTTCCTGTTTTTCGATTATAGTGTCCAATATTCTTATAGAGATTCTTATATAGAACTTCTCTTCTCCATCATGATGAACTTAAAGCTGAACTAAGTCCAGGACTTTGCCTCTGTCTCCTCAACAAAGTCTGAAATGTTGTCAATGAATCTCAGTGTTGTCAATAAACACAACCAACCATAATGTTGATGTTGTAATAAACCATAATTAACTTTAACCTGAGCTGCGTGTGTGCGTGCGAGCGAGTGAAACAGCTGTGGTGTGTTGAGGTTCAGACAGCCCACGTAGAGAAGTGAGTTGTTACGAAATCAAATATTTGTCTGGGCTTCTGTTTAGAGGAAAAGCTGTTGTCTCCTGCTTGTTTGTGTGTCTTTCTACCAGTACACACTACACACCATCAGTGTGCTGCAGAGTGTGTGTCTGTGGACAGACCGACAGTTAAACACAGACTGGTACCAGTCTGAAGTAACAACTGTACTGTAACTGTGTTATATGATATTTTAAACATCTGTTTAAAGAACTATAGATAGATGAGAACAGGTCTAAAACTTGCATGTCTTCTGTTATAGTCCAGTCAGTTGTGTTTGTGTTTTTGTCCACGGACTGGTCTGTTAGGAACAACCTGTGGCTGGGACTCACAGTGTGGTTAACATTCATATCACTGTTCAGCTGCTGGTAAACAACACTCAGGAATGCTGCTTGTGTGTAGCTGATTTCCTGAGCAGTGAGTGCAGAGATACACTGCTGTTTTCTAACAGTGTTTACATTTAGCTTGTTTGTCGTGTAACGTGTGTGACAGTATTTATTACATCTGAGCAGCGAGTCTCTGGTTCGACTCCTGGCCGGCCGGACCATATGCTGCATATCATTCCCCTTCTCTCTAATATCTCTATGACCCACTGAATGTCTTCACTGGTTGTGTACATGAGCCTGTGGAGTTTGATTCTCTGTTGTCTGTATGAAGGAATGAATTCATCAAACATATCAAATCAGTTGGAGAGTCGTGATGTCAGTTTGGTAACTCTTTGTATAATTGCCCGACCCTAAGAAGGAGCTCACAGAAGTTTATCATCTGCAAAAACAAATGAACCAGATCTATGAATTTCCAACACCAGCCTTGTTCACTGCAACACATACAGGCAGCATCACATCGCTGTGTCACCTGAAGCGTCACATGATGCTGGTAGCTCACACACAAGTCGTCAATGTAAAATACAGATGATAAATGGAAAGATGGATTTAGTCTCCTGGATGTCAGTGATCCAGGTGAGACCTCAGGTGAGACTGAGTGTAATTCAGACCTAGAGCTCAGGGGACTTCTTCGTTGGTGCTTTTGTTGCTGTACTCAGTTTGACCTTCGTTCAGTCTGCAGGTAGAGTTTATGTTTGAGGTGAAGAGAAGGAGAGAGTGATGATAGACATGCTCAGTGTTCCTTACACACACACACACACACACACACACACACACACACACACACACACACACACACACTGTGTGGAATTGACCCATTGCTCTTTGTGTGTGTGTGTGTGTGTGTGTGTGTGTGTGTGTGTGTGTGTCATGTAACGTTAACACCATAATTTCAATTTTTCTCTTGTTGAAAGGGGCACCAGTCCTCAGGGAGGACAACAATGAATTACTTCATTGATTAATGTGATCAATGTCATTTGGTATGTCATAACCCTGGAGACGTGGGATCTAGGTGGATTCTCCTGGAGGCCGGGTCCCGTTATCACGGTGACGGATTCTGCCGGTGTCTCAGCGGTTCAGCTCTGGTGGAGTTTGCCAGGAGACTTTCTGTCTCGGGCTCTCTTGATTTCTGCTCGGCTTCTCTGCAGGCGGTCGTGCAGATGTTATCAGCTGGTGTCTCTTGTGGGTTGATGCGAAATAAACTCTAATGCTCTTCTCTTTGGTTGGATAACTTTAGAGGAGGCTGGCGTTGACCAGATGAATCTAAACTGTCAAAAATCTTTAAAAAGGGAAACTTGATGATGATTTAAAAGTTACAAAATTACTCTGAGGCACTTCTGTTGTTTTGGTTCAGTTGGTCTTGACTTGGCTTATAAAAATAAAAGATCGTGCATGTAGACAAAAAATATGTTACTTGGAGCATTTGGCAAAGAAAGAATAAAGGATGCGGACAAAACAATAAGTGCAAAAATGGCTAAGAGCTATGAGTTTGTGGCCAGAAGTTCAGAGCTAAAAGTTTACATGGCTACAGAGCCGGGCTTTGAGCTTTGAGCAATGTGTGAATTGATCACGACTGTTTATCCCCTGGGGGCTGGCGCATGTTTCAGGGGTGTCACCCTTCTTCTCCTGTGTTTCCACTTGGAGAAGAGAATAATTTTCCACAGAACTTTTGAATAGTTTAATTCTAGAGCTTACCTATAAACATCAGTCTTCCACCATGACCATAAAACATTAAATGAAATAACATATAAACCTAATGGCACTTATAATGACAGATAGGAGTAATACAAGTGTTGATTTCATATTACATCCTTCAAATCTGGAATTAATCACAAATGGAGATTTTGCCTATATTCTCCAGTTTGCCTGGTGTCCATTCGTTGACCCTCTGGAGCTGACCCTTCGACCCTTGTTCTGGTTCTGTGTCTTTCTGACCTGCTAGCAGCATGGTCTGTTTGTGAGAAAGGTCCTTTGTCTCTGTTTCCTATCAATCTGATAGTTTGATGGAGGGAAGAGTCACAAAGTGTCAATTGTGGGTCTATAACTCTGTATGTCCTTACAATGAGCTTCTTCAATGGCTTGTGACTGATACCAGGCCAGGTATGTACGCTACAGTCATTAATCCATGGTCATATTACCAGCAGCAGCTCTGCAGGTGGTTTGTTGGCGAGCTGCTGCAGGTCTCAGGTAGAAGGTGAAACATGAAACAGGAAGTCCACATTAAAGACTCTTACAGCCCCTGAACTCACCACACTCAGGTTGAAGTTGTGTAAACCGTGGACTGTTGTCAGCTCCTCAGCTGTGTAACTCACTGTGTTGATAAGAGGACACACTCAGGACCTGTCAGTCATTAGCACGTCCTTCACTTACTGACCAACTGTCTGCTGCTGATGACTTCCTGTCAGAGACGCCTGCACAGTCTGCTGATAATCACTTATCTGACACATGGAGAGCGGCTTCTGTTTTGACTGTCAGCACACACACACACACACACACACACACAAACAGACTTTCTCTGAAACTGCTCCATGAACACCGAGAGGAAAACCTGAACCTGCAGCACCTTCAGTGTCTGATAGAAGCCCCTGTAGAAGCCCCCCCCCCCCCCCCCCCATGTCTCTGTGTGAGTCAAGACAGCAGCTTTTAAGGTGAAAACTACAAGTTGTATCGGAAAAGTTTCTTCACTAGCAGCTTCCCAAGACTTCAGTAAAGACAATGATAGGTTGAGGTTTTATCGTAGTGTCAAAACTCCCCTCAGCTCTGTTTTTGGCAAGAACTTCAGAGCTCAGTTTAAAATGAACAGCATGAAAGATTTCTGATGAGACAAACACTGGGTGATAGAGCACAAACGTCTCTGTTTTTATATATAAATTAACTATAATGGTTGAAAATTGTGGGATATAAAGGAGTTTGTCTGATTTTTTCAGGGATGTCAGTTAGAGTGCGCGTGATGTCATCCACTCTGTCTCTCAACATTCAGTGTAATACACACCCATCAGAAAATCTGAAATTGTCTAAAAATGACACAAAACTTAAACTGCGATTTTGTGAAAACCGTAATAGTTATGAAAATACTGATTCAACCTAAAAAAGCATCAAGTCTTATGACCTGTTTAAAGTTTCAGCCATGTTTCCACATTAAAATATGACGAAGCAGTAGGGCTCCAAGAAGGGGTGGATTTGGTCATTTTCATGACGTCTCTCCATTCATTCTCTAGTTTGGTATTTATGTCGCCATGGAGTTTTGATTTATAATTTGTCTGGGTTTTGTCAAAGCTGCGGGAATAGTTATTTGCTGAAATTTCTTACGGAAGAAGAATAAGAATAAGAAGTATATTGTCTTTGTCAGTCACATTTACACTCATACATCACAGGATGGGTCATGTTGCACAACACACAACACACAGCTACACATGTTGTCAGCATGGAAGTTCTTCACTGTGACTGAAGGAGACACAAAGCTGCAGTTATGTGAAGCCAAAGTAAGAAATGGAGGAACAAACACAAAAACATGCAGAACAACAAACTAATCAGACACTTAAGCTCCATCGCCTGCTGAACATTTCCAGTTTCAAGAAGCTAAAGGCAAAGAGGCTAAAACTAGAACCACACCTCTGACCTCACCTGTGCATTACAGCTACCTGCCAAACTGCTGCTGCATCTCACATGCATGTGTCCACACTGCCAGCATTGCTGATGTGTCTTGGTCATCAATAATAATAATCACCCATCAGCCAAGAAAATTACAGTTGGAGCAGCTCTAGTCTGCAGGTCTATCAACACCTCCACCCAGCGCAGATCCGATTCTGTAGTTTCATTCACTTTATTGTATATTTGTAAAGGAGTGTGTCTGCAGATGAAGAACTTATGAAGGGTTTAACAGGAATATATTGAAATATCAGAGGAAACATGTTTGATCCAGCTGTGCCTGCAGGGAAGCAGCTGGACTGTCCTAACACTGACGCCTCGAATGCACTGAGAGAGAAGAAGAAGAGAAGCAGAGAAGAAGAGCTGCAGCTCTGAGAAGAAATAACAAGAGATTTCGCCAAGTCACAGGAGGTTTATTAAGCTACTTCACAATAAAAGCATCGGCTGGACGGTCAATCATGTGACCACACGTCATTGACATTAGGCAATTTATTAGAAACATCCAACTAAAACTGATGTAGTCTAATACAACAGTCCTGCAGTAAATCCTCCTTCATGAAGATTATAATGTTTTTATTAAAATTGTTTTAGACAGTTGTTGTCACATCATCAACCACCATTCACTGCATGTGTTACTTTACTAATCAGTTTATTCAATGCCTGAAAAAAATATACAATAACATAACAACAATTTCAACAAACAATGATCATTTTCTTACAATGGTTTACAGACATCAAACTGGTAACTGGATTTAGTGTTAACTGGTTTTAATTCATGAAAATAATGATAGTTAGAGCCTCAGGTCACTGAATGGTGACTGAATGACGTGTCAGAAACCTGCTGGTGCCAGTCGACAGTATCTTCCTCCACCTCCCACATTCTGTGTTAAAACAAAATAAGGGTTAGAGTTTATCCCAAATCAGTTTGAGTGATCCCAGTTAGACATGTGAGAACAGTCCTGAGGGTTCATCTTCTCACGTCCTCCACTACAAAGACACTGACACAGACGCTGGTCTGTGGAGGCGTCACAGTTCAGGTGAGAAGCTGCTGAGTCGTGAGTCTTCAGAGGAGAAGCAGCTCTCCTCCTCTGAAGACTCCTACAACAGGAGACAAGGAAAATGTGAACACACAGCTCAGGTTACGAGCTGCACACACTCACACAATACAACTACTGTTCACTCTCACACACACACACACACACACACACACTGAGTATGCACATTAAACACATTTAAATAGGCACTGTCAAAAGTATCTCTCCCTCTGCAGGTGGATCTGAGCAGTTAAAGTCTGACTCAGCAGCTCCAGCTTTCACAATGCAGTTTGAAAATAGTTTTATTAGCTGCTGTTTCCATTGTTTAAAAGAAGTCTACGAACATGTTTCATCTTTTCTCAGAGAAAATCCTCAGAGCAGTTTTCAGGAACACATGGCAGGACGTGGACTCTGCATGAGAGGAAACAGTCTGAGCTGAATCAGACTGCTACAGAAAATCCCACCAGGACTGACAGTGAGCAGCTTTAACAATCCACTCACGTAGACCTGGACCTGAACTGAACCTGTATGTGTGTGTGTGTGTGTGTGTGTGTGTGTGTGTGTGCGTGTGCGTGTGCGTGTGCGTGTGCGTGTGTGTGTGTGCGCGTGTGCGTGTGTGTGTTCCTGTGTCGACACTGAGGAGGATGAAGGAGACAACAACATCTGGAAGTCTCACATCCTTGCTGTCTCTCACCAACACACACATACACACACGCAAAGCCTTTATTTTGAAAGAGTAGCCCTGGCAAAGCTCTTCTCTGATGCAGCAGTCTATGTCGGAGAAGACATCATTTCCTGTCTCCCTCTCTCTCTGTGTGTGTACTTCCTGACTGTGTATTATCCGGCGGCTGCAGTATTATGATGTGTTGAAAAACTGAGTCATATTTCCTCTTTGATTATCAGCATCACGTCTGTTTGTGGTTTGACTCTTATTTTGTTCCTATTGAGGGACTCAGTAATTCACTCATGGTGATAGGACCTGGTCTGGTCTGAATGTTGAGCAAGACTAAGACAAAATAGGAAGATAAAAGCTGAAGGGGGTGTACTGGGGGTGGGGGGCAAAAATACTGTGTGATGTGACTTAGAGTCACGAATGGTCTGAACTCATGGACATGTTGATGTGATTCAGTGTGACTTGAGGACATTATCTCTGATGTCCCACCAGAATAAACCTCCAGGCTGCACAACTTCATTCACAGTCCTCGGGTTTTCTTCCAGTGACAGCTTGTTCTGCCACCAGTCAGCAGTGGTTTATATTGAAGTCACCAGAACAACAGGAAGTCACTGGGGCTGTAATTATGACTGGGGTGTGGGTGAATAACGATGATTAGCAGCAGAGCGCTGACGTTAGAGCAGCCAAGCGTAACAGAAATGCTCCTCCTTGTGTGTCAGCTTGGCACGAATGAGCTCAGACGATGTCATCACAGTTCTGCTGTGACATCATCACGGTTTTGACAGTCAGAGAGGATCCTCCCTGAACAACCTCACACTGACAGACAGTAAACACTGACCTCAGACCAGCTCTGTGGACTCTGGAGGATCAGACTGTGAACTCACTGAGAGAAATCTGTTTGGGACCATTTCTTCTGCTTAAAAATGAGCTCAGATCTTTTTGGCTACATGAGAAGCTTTCAGTCAGTGTCCATGGTCATCAACCTGTGTTACGTATCTCAACAGCTCAGACAGAAGGTGGAAAAACCAACGGAAGTTAAAGTTTGGTCTCAGATTAGTCTGAAGGTTCAGTGAAGCTTCACATGTTCTCTTCTCAACACACTGCAGTAAACATTAATACACATATATCATACAACCAAAATCAAATGGCCCCAGGCCCCAGAGGGCCCTAAAGGCCCCAGGTTCACTGCCTGTCCGCTGGTTCATGGTGATTAGATCATTTCTCACTGAAATAAAACATCATCTGGTGCTGTTTTTTTATGTAGATCCATGGCTTCACTACTTCACTCTCTCTGTGCTGCATATTCCTACATGCATGTCATATATGTACATGAACATACACACATAGAGACAGACCTGAACCTGGTGTGGTCTGCACTGAGACCTGATGACCGGTCTGAGATCAGCTAAGACGTGTGTCCCTGCACACACTCATGAGCTGAAGCTGAAAACCTGATCAGTGATTCTGTGGGAACCTCCAGCTCCGTCCTCCTGAGGCCGCTTTGATGTTCAAATCAAACGAATCCTCCTCCAGAGCTCAGTCAAGTCAGAGGGGACACATGTATGTGTGTGTGTGTGTGTGTGTGTGTGTGTGTGTGTGTGTGTGGGTTGTGTGTGTGTGTGTGTGTGATGAGCAGCTGTTAATGCTAATAAATCAGAATGAAGAGTTTCATTCACAACAGTGACCTGCAGATCTCACTCTGCTGCTGCTGAGGACGTGTCACATAGAAACATGTGTGAGGACGCAACTGGAAGAAGCTTTACACATGATGATTTGCAGTATTTTAATAATGATTAATGTGTACAGTTCAGAGACTTCAATTCATTTTAAACAGTCAGAGAATCACAAAACAGACATCAATAAAAGTAGTACGTGCAGAGAGTCGATAAAACCAGAGAAGCTTTTACCTTTATATATAAATATATAAAACATGTTCACTATCAGTCATAAATGTAGTGTATGAGTGAGAGAGAGAGAGAAATGAGAAACTTAACAAACCTAATGTCCAAACATACATTCATAAATACCAGTTTGTATGTAATAGCAGCAGTTTGAGGTCTTCATTTGATTCTTATGGAAGCATTGTGTTTTAAGGTTGCCCATCCTATTCTCATGAACATGATATCTCAGTAACATTTTGAGGAAACTTCATCAAAATTCACTTGGACTTTGATTTTGGCGAAGGTCAAAGGTCACTGTGACCTCACAAAACATGTTTTTGGCCATAACTCACAAATTTATACACTAATTATGACACAACTCAAATGTCTAACAGCATAAAATTAAGTGATGAAATTTCATATCCAAAAGGTCAAAGGTCAACTTCACTGTGACACCATAATGTTCTGTAAAAACACCTCTGGTCATTATTCACTGCTGTAACGCTGAAAGGAGAGACTGACCATGTTTCCTGTAACTTGGGAAACAAGGGGAAACAACCACGAGGAGTATTAGTTAAAATGAGAAACATTTCTCCAAAATCACCACCAGTGCCTCCGTCTCATGTTTCATATATACTTTATCTACTGGATGTGACAGTTCATTCTCAAATGATTTACTTGAATAAGTGTCAGAAGTCAAATACAGAGTCATTCACACACAAATAGAGACTGTTGTGGCTGTTAATTACAACCACAGCTGTAATGACGATGAAAACTGTATCATCTGCTCCAGACAAACATCAGCAGCTCTGGTTCTTCCTGCACCTGAAGCAAACAGACAGAACATCTGCTGCATGTCGCTTTGACCTGATCAGAAACAGTCTCTGAGTATCAGCTGACAGTCTGGTCTGAGTGTCAGTTAGAGGAGTCACTGATAAAGTCTGAACCAGTCCTTCTCTCTCTCTGTGTCTGTGTCCTTCAGTCCTGGAGATCCTGCAGCTGGTGAGGAAGCGGGACCTGTTCCTGGCTGACTCTCACATCCTGGAGCTGGAGCAGGAGTGTAATGAGTCTGCCGCTGCTGAGCGGGGCGGCACAACACAGCCGGAGGACAGCAGCAGCCCGAGTGTCAAAGACGGCGGGCGGAGGAAGGCGAAGGACGTGGAGCTGCTGTACGAGGAGCTGCAGAAGGAGCTGTGGGCCGTGGTCCGGGAGTCTCTGAGGTCCCCCACAGCTGGGCCGAACCTGGGCCTGGTGGTTCAGGTGAGGGCTGCTGCTGCCGTGGTTACAGTGGTGGTCACATGTGTCAGGGCTGACCTCACCTGAGTCTGTCTGTGTGTGTGCAGGTGCTGCAACAGGAGGAGCAGGCTGATAAAGACTGGGCCGTCCACAAGGGAGCAGCCCCAGGGGGCCCGAGGCCTCGTCAGCTGATACAGAGGTGGAGGGAGGCGGTGGAGGAGGCAGCTGAGGGCTCGCTGCCTGAGAGAGCAGAGTTCACAGCTGGGGAGCTGGATGGATACCTGGGGCGGCTCCGAGCCCGTGTGGTGGAGGACTTGGGGGCCGCCAACAGAAATGTGGTCTCCATTTACCCCGAAGAGTTCCAGGCCTTTCAGGTGAGACACACCTGGACACAGAAACACCTGGTGTCTGATAAACTGTTGGATAGATTCATATAAAACATTCATGAGCCTCAGAGGATGAATCAGGTGACTCTCTGACTTCATCTAACTTTAACCTTTAATATTTGACCTGTCAGGTGTACGTGCAGAGTTACCACCAGGCGGTTGCCAGGCAACTGGAAGCCATCACTGACAACCAGCTGGAGATCACTGACATCTACTCTCTCCTGGACTGGCTGCACAACATCTACGACAGGTATACACATTTAAGTGTCACCAGTGGAGCGTCTGTTATTTCTGTAGGACTGAACAGCACAGATTTCGTTCCTTCAGTGGTTCCTGGTTCTCTGAGAATGTCATGTTTTTCAATGGCAGACACTTTTTGTTAGTTAGCTTGTTTTATTTTGTAATTTGGTTCCTTGTGTGTCTCAGTGTTTTTGCTTCTTGTCGTGGTCTTGTTTCTGCCCCGCCTTGATGTGTTTCACCTGTGTGCAATCACCTTGCCTCCTTGTCTATATAGTCCTTGTGCTCCCCTTTGTCTGTGTCGGTTCGTCTGTTTAGTTCAGGGTTTGTTCACGTCGTCTGTTCATGTCTGTATTTTGTTTAATAAACCTGTCTGCACTGTTCCCCAAAGTGTTGGCTGCATTTGGGTCCTACTTACCCCTCAAACCCGTGACAGAGAAAGGTTCTGTGTAGATGTGTGTATGTTCAGACATCATATGTGTGTGTGTGTGTGTGTGTGTTTGTTGTTTCAGAGATGTTCTGGGGACTGTGTGTATCACAAGCCCGTTCAGCCGCTCTCAGCTTAGTCCTCTGCTGCCATCAGAGACTGTGGACAGACTGGAGCTGGACTGTCTCAACTCTGTCAGGGTGAGACACACACACACACACACACACACACACACACACACACACAGAGTGATGTTTTCTGAAGGTTTGTCATTTCCTCCCTCAACTGTTGTGATGAATAATAATGTATTAGCATTACTATTATTCTAGTTAGTTCTGTTAGTTATTATTTGAAGAAACAAATAGAAACATCCACCAGACTTCAGAGGAAAAAAGTGAAATTCATAGTAAATCATCTGGATCTGCCCCAAAATCTTTTTGTGGGTAATTCTGCTGACAAACAAACAAACACAGACACGGGTGAAAACATAACCTCCTTGGAGGTAATAACCGGTAGTGTTTGTCAGTGACTGTGCAGATCATGTAGTTAAGTTAAATACCCCATCTATATTTTTCTTAATATAAGACGCTGATGTTTCTCACTGAACAATAAAAACAAATGTTTTGTATGAAAAAATAATCTGAAAAATCTGAAAAGAAACCAGAAGGAGTAGAAATATAAAAACACAGAAAATGAAAATACAAGTTCTCTGATGTGTAAATAAATAATGAGATTTCGTTTCCTGTTTTAGTTTTCAAAATAAAAGCCTGATAAGTGATCTTTTTCTCTCATGAATTATTAGAACCAAACAAAAAATTATCATCTAAAAGTATGATTTGAGTCTGAGAAGCTTGTGTAGGTTGTGGTTCAATTTAAGGTGTGTTTGTTTTGATGCCCGGCTCCTCCCTCTGCAGGCTAAAGTGACCACAGAGCTGAGTCAGGTCCTGGATGAGGAGGAGAAGAGGTGGATGGAGACTCTGCACATCGAGGAGTATCAGATCACTCTGGCCAAAACCGTCATACAGGTACACCCCCCCCC
>NW_019525128.1:726815-863145 GCF_002814215.2 Seriola lalandi dorsalis | reverse complement strand
CCCCTGCCCCCCAGTCCAACTCCACCCAGCAGCTCTGATCAGAGTTTCCTGTCTGGTTAAATAAAGGTTATTGAATCAGAGTGAAGTGGTGTTACGCAAAAATGGATTCCACTGCATCTGTACACTGATTGTTCACTGAGTGTGTCCTTCAACTGCAGCCAAAGTCAACAGTGAGGACTTCCTGGTCACATATACACACACACAAACACACACACACACACACACACACACACACTGATTTCAAGTGGAACCAGCTGCTGTCCTCTAGTGGCCACCACTGATCTGGTAGCAGATTTGTTCCTGACATGTGGATCAAGTGTTGGTCTGATTAATGTTGCACAGCTCTATGAGTGTGCTAAGAAAAGTTGTGTACAAATAAATTTACCTTTAATTTGCTAAAAGTTGTTGTCATATGAAAGAAGTCACTGAATATGTGTGTGTTGTTTCAGAGGCTGCAGGTGGATCTGGAGCGGTCTGCCTCCATCAACATGAGTCTGGGCTCCAGAGTGGCTCAGTGCAGCCTCAACGGCCTGGCTGACTTCCTCTACAGGTACACACACACACACACACACACACACACACACACACACACACACACACACACACAGAGTGATCATGAGTCTTGTGTTCTCTCAGTTTCCAGCGTAAAGTGGAGATGTTCCATGAGAAGGTGCAGAATGGCCTGTTTGGAGACAGCGAGGACGGATACGTGTCCAAGACAATCGCCCTGGTCAACTGCTGCCCCCCCTTCAGGTAGAGACACACAGAGACCTGCTGCTGCACCAGGGACCTCCTCAATTTGTCAGATAACTGTCAGTGATGAGCTTCACAGAGAGGCTCATTTCAATGCATTCTCATCAGCTGGTACCTCAGTGGAAAAAAAGGAGAAAGTTCTTCCTTTGAAAATAAAAATATCAGGAACAAGGTTCACAGAGGGAACTTTATTTATCAAATTGTTTTGCATTATCTGAAACTGATTTATGTTTTATTTGTTGTGTAGTAGACCTCTGCTGGTTATGATCACATTGTGAGTCGGTGCACCCTCAACTGTGTCTGCTCAGGCACAGTGTGCATCGCTACAGCTGGTCGGACAACAGGTGGAGCTCTCCCATCAGTGCTCTCTGTCATATCTGCAGAGTGTTAAACTGACATTGTATTAGAACTGGACTGGACCACACGGCTCGGGAGTAATGACAAAAATAGTAGTTCCGGAAAAAAATCCCACCATAACTGTTCAGTAGTTTCTGTTCAGCAAATGAAAAGATGCAATTTAAATATTTTAGACTTAAAACACACACATCTCTCCTGCTACATTTGACTGACATGTTTGATCATTGAGCATCAGCTGATTTTCCTCTTCCCTGTCTAAACTCTGTCCTTCATATACCTTAAATTCATTTTACGAACCTGAGTCTACAGAATCAGATTCACTGTTGTTCCTTCATCAGATGTCTTTGACCTGTAACATTGATGTTCCTGATAATAATGTGTGTGTGTGTGTGTGTGTGTGTGTGTGTGTGTGTGCGCGCAGAGGCTTCGTGCAGCGCTGTGCTCAGTGTGACCCATCAGTCACTGAGGACTCTTTACGTCGAGCCAACAGAGCTCTGGATCACATCGTACAGCAGGGAGTCAGAGTCCTGTCTGAACGGCTGTACCTGCACATTAGGGTACATAAACAAACACACACACACGCACACACACACGCACACACACATTGACATACAAGCCTGTGAACAGTGCAGTCAGTGTTTGTCCTTCAGTCCCTTCATCCTCTCTCTCTCTGTGTTGCGTTCAGGCCACACCTCTGTTGTCTTTGCCAATAAAGCTTTGAATTCAATTGAATTTTTACCCTTTATCTATAATGAGTGTGTTTACTGAAACACTCAGAATCCATGACACAGAGAGACACTGTTCATCTATTGTTTATGTTCCATCAGGTCAGTTAATATTAGTTTTGATTAGTGGAGTTTCGGTTATTCATATATTCAGTTTATAGTTCAATTAAGATCTTGGTTACTTTAACAAACATCTGTTCTGTATCTTGAACACTGCCTCATTCCTTACCTCGCTGTGTGACATCTGAACACAAACCTGTGTGTGTTCATGTCCTCACACTGTTTTCTGTGCAACTTCAGTTTCACAATGAAAAAAACAACAAATGAGACATTTAAATCAATCAAGGAAATAACAAATTACACTACAGGTAGTTAACCTGTTTCCAATATTAATGTAATATATGATAAAGGAAATCTAGACATGCTGTGTATTGATACTTGACTTTATAGTCTATACCTTAGATATTATGATTACTATACTCAATAGTCTTTTGTCTAATCTGGTCTAATGTTCAGTTCTTTTGGGAAAATATTATTGAAATACAGATATTTTAACACAAAAGATGTGCAGTAGTGTGCAAAACATTTTATGTATGTAGCCTGGAAAATCCAGGACAAAAAAAGTCCATAAAGCTGCATCACTCATCTTGTTTGATTTGAGCTATGACAATCAAACAGTCATAATAATAATCTGTGTGTGTGTGTGTGTGTGTGTGTGTGTGTGTGTGTGTGTGTGTGTGTGTTTCAGCCGTTCTTTGAGCGGCTGGTGAAGAGGAAGTGGCTCAGCAACACAGAGCCGTACGAGCAGATTGAAGCTCTGATCAAAGATCACTTCAAGAAGTATCACAGGATGGACAGTCCTCCATACCAGGTACACACACACACACACACACACACACACACACACACACACACGGCACAGCTGGACACTGAGTGAACATGAGTGCATCTTGGTTCCATCAAACTGAGAACAGATACAGTTAGTTTTTAGTTTAATCATCTCTGTCTCTCTCTCGCTGTCTGTCTGTCTCTATGTCTCTCGCCCTCAGCTGCTGGTAGCGGAGGTCCACCGGCGGGTGGTGATGGAGTACCTTCGCTCGGTCATGCGAGGCAGAATCATCTGCACCTCGATGAAGATGAGGAAGAGGATGGCTGGTCGGCTCAGAGACGAAGGCAAACAGATCAAAGTCCTCTTCAAAGACCTGGTCAGTGTTAAGGGTCAAAGGTCATGATGACATTTACCAAATCAGTCTGAATGAGGCTTTAGTTACAACTCTGAGAGATTTATCAGCTGCTGTAGTTCATTAATTATAGAAGTATAATCCGTCTGTCTGTCTCTCTGTCTGTCTCTCAGGAGTCCCCGTCCAGCTGGTTGGACAGCGCTCTGTCTCACATCTCAGAGATGATCCAGCTGGAGGACGTCCCCTCCATCCAGATGGAGGTGGGAGTTCTGGTCAGAGAGTTTCCAGATGTCAGGTAATAACACACAAAAAACAAAATAAAATACACTATTCCTCTACGTCTTTTTTTTTTCTTCTTTTCTTCCTCTAGCTTTACAGTATGTTCAGGTACACACACTGAGAGCCTGTGTGTGAACTGTTCAGCTCAGCAGATATCTGACTTACTGACTGACTGACTGACTGACTGATTGATTGACTGGGAGCTCTGCTGGTAAAATCTGTTTCTGTTCATGTCACTAAAACATCGGTATTCATATTAACTGGAGGTGGATGTGGTTTGTACTGTGAGTTAGAAACCATCCGCTCTGATCGATTTTCTGCATGTCATTGTTTTCTACTGGATGAATACTCCTCATTCATCCCACACAGTGAGAAAATACAAGTCAGAATATTTACTTTCTAAACAGGAGTTTGATTATATTATGAGAGGAGACTAGAAATGAGAAAGCTGTTGATGTATTGGGGCCTTATTACATATGTTTGAATAAAAGGGTGTTCTGTATATGATGGGAGGAAATCCAGGTTAGAATAAATTTAGTTTGAAATGTCTATTTAAGATGATGGGAAAGTTATTTACATTGACTTATTTAAAACGCTCCAGTCGGTACATTTGTTTAAATTAGCATCAGAAATTATTTAATGTGGTTAAAGTAGAAATGTCTGATCTCATAGATAAATATAACACAGGTGTTCAGGTACAATATTGAATTATACATAATGATACACAGTCACTGTAGTTTTGCTCATGAAGCAGAGGAAAATAGACCTGAAGCATAAAAATACTCAGGTGTAGCACAGTGGGTTACTCAGGCGCCCCATATATAGAGGCTACAGTCCTCGCTGCAGCTGGCCCCTGGTTTGACTCCCGCTTCGGACGGCCCTTTCTTGCGTGTCATTCCCCCTCTCTCTGCCTCCCCATTTCCTGTCTATCTACTGTCCTGTCCATTAAAGGCACAAAAAGCCCCCCCCCCAAAAAAAAAAACTCAGGCTGCGATCATGAGCAGGTGGTGTGAGTGTGTGAGCAGCACAATCGTACACAACCACCGTCCCTGGTGTTACCTTGTCACATTGCACATAACACCAACAATCAACAATTCATATTTAATTATTGAAATGCAACAGTGCAAATGCTGCTGTATCAAGATAGGATGCCACCATTGTCATCAACTATTGAGTAAAAAATGTTGTTGTCTTTTAATTTAAGGTAAACACAAGAAACTTGCCAGAAAGTGATCACTGGCGTCCCAGAGTCTCTCCCCTAATGCCAGCCATCACTGCTCCTCACACCACCACTATTTTCTTTATCTTGCCTATGCTACCACAAACAACACCATCATCAACTCTGACAAAACACACTAGCAGATTCAGCAAACAAACTCCCCTAAACAGTTGGAGAAAGTGGCGGCCATTTTGAATGAGGGAGGTAGAGTCAAGGAGAGGTGCCTTTTTGAGCTAAACTCTCCCCCCGCTGGATTAGTCTGTGCTCTACCCCCCCCCCTACTCTCCAACACCACACCATGCAACTCACCTAAAACAAACAAACTCACAGCCAAAGACACACTACAAACCAATTCAATACAAGCAAACAATACAGGCCACCTCACCTGGACTAACCACATGGTCTCAAAGAGGCTCACACAGGCCACACCCCCCACTTAAAAACACTTCCTCTTCCTGGATTTCTTCCTTGCTTCTTCTCTTTGATAGAGATCATTCTTTCATTCATGACATTTCAAAATGCCTGTGATTGACTTTAGCTTCCAAAATAAGGTTGTTTACTCCGTTTTGGTTCTGTGAAAACACATGGAGTGACACCTCCTGTTCATTCCTCATCCTCTCTCTCTGTTTGTACAGGAAGAAGCACGTGTCAGCCATATTGAACATTCGGGGACTGACTCGGCAGGCGGAGCGTCAGGAGATCCTCAACATCGTCAAAGACATCGAGAGCAGTGATGGCAGCGGCTCGGCCCGGCTGTCCCGGGACCGCGCCCTCTTCTCCGAGGTGCCGGTCACCTCCGAGGTCCACTGCCTGAACGTGGGCCTGAGCCGCATCGCGCTCACCGCCTCGTCCTGCTTCACCACGCTGCGACCGCGCCGCCGCAAAACCCGAACACCTGTCCAGGAAAACTCTGACGATGTTCTCTGAAGAGCCGATTTCCAAGGTTTTAGATTTTTCAAAAAGCCCCTGACTGAGTTGCAATAGCATGATGGCGGTTTCTATTTTTAATTCAACTCCAGTCCTGATTATTATCCACTAAACTAGCACTGACTGGATTCTTCCATTAGGCTGCCGCTTTAACAGAATCCACCAAAAACACCTTTGTTTTTTTGTCTATTGTCATGCTATAGAGAAAACAGAAGGAATGGTGTGAAACTGATTATGATGATGATGATGACAATGACAATGAGGCTGATTAAAGAACATAACAGAGAGAACTGAGGACAAAACTGGACTGAAAAATCAGCTCCTGTCAAGAAAAGAATCAGCTCTCGAACAATTTCTCTTTAATGAAAAACTGATTTGAAATCAGAAAATTCTGGTAGATAGAAAAATTAATCCATAAATCTGGGGTTTCTTCTGTTGAAATTATAAAGGACGGAAAATCATTTATTGGGATTTAAACTTCACATGTGATTTTCACCTGTGGAGAAAACAGGGTTGAGGCCTGGTCACATCAGAAAACTGTCACAGCAAAATTCATTAGTGTGTCTTTATTGCCTTCACAGGTGATGCTGAAAGCTTGGCCAGAGACAGGAACTAATGTTATTTTGCAACATACCAACTGGAGTTAACGTTATGCGGTGATGTAGTGACTGGAGCTAACGTTATGCAGTGATGTAGTGACTGGAGCTAACGTTATGCAGTGATGTAGTGACTGGAGCTAATGTCATGTGGTGATGTAGTGACTGGAGCTAATGTCATGTGGTGATGTAGTGACTGGAGCTAATGTCATGTGGTGACAGTGATTAGGGCTAATGTTATTTGGTGACTTGGTGACTTCTGCTAACATTATTTGGTGACTTGGTGACTTCTGCTAACATTATTTGGTGACTTACCAACTGGAGCTAACATCATGTGGCAACTTAAAGACTGGGACTAAGAACTTGGTGATAAAGTTACTTGGGCTGATGTTATTTGGTGACTTAGTGACTGGAGGTAATGTTATTTAATGACTGGGGCTACCATTATGTGGTGATGTATTAATTAAGGCTAACATTATGTGGTTATGAAGCAACTGGAGCTAACGTTATGTGGTGATGTAACAACTGGAGCTAACGTTATGTGGTGACATAGTGATTAAGGCTAATGATATTTGGCACCTTAGCGACTGGAGCTAAAATTATTTTTTGACATAGTGGTTGGGGCTAACATTAATTGACATCATAGTAATTAGGGCTAATGTTATTTGGCGACATAGTCACTGGCTCTAACAATTTAACAGTGAGTGGGGCTAACGTTATTTGGTTCAGTTTTGTGTATTAAAGTTGCTCACTCAAATGCATTAATACAACAAACAAATAGCTTGAACGCTAACTGTTGCTTAAAAGAGTTAGCTTCTCCAACAGGCTAACATTACCTGTACTTAATGGAACATTAACCAGGTTGTATTTTTTAAGTCATTTAGCAGAGTATTTTTTCATAGCTACCACACTACAAGAAAGAGTATCAAGCGATTTTTTTTTGGGATAAATGATGATAAAATATGACATTGACACAACTTAAAAGTAGTCTGTGTAATGTTTCTTCTAACGTTTTTAGTTCTCAAATTTGGTTTAATAAATTTAATTTAATTTAACTGACTTAGCTCTGAAACTTGTGTTGCTATAGAAACTGCTGTGACTAGGCTTCAATGATGTAAAGTCACTGTAATGTGATTTCACATTTTTGAGACATTACATGTGGGTTTAAGTTTTTTTTTAGTTGATTTTCTGACATTTAACAGGATTACATTTCATGTTTGTACTAAATCACATGCTCCAGATTTGATTTTTTTTTAACATAAGGGACCTGTTCAGCTGCATTGCTGTTTGACCTCAGAACAAACTGCAGGATTTCTGGACTTTGAGCTCGAAGGCACTTTATTGAGGATCAGTAAAAGGAAAGCAGTTCTCTGTGCTGAGGTGGACTCTAGACTGAAGTGCATTCTGGGAAAAAGACCAGAACAAGAGGACTGAGAACCAGCAGCTGGATTTAAGATGAATTTCAGGATTTGTTTTGGGGATCTTGACAGTTCAGGGTTTCAGAGATGAGTTTCTAATCCCAGGACCTGGAGATGCTTTGTGACAAAACTGGACAGTTGTAGTTTTATTGTTGCACACATGTTGACACGTTTTATTCAAAGGTACTACACAAAGATCCGAGTCTCTATCAGCTGATTGTGTATTTAAAGCCGTGATTATAGCTCAAGCTCTTAGGTGTGATGAGGTTTATTAAATGTGAGATTTAGATATAAACAGAGATTTATTATTTCTATATTTCTATTCTTTCTATGTAGAATTATAGACTTTTACTATAGTATCTGGTGTTGATTCAAAGTTTAGATAAAAGGGGAGAGAGGGCTCACTCTGTCGACATTAGAAGGACAGAACTACATACTCTTCAGAGACAGACTGAGGACTAACTGGGCTTAAACATCTTCTCATATTTTAATGATTTATTCTGCATTTCCTCGCATTTCCACTTTTAATGTTTTTGCATGTTTTAGCTCATAAAACAAGATTAAATTCCTGCTGTTCATTTTACAAACCATCCATCAGTTTTTTATTCTTCATCTTCCTTCCAAGCATCATGTTCTATAAAAATCGGCTCTTTTTTGTTTTAAAATATCACACTGGTGGATGCTTTGAAAGGATGCTTTGACGTGTGAAGCTCATTAACCAAAAACCTTTTTTAGCTGAGCTGCAGTTCAGATCAGAGACACGTCTGTCTGTTCTTCATGTCTGTAGGATGTATGAATGAATTCCTTCTGTACAGGGATCAGCTTTAAATCACAATAAAACACATCAGATCACGGCTGTGCTTTGACTTTTCCCACATATCTCATGTAGAATTGAATTTACTGCTGTCGTTTTTAATTTTAGGTAGTTTTATTTTCTAACATAATTTCAGTTTAACTTTAGTTGTAGTTTTTTGTTTTTGTTTTAAACACTGGTGTTTATTAATTTGATTGTATTATATAAAAACATCATATGGACGTTAAACGCTTGATTTTCTTGAGGTGTCCTTAAATAACATTACAGCAAGCTGGATTACCAACCAGGCAAAGGCCTCAGATTTACACAGTATAATTTATATATTAATTTATTAATTTTATTAATCACTAATACGTCATAAATTCACACCACTGAAGTACAACATCTACAATGGATCCTCCATCCTGATTTTGAGGGGATGACATGCAGCAAAGGGCCCACTGTGGTCTCCTGTTGTCTTCAATGATCCATTGATTGTATCATAGATCACAATTCATATTTAGATTGCCTTTATTCTATGACTAATGGTCCAAAACAGGGCTGGATCTACAGGGGGGCAAGGAGCCTTGTAGAGCCCCCCTAACTTTTGTGTTTTTAAAATTGATTTTGTAAAAAGAAATCGCCACTATGTCCACAAGCTTCCCAAAGCATTGAATCAAACAATAAATTGACCAAGAGTGAATAATTGTAAATGTAATCTTAGGCTCAAATATTTAGCCATGGCCCAGCATTAAATGCGCAGAGCGGCGTTGACACACAGCGAGTCTGCCTGCAGCCCGGCAAAGAGAGCAACTGAGCTGCTCCGAGCTTCTGAAGGTGGGTTTCCCCAGGTGAAGTTTAAACACACCAGTTTAACTTAAAGTTAAATTTGTAATGAATGTAATATATGCAAAAGGCAATTCAACAATAAGAGCATGTCCATTAATCATTAGCCAAAAGTGAAATCGCTCGATCGTGATTTTGGGCGTTAAGTTACAACTGACAGGGTCAGTGCTAGGAGATTGATCATTTTTATTTTGATTAGCTAAGCAGAACTATAGAATCCACTGACTCTCACATATCACAGCAATGAGGCTGCACAAATTAAACCAGGCTACATCCTTCACTGTCAAACTGGGAAAATAGCAAATACAATAGGAATAAGTAATCTAAACATAACTGCTTGTGTGCCTGTGATTTATATTTCTTATACTTATTTGCTACATGGCCCTACAGTGTAATGTCATACAAGGATTTTAACCAGACCTTTTCACATCTTGACTCTTGCAGGCCAGAGTAGCTGGAGTGATTAAAAATGAAAAGGAAATGTAAAAAATGAAAATGCTGAGGACTGAACAGGACGAAGAGAAGGAGAGAAATGAAAAAGGAGGAGAAGACAGTATGCTGGAGTGAGCAGGAAGAGGAGGAGGCTACAGAAGGAAGAGATGAAGAAATAAGTGAAGGAGAAGAGGAAAAAGAAGAAAAGAATGTGAGGGCTGAAGATGAGGAATCAGATTCAGAGAGAGGGACAGAGGCATGGAGTGATGAGGAGGCAGATGATGATGATGACAGGGAGACAGAGGGTCCTCCTGCTGCAGTTCCAGCTGGACCACATGTTGTTTTATCTAGTTTTTGTCTTGTGTCAGTCTGTATTTTTATCTTGTGCCTGCTGCTTTTAAGAGAATGCCAAACTGAATTTCGATGTAGAAACTAAAATCCCTTGTGTAGTGTGTTGATACAGGGCATGATATAACGATAAATAATTGGAAAGTATTTTTGTGGCTCTTTTGTTGATCCATTTACATATATATGGGGTTTCCCACACACCATCCTCCCATGCCACGTTGCCAAGACCTCTTGCCACCCCTTTGCCACCCCATGTAGAATTTTCTAGATCTGCCACTGGTCCAAAACCAAAAGATGTTGGGTTAACTGTCACAGAAAATTAATGATCAAATATCAATATTGTTGCCAATCAGTTTTGGCTCACGCAACTAATTAATCAATCAACTAATCATTGAAGCTGGTGTCAGAGTGGTGGTTGGTTTCTGGGTGCAAGGGGAAATAATGAAAGTCCCATGTATAATGGTGGTCGGTAGGGGCCCAATAACACAATTTTTCCTCTGGGGCCCCTCGGGAGGTTAATCCAGCCTCGACTACATCTCTCTGCATTAACCCCAGTCAGCTCTTATTCTGAAGGCAACGCAACTGTTAAAGTCTCAGCAGAATGAAAATACACTCAACATTACTGGAGCATTCAATGATCCATTGTGTTGTTAAACAGTAAAACAGTGACCTCCACTGGACCACTACAGACTGTTACATTCAAGATCTCATGGGGAAACTGAGGGGTCGTTTGTGGTGATCAGATGATGTTTTTGCATGTGAGACATTGTAACGTCTTGGTACAAGCTTCATGATGCTGTTTCTAGTCAACTGGTTTGAACACATCACTATTCTCTATTATTTTGTCTTCTCCTCAAAGTTTTATTTTAAAAGTCTTCACTGGTAGAGTTATTATTTCTGCCTTGACACTGGTTGATGTAATGGTTTGAAATGAGAGTAGGATCATATGTAGTGATGTTACATGTAGGGTTGTCAAAAAAATCGATACACAGATAGTAATCGATACTAAAAATTAGTATCGGATTAGATACTCATTTGCAACAGTATCAATACCAACAGTGCCGTCTTCGCCTCCTCCATTTGACACAACTTCATACAGCAGCACTGCAGACAGCCATTCACACAGCCCCTCCCCTCACTAGCAGCTGAGCACATGAACGCTAGTTGATGTTCACAACGCTGTGCTGGCATCGCCAGCATAAAACTACATTAACATGGAAGGTGCTGCTGCTGAAGGACCATCGCAACCTGTTTTAATTGAAAATGAATAAAGCAAAAGTGGCGTTTGGAATTATTTTGGATTATTATTTTACCTGGCTGGCAGCGAACGTTAACATGAGCCATTTAACTATTAACAGTTAGCCAATAGCCACATTAAACGTCTGTTAAGTTTTCATTAAGCTAGTGGCTATGGCTGATAATAAAACGACCAACGTTAATGTGGGAGCTAAGCGGTGTTAATTTAACAGGATAACACAATGACTTGTGTCTGAAAAGTGTTGTATTTCTCTTAAAGTCCCAGATTGAAGCTGAGAAAAGTCGACCAGCAACTAGACAGAAACAGCGGCAGCCTACCCGACAACTCTATTTGATTTGAGCAACGAAAATATGGTGCCAAGTGACCAGAAGCACAGGAACTAAAGAGGGCTGTAGCTGAATATATTTGCATGTCATATATGTATATACACACCTTACAGAAAGGTTACTGGTTTTTTTTTTTGCACTACCTCAGACAACGTAAAAGTAGTGTTGTCATTGATGTTATTGTTTGTATTGTTCGAATCTTTATTTAAAACATTTTTATGCATCCTAATTTTATGTCATTTTTTCTCCCTGTCGTATCAAATATGGTATCGAGTATTGAGTATTTTCCTGGGTATCAGTATCGAGTTTGAAATTCTAGTATGGTGACAACCCTAGTTACATGTGAGTTTGAGGCTTCGAGAAATAATTAGAAGAAACCTTATGATTGTAGAATTGTTATCATAATAAAATTAATCATATCTTTACGAATGAGAAGATCACTGTCAAAATAATCAACAGTCGTTGTTACTTAACTGTTGGCTATAATTTAAATCGAGTTTGTATTCATATGCGTTCATCCCCCTACTGTGGCCAGTCTGTGTAACTACAACTATCTATTTTATGCTGCTTTCAGACGGAACATGGCAACATTCGCGAGCGCTGCATCCAGGCAGCCAATTGAAACACAGTAATTGAAATATGGCACACAACAAAAATGGAGGAGAAACTGATCCTTTGTGTGTCTGAATACCCCAGAATATAAGCCCTCTCTTGGTGATAGAGAGGATATGTTGATGGTCGTCACAGTGCACTGTGTTGCTTGCGCTAGCTTGCCGGAGGGCGCACTGCACCTACGCTTAGCTTGGTGCCACGACAAACCGCTGTGGCACGGCGCAGTCTGAAAGCAGCATTAGTGTTATGATCGTGTGTGCAGGCTGCCTTCCAGTAGTCAGTGTGTAACTTACATGTAGGTTCACGCTGGACCACTGGAGGGCACCACACACTTGTCTTCACATTGGATTTTATTCATTTATTTTGATTTATCTATTATTTTCATTAGTTTTTATTTATTATTGAAAATAATAATATATACATTAATGAATGTATAATCATGAGTGGTCATAGTGTCCAACTAAACTTTAAGTAGATGTAATTACACACTGTGACCACAGGAGAGCAGTATGTGCACATGATTATAAACCAGTATATGATTTATTAATTTCTTCATTTTTATTTTACTGGATATATTACTAATAATTATCTGATATTTTACTATTTTCCCAGTGTTGTAATAATAATTTTCTAACATTTTGCATATGCGTTTTCAGATGTTCTATCAATGTTTATTTTTTTATATTTCAATATAATTTTACTAATATATTTCCTATATATTACTGTTATTTTCAGATGTTTCACTCATTTCATTTTTTGGGATGTTTTACAGATGTATTTTTTTATATTTTACAAATAATTTTCTATTTTACTACATTTACATTTACTCATTTGTTAGATGTTTTAATCCAAAGTGACTTACAGTAAGTGACATCACTAAAGCTTAAGAGCAGTAAGAGACCTTGTAAGTAATAAGTACTACATCTTTTTTTTTAACTAATTTTTTGGGCTTTTTATGCCTTTATGATAGCACAGTAGAGAGAGACAGGAAATGGGTCGTCCGATGCAGGATTCAAACCGGGTCCGACTGCAGCGAGGACTGTAGCTTCTACATATGGGGCGCCTGCTCAACCCACTGCGCCACTCGACACCAAGTGAAGGAGATCATGTAAAGAAGTGCAGTGAAAATGCATAGTTAGTGGCATTTTTTATTTTAGTTTTTTATTTTCTTTTTTTTGTTGATATTTACTAATAATTGGATATTGTAGTGATCTTTCTCTGATATTTCAGGAGGAGCATCACAGTTTGAAAACATCTGATTTGGTGGTTAAGATGTATTTGATGTAATCTCAATGTCCCTGGTTTGATTCCAGCCTGAGACATTAGTTGCAGGTCAAACACCATCTGCTGTCTGATGAAAGCAACACAATCAAGTTTTAATAGAATATAAAAGATAATCAATTAAAGGGGCTTTTTGTAAGTTTTCTCTGCTGCTGAAGAATGTGGATTCTTGCTCCTGAATCATCAGATTTGCAGCAAAACGACTCGAAGCGAAAGTTTGATGCAATTTATTGAAGTCGTCCATCCACAGAGTAAAATGTTTCACAAGTGTTAGTGGGAAGTTTCCTCCTACAGAGATTAAAATATCACCGACAGATTTAAATACAATAAAAACAGAATGAAGACACAGTGATACCTCCCCCTCCTCAGGTAATATAGAAGTCCCACCCACTTGATTTTCTGTACCTGGTATTCTCTGTTAGAGTCTCAGATTGACAAGGATTTCTACACTTTAACAAACCAAAACCAGTGTTTGGTCTTTAATATAAAAACAGACCTCTCCTATCTTTATCTTTATCACCGAAACAAGCATTGTCTTTTAATAAAGTTTGATGAAAGAAATTGTCTATGATGTCACTGTTAATGACACAATACTTTTTTTTCTGATAGTTTTTTTACATTAAATTTTCATCCTGATAAATCAGAGTCTGCCATTGTTAACACATGTTCATGTTTGTCATTTTATTTTGGCGGAGGATGGAGAGGGGCGGGGCTTCACTGCGTCATCATTTTCCAAAATAAAATAAAAACGAACAAATGAAACATCAAATAGCACCAACATTAATTTCAGGCTAAATAAATACTCTGATGACATTTACAGTAAAAATATAAAACGGTTGAGTTCAAACATATTTACAAATCACAGAGAGATAATACAGTAACAGAACCAGGACTAGGACCAGACCAGGACTAGGACCAGAAACTGAAACAGGATCATATATAGAAGCTGAACTGAAAGCAGGAAGTCACTTAAAGTGAAGTTTTTAAATATGTTTTCATAAGTTCATTTTTTTATTGTTATGTCATGTTTTTATATGAAACTATCAGACAAATATTCAAGTGAACTTTATAACACAAAGAAATATTCAAATCAACAAAGTAAAGAACGAAAAAGACTTTACAGGATGAATGTGGAAGATAAAAACTCAGCTCTCATCCGCTTCTGGTTCTGAACCTGTCCTGGTTCTGGTTCTGGTTCAGTGCTGCAGCTCATGTTGTTCAGATTGTCACTACTCGTTTGTTTAGAGTTAAATGAGCCTTGAGTCCAATCATTTCTGTGTTAAACTGCAGACATTTCTTGGTTTTTACACTGAAACTGAAACATGTAAAAGAAGCTGAGGGAGGAGCTCGAACGTCTGATCTGAAGAAAACTGGAACAAAAACACATTTCAAGGTTTAAGGTCAAATATATTCACAGCTTCTCACACGAGTCTGTCCCTACTTATTCACAAAATACTGACTGACCAATCACACAAAGTCGCTGCCTCTCAGCTGGCCAATCAGAATGCATTTTCACTGCACTTCTGGTTGGGCTGTGGGCGGGTCTGGAGGCGGGGATAAATTTCACTCAGGTGTTCCTCTGATAACGAGAGAGCGTCACTCCAACGCAACAACCAATCAGCTGTCACTGGATGTGACATCACAGGATGTGACTTTGCAATGTCAAAACCTTGTAACTTGTCAATAAGCCAATGACGACATGATCTACCAGGTTTTAAAATCCACTTAAGTATGTAAAACCAGTCTGGTTTCCAGAGCAACGACATTTTTGTGATACGAGGTTTTCACCTGACAACAGTGACAGTAATAAATATGACTTGGAACAAATGAAAAGTTATTCTGTTAAATTCATCACAACATCACGTCAGGGTTCAAACTGGGGTTGAACGATACGAGTCAAAGTTATTAATGAGTTACTACTGAGATGAGAGATTTCACTTTGTAAAGTACATTGTCGAGAAAAGTGTTGTATAAATAAAGTTTATTATTGTTATAAGTTTATTATGTGAGTGCTGGTTCTGTGCTGCTGTTGGCTGAAGGTCTCAAACTATCTCTGACCTTACATGTAGCTGAAGTTATAAACAGGACGGGGCCAAAAGAACTTTTCAACTTTTACGTTTGGACAAAATTATAAATAAATAATAACATTTTATGCAGAGAACAGCATGTGTGCATTCAACAGGTTGGCACAAAGGTTATTTATAATTATTGATTATCCATCATAAGGTTTCCTTTGACTGGTTCAACCACAAATACTGACAAACAACTCACTGTTTTTACTTGTGTAAGATTGAAATATTTCTGACTTTAGCGCCTCCTAGTGGTAAAAGACAACACTGAGGAAACCAGCACATAGACTTCACCAGACAAAAATATTAACAAGTTCATTCTTAGCTGGACACAAGCAGGTAAAATAAACTGTCTGATCATGTTGTCAGGTCAGTTGTCCTACTGCTGGATTTTCAACCTGCTTGTGGGAAACACAGGTATGTTATACTGAAGATCTCGCAGGACCTGGTTCTATGTGTTGAAATGGATTAGGACCTCTGTTTATTCTAAGAAAATGGTTTTGTCTAGAGGAAACCTGGAAAAACTGTTAAGATCAAAGTCCTGGTTTTGATCAGATGACCTATTTATTGATGAGTCTTTGAGATCAAACATCATGCAACCTAAAATGAAACAGTGACATCACACAACCTCAGTTCAAACATCCATGACGTTTGGTAACAAGATGTTAATCAGTTTGATCATTTGTACTGCTCTGACTCACTCCTGTTGATCTGAACAGGATTGATTGATTGACTGATTAATCGACTGATTGATTGATTGGCAGCGTTATCTTTAACATGACAGTCTCTCCTCACAGAGACAAATAAACGAGTCTCGTCTTGTGTGTCCCCTCGGTGGAAGAGGAGCTCCTCCCTCCTGCAGGAGGAGGTGGTGAAGCATCTCCTCACTCCCTCCTGCGGGAGGAGGTGATGTTCCCCCTACTCACTTCCTCATGCAGACGTTGCACCTCCCGATGTTCCCCCTCTGCTGCCAGGCCTCGGTCAGCGTGGTGGAGGGCTTGTTGGAAGTGGAGGTGCTCGTGTCCACTCTGGTTAACCAGAAGCTGTAGATGTTGGCAAAGTAGTGGCAGGTTCCTCGAGGCCCCTGACACTCCACGAAGGGCTGGGCCCTGAAGTCTGTCAGACAGCTACCTGATGATGTCAGAGACTGGCCGCCGCCCTCATCACCGGCACCTGTATGCTGCAACACACACAGGAAATTACATCATTATCAGGTGAGAGGCAGACTTCCTCACAACAGACAACAGTATTAGTTACAGCACCAGTAACAGTATTTTTCAGTATAGTTTAACTTTAGTTAAGTTTAAGTTTAGTTTTAAGAGTACTAATGACAGTACCATTATTTTAATAATTATTGTTGGTATTGTTGGAGTAGCAGTAGTAGTGACATTTGCATATATAATATTTGTATATGCAGTATTAGTAGTAGTAGTACCATAGTCTTGTAAGTGTTAGCAGTAGCAGGTATTAAGTGGTACGATAGGTTGTAGTAATTTCAGTGGTACTGCAATCACAGTATTAGCAGTAGCATTAGCAGCAGCAATATTAGCAGTAATACTGTAGTGGTAGTGGTAGTAGTAGTAGTAGTAGTAGTACTAGTAGTAGTAGTAGAAGCACTTTAAGGAGTGCAGTAACAATATTAGCTGTAGTATCAGCAGCTGTGTTATTAGTAGTATTAACAGCAGTATTAGTATTGCGATGACAGTATTAGCAGTGGTAATATACACCACCTCCTCCTTCTCATGTCACTGTTATGCAAACGACACACAACTATACTTGTTGTTCCAACCAGATGACCACACTGTCTCTGAGCAGATCCCAGCCTTTCTCTCTAACATATCTGCATGGATGAAGGAATGTCACCTTCAACTAAACCCTTTCTAAGACTGAACTCAGTCATCCTGCCCAGTCACCTCTTCATCTCTCACCCCAACCAAGGTCTAGAGAAACCTGGTGTCATGTTTGATGACCAGCTCTCCTTTTCTGACCATGTTGCATCATCTCCTGGTCATGTCTCTTTGCTCTATACAACATCAGAAAAATCTGGTCTTACCAGTACTCCACCGAGCTCTTAGTCCAGACCAGGTCATCTCTCACCTGGACTGCTGCATGCTCTTCTAGTGGACCTCCCCTCACACTGTGAAACCCTTACAGATGATCCAGAATGCAGCAGCCTGTCTGGTCTTTGATCAGCCTAAAAGGTCACATGTCACTTTGCTACTCATTGACCTCCACCAACTGAATGTGGTCTGTCATCACCATCCTGCACACAAGAAAGTCTCAGTACAGACTGTTCTGGTCTATGGATCCCTGATGGTGGAACAAGCTACCAAAGTCTATTAGAGCAGGAGCGTCCCTCTCTATCTTGAAGACTCTGTTGAAGACTGGTCTCCTCTCCTAACACCTCTAACACCATAACATGTCTAACTAGCTCTTACTTTGAACTTTACCGGCACTTTTATATATATTATCTATCTATATTAAATACATGTAGTACTTAGTCCTTACACCAAGGTCTCTACTGCTCTGAAGCTTTAGTGGTGTCCCTCACTGTAAGTCTCCTTGGAGAAAAGCTTGTGATAAATGATTAAAGGTAAATGTAAATGTAAATGTAGTTGTATTCCAGTAGTAGCAGTACTTTTAGTTCTGCAGTAGCCGCATTAGCAGGAGAGTTATTAGTATTATTAGCAGCAGTAGTAGTACTGCAATTAGCTGTACTCTCACTACTGCAGTACCCACCATGAGGAAGGAGTATCCGGTCCACAAGCTCGTCCACTTGGGGGGGCAGTCTGGCTGGTCGGCGGTCTGGCTGTGCAGTGCGACAGGTGCGGAGGGGGCTTCACACACTACACAGCGGCTGATGTGATCTTCAATGGAGGGTCCGCCCACAGGTATGCTGGGTACCGCTGCCGTTGTCGACAACCAATAGGATTTATCATTACGACTGGCGTAAGAGCAGGCTCCCATGTTACAGGAGGAGAACGGCATGGTGGAAAAGACTTGCATACACGACCCCGCTTGACCTAGAGATATCATCAGTACAAATATTAATCAAATATAAATCTAATTTAAGTTATCAAATATTTTCAACAGCTCAATTTACAATAACAACGATCTTTGAATCAGTTCTAATGAAGGAACATGTTATTGTTTATGGAGGTATGTCAGTGGTTCTCCAAGAAGAACTGCAGGAACACCTTGAGGAACTCCTGAACTCGACTGACACATCCTCTTTAGAAGAGGTCACAAAGCTCTGCAGTGTCACCATTTGTGGATTAGATTCATCCTCAGCCCTGGACACTGTGGTGCTGTGTTGGTTGATTCTTAAGCATCTTGTGGAGGTTTAGGGACAATTCCTGTGGTCTACCAGACCACAGGAATTGTCCCTAACCTGTTGCAGATTCTGTTTGTCATTAACAGAACCTGAAGGTGCAGTTGATGATCTGGTTCTGTCGGCTTCATCGGGATGACAGCCAGTACCTACCAGTCTGAGGTTGTGGTCTGGTGGAAACCAGTTGATTGTTCCCTTTAGGCTGAGAGGGAGTTACTGCCCCAATTGAAGGAGTTCAAGTATTATCAGCAGAGTCAGAAGTCACCTGGACTCTGTCTCAGACTATGGTGCTTCAGAGGCTCTGTTTCAGTCCCCTGTTCCAGTACTCAGCTGTGGTCCTTGGCAGGGTGTCTGGAGCCAGCCTCAGAGACAGGGTAAGGAGCTCAGAGGAGAACCACTCCTCCTGTATATTGAAAGAAGTCAGTTGTTGTGGTTCAACACCTGGGTTCCTCCCTGTGGAGGTTTTTTGGCCAAGAGATCCCAGAGCAGACCCAGAACAGACTGGTTGATTTTATATCCCTTAAGACCTGGGAACACCTCAAGCTCTTCCAGGAGAAGCTGGAGGATGTGGCTGGGGGATGTTGGGCTATCCTTCTTAGCCTGGATGGATGGATGGATGGATGGATGGATGGATGGATGGATGGATGGATGGATGGATGGATGGATGTTTTACATCATATATTAAGCCCAAGGGCCCTTGTTTTCAGGAACAAGAAGTAAACAAATCATCAACATCTGGGCACAAGTCCTGGGATGGGGTACGTCTGGAGTAAGACTAAGGTGTTGAGAATGTTGGCATTGAATTATCTGTGAGACTATATGATCATTTTTAGTTCAACAGCATGAGAACCTTAGTATGTGTCTTTATAAGTTTATGTGTGTAATAGATACCCAGGTCCTGAGTGTGAGCCTTCTCCTGGCCCTCCAAGTAGAGCAGACTGTATCCGTTCCACAGGGGCCTCATGTTTAATGGACAGGTGGGAATGTTCTTTGATTGGCTGTGCCTAACCAACAGGAAGCCCGAGTTCAAGTTTCTGGATATTCCAGGAGAACCGCGGTCACCGACTGGACCAGCATCACCTGAGACAAAGACCACGACAGGACGTTAAATCAACAACACAAATCCACACAGATGACACACAACCACCGTACAAACAAGTCTAACACAAACTGTTGAGTAAATACTGCACTGTGCTCGCTGGCCTGCAGGCTGAGGCCTTTTTATAATGTGGTCTCAGAGGCTCATTTGTTTCTCGACCTGGATGTATGTTACCTTCAGATAGCTGATGCTCAGTTCACTGTCAGGCTTTTTATTCATCATGAAGTGAAAACATGAGATCCACTAACAGAAAAAGTAAAACTCAGTCATGACTGGATTCATCTCCTGAGGGGTCCTGGGTATTGTTGGATCCCTGCTAACTCCCAGTATAAATGGTAGTTTAAAAATTTTCCTGGACAACAAGAAATCAAACAGAGCTCTAGAACTGAAGCAATTAATCCATTAGTCCACTGATAGACAGTTAAAACACAATAAGTTTGCTCATTGATTGAGTCACTGAGTTACTCTGTTACTCACTATTCACATATATGAATATTTGCAAACTTAACATTTTTTTGTTTTTGACTGTTGGCCTGATAAAATGAAGCCATTAGAATGTGTTAACTACTAACTATTTTCTGATATTTTAACATAAAGAGCCCTCTCTTACACCAAAGTGAACTGGCTTTGCTAGTTTCAGACACACACTTTTTCCCTTCCGGCTCCAACGTTGAAATAGCAAATACACTTGCTCCCATCTGAGCGCCCATGGGCATGTTGGTGTTAAACTGAGGTGTAGTCAGGAGCATTGTTGGTGCATTCTTATCTTGAGGCTCCTGAAAGTGATTGACCAACAGAAACCTGGTCTGAAGGGTACATTATCAAGAGAATGATATAAGCCTACACAGGCAGGCACACAATGAGCTTATGCACAAGCGAGTGAGCCACAGTATTTCACATTAATCACCTTCATAACAATAAAAATAATGATGATAATAATAATAACTTTATTTATATAGCACCTTACCCTACAGAGTTTACAAAGTGCTTTGACAATCAACACAAAAGCAAAGTTTATTCACACTTCTCATAATGTAACATAAAATAGGTTGTGGTTTGTGTCATTACTTCTTTGCCCCTAAGGACACACAGAGCTGTTCCTCCTGGTGCAGGACAACGCCCGGCCTCATGAGGCCAGAGTGTGTAGGCAGTTCCTCGATGACAAAGGCATTGATGCCATTGACTGGCCCTTACCTTCCCCTGACCTAAATCCTGGGGGGGGCCCTGGACAGTTTCTTGCTTTGCCAGGTTGGTAAATCAAGGCTTGTTCATAGTTCAGTTATAAAACCTGATTGGCTGCTGACATCACCAGGGATGTATCAGCATCTGGTTCAAAAGGAGCTGAGCCAACTTCACTGACAGTCGCGACCAGAGCTGAGAGTCTCTGTGTTGCTGATCCCTGAGTCTACCACCAGTTTGAACTTTCATCAGAGCTGTTTTTTTATTATGACACAAGTTTGTCAGTTTGTAAAGCTGACGACCTGCCATGTTGTTGTTTCTGCTCTGTGTCAATGACAGCAAAAAAAAAAGTGATTCTACAGAGGACGAGTCGACTCAGATTCTGGTCTGTACTTGTGTTCTTGTGATGCATCATCAGTCACAGATCAAGTCCTGTTCACATTCAAAGTCCACATTGAACCACGTCCAAGTCAAATGACGACAAGGGTTTTTCACATTTTATCAGGGACACTTTGGGAGCTGACTGTGTGGACTTGGGGTTGCCAAGTATCCACTGTTGTGCCAGTTCACACTTTAAAAGAACTAGTTCAAAGTTCAGTTCATACAGATGAAAATGAACTACTTCACATTAATAGCTCATTTATTAAAATTTTGACAGTTCACAGTTCCAAAAAATGAATTAGTTCATGTTCATTTGTTCCGTTTATTTATTTTTTTCACCAGCCTCTAATCATTGCCACTCCCAAACTAAATGAATTATTGTTCATTACTGAAGAATCACAGACATGAGTGAGATAATCTGTCTGGTTCTTCACTTGTTTGTTCATAAATCTGCTTCAAATGCTCAAACAAACTGGCTTCAGCAGTGGTAGATGCGTCTGCACCGTCTGTACCGCTAGCACCAGCCAAGCCGGGCTGTGTCTATGGAGACGTCATGCTTCATGCGGCGTGCTGTAAAACTGTCATAAAACGTGAGCAGCACATTCATGTTCATTATTTGTAAACTGATTCATTCAGTTCAGGGTTCACAAAAAATATCAATATCACAGAGACATGAGACTGGCGTCCCCTCGGGAGCTCACAGCCCGGGTCCCAAGGTGACTACCGTGGTCTCAGGGAGAACAGTCTTACCTTGACGAGGCCTTTAGTAATTTACCACTTACCTAGTAAAAAATAATAAGTAATTATAAAAAATAAGTGCAATTATGAAAATCTGACCTTAAGTAAACCAACTACGTAAAACAACATAAAACTAATAATAAGCGTTAGACAATCAGATTAACATAGACAGGTGGGGGTGTCACCTTTGGCTCCATCTACTCCTTGCTCCCCCTGCAGGCCTGGCTCTCCTTGGTTTCCGTCTCGACCTGGGGGCCCCACAAAGCCTATTGGTCCCAAAGATCCAGGATTCCCCCTCATACCTGAAACACACCATCCATTTCAATAATCAGCTGATGCTAGGAGTTTAACTTGGGAAGGCTTTATTTTCCATCTGCTGTGAATCAGCTGAGCTGGTTCTGGATTTGATTTTCCTAGAATCACATTTGTTCCAACAGAAAACAGTCTGAATGTGACCTGGTCCACTTCCTGTTGCTCACCTTTGAATCCCTTCAGGCCATTTTCTCCCTGGAGGCCAGCCTCTCCAAGTCTACCAGGGGGGCCAGGGGGGCCCGGGGGGCCAGGCTGTGGGGGAGGGTAAGTGGGACACGGGGAGACTCCGCCTCTTTCTCCCTTTGGACCCACTGGTCCATCAAGTCCTTTTGGTCCTGGAGGCCCTCTCTGACCAGTACAACCTTTAGGGCCCTGATTACCAGGTAGTCCCATCAGACCTTGTGACCCCTTCATACCTGATCTCACACACACACACACACACACACACACACACACACACACACACACACACACACACAAAATTAGATGTGGAAGCAGTCAGTGGAGTCACTCAAACACTCACCATTCCAGTGTTGTTGAGGTATAACCTGCTCTAAGTGAGGGTCTGTCTCTGATACATGGAGAGAGTCTGACCTTTCACTCCACAGTCTCCAGGGTTGCCTGGCAGTCCTTTGGGTCCCAGAGATCCCTTTGAGCCAATTTGACCCCGGCATCCTGAGTCCCCATTGTCCCCTTCATCCCCAAGTACTGGAGGGTTAGGACCTGGATCCCCCATGTCCCCAGCACAACCTGAAACACCAACCCAGGTCAGAGGTCATCCAGTGTGATCTGCTGAAATTTATTAAACCTGAATGTTAAAGTCTGACCTGGCTCTCCATCTTGTCCAGAACAACCAGGATCTCCACATGGGCCTGAGACTGGATTTTGACAGTTGGGTCCACGTTTACCTGGAGGTCCAAAACTACCTGGAGGTCCTGCAACAACACATGAAGACACATTATGGACAGAGAGTCAGAGTGAAGGTCTGGTCTTCAGATGGATCAGTGACGTTAACATCCCTGCTGCACTGACTCAATGTATCACACTGTTACAGACCTTTGGGTCCTGGGGGGCCGTTGGGTCCTGGTTGTCCAGGCTGGGATGGACCAGAGGGACCTGAAGGACCTGGAGGACCCTTATCCCCTGGAAGACCCTGGAGACCCGGAGGACCCTGCACACCCAGACCTAAAAAGACGATGGACATTTAGAGGAATCAGTTTTTTTTAACATTATTTTAAAACTAAATATGTCTCTAACTGAACTCTGACAAGAAGAGGTTCAACAAGATCCTTCCACCATTATTCTCTTGAAGATCTGCTGTAAAACCAGATTTGTGTGACTCTGGACCACATGTTGAACACAGTTTGCAGTCACCACTTATTGCCCCTTCATCCAGGTTTTCATCATATCCTCATTTCTCACATGTAGAAACTTGTTCAACCACAAAATCACCAACAGGTCAGGTTCATGCCTAGAACAGCTGTCATCACATCAAGTATGGAGCTTTGGTCGAAGAGTTCTGGTGTAGAGTCCCTATCAGACCCAACGCACTTTCTTCAAAGACAAAGGTATATGTTTGTTTTGGAGACAAATAAATAACAATGACCTAAATCTGAACCTGAACCTAAACTTGACCCTGAACCTAAACCTGAGCTTGACCCGACACAGAGTCTGTTGCTGGAACCAATCAGGTTACGGTCAGGTTGCTGAACTCTACTTTGGTTGCATGATATCAGGTGGTTGTGTATGTGTGGAGATAAAAAAGATGACAATGGGTTTTACCTCTGGTCCCCATGTCCCCTTTCACTCCTTTCAGTCCATCCAGTCCATGAAGTCCCAGTGGTCCAGGAGGACCTGATGCAAAAAAACCATCCAGAAGAAAAACTTAAACAAACATGTACACTGTAATCTGTCAGGTCCATAAAGGTTTGGTTAGCAGCTACACTAATGTTGGTTATTTACATTGTGGCATCATCTCCACCTGGTATCTACCTGTCAGGTGAGTCTAGACAATGACATCTGATCACCTTTACATTTACACCTGGTATCAACAAGATAATTTTAAGTGAAGGGACGTGATGTGGGATACTCTTGAGGGACCACTATGACGTGCAGGTGTGGAGTCATGTGACAGAAAGATACGGCTGTAATTAGACTAAAACTGCTAACTGCGCTAGTATTTTATTGAATCTGAATACAGTTCCAAATCCGCTTAATGAATCCGAATCCTTTTGAATTTTTTCTTGATCCAGATCAAATATCCACCTGGAGACAGAAGGTCACCTCCACCCTCTTCCACTGAAGGAAAGCTTCTCTAAAAACCTTTTTAAAAAATCTAACATGGACACATGACAGCAGGTCTGGGTTTGAGTTCTGACCTTGGAGTCCCGAGCAGCCCTGCGCTCCTGGAGGACCATCAGCACCCGCTTTGCCAGGAAGACCTGGACAACCTGGACGACCTCCGGGACCTGAAGGACCGGTCACACCTGAAATAAACCAGACAGACAGACAGACAGGTTTAGGGTCAGTAGCTTGTATGGCTATAACTCCGGATGTAAATCCGGTCTTCCTCCCATTCTGCTCCCAGACAGATTGATCTGATGCTGGTTTTTACTGGTTTTGGTTGGTATCAGGTCACACAACTCAGCTCATGTTACAGAGTAAAGGTAAAATAATGATGAGGTCCAGGAGAACCTGTTTACCTGGTGAACCTGGGTCTCCATGGTGGCCTGGATCTCCTTTGCATCCTTTCTGTCCCGGAGGCCCGAGGAAACCAGGTCTTCCGGGATCTCCTCGAGGTCCAGGAGGTCCTGAGTTAGAGAAACATTCATACAGAAACTCACCTGATGGTTTAAACAATGATGACGTGTTTTATAATCGTTTTCATTACAAAACACGTTGCTCTGAGCAAGCCTCACCTGTGGGGCCAAAGTCTCCAGGAGGCCCCCTGTTTCCAGGTAGGCCAGGAGAACCAACAGAATCTCCTTTATCACCTGAAACACAAACACAAACTTTATACAACAAGCTGCAGGAGTCAAATCTTCGGTCTCTTTTATTTCATGTATGAAAAGCATCAAATCCATCTGCTGAGTCATGGTGGTCGGTTGACTTTGTACCTTTCTGTCCCGTACATCCTTGGTGACCAGGCTCTCCAGATTTCCCTGGACATCCTGGGTCACCCTGAAACCACAAATGATAACGATAACCACAATCAATATTTCTGAACAGGTCTTTTGTTAGACCCACCTTTGAATCTTCAAGTTGAAATCTTAAAGTTACCATGTGCAGTCACAAAGACCTGAGACAGTCCAGCCTGTACAGGTGTGACGAGCAGCTGTACTTCCTGTTTCACTCTCAGGTTAGGTTTCTGTAGTCACACTCTCAGATATCTCGACATCATTATATCTGACCAATGAACTCTTTTTTTGAACCTCTTTTTCTTACCTGATCTCCAGTTGGTCCAGGGAAGCCAATGAGTCCTGGAGGTCCTTGACGTCCAGGTGGTCCAGGGGATCCTGACATACCGCAGGAACCTGGCAGTCCTGGGCGTCCAACAATACCTGGGGGGCCATTGCTGCCTGGACACCCTGGCTTACCAGTAGCGCCTTGCACACCTTTACTTCCTGTAGAGATGTGTTTGATAATAAAGGATCAGTCTGATGTTGCTGTGTCACAGACCCTCATTTCTGCTCTTATCTCTTGTTCCTGTGGACCAGTTGTAGGGTTTGCAAAAACTTCACCAACAACATCTGTTGTACCACTGGTGCATACCCTCTCCAGGAAATAGCCACAGCCTTTAATCCTGAGTCCATCAGTCACAAAAGCTCACACCTTCTCTTGCCAACTCAGCTTTTACATGTCTGAGGAGATTCTCAGTCATCCAGATCATGCTTTGTCTACTTGCTCTCTGTAAGGTTATATTTGTGTTGCATGTTGGTAACTTTGGTTTAAGGATGTCCTGAATGTGAACTTTAGGTAGGCTGCTGACCTTTGGGGGAGCAGGAGATCACGGAGTCTGTTACACGTCAAGGGTTTTATGGTTATATTGGTGTTTAGAAGATTATCTACATCCTGGCAGAGATTTAGTGATGCAGGTACTTCCACGAGGATGTAAGCAATAAAAGTGAAACACTAAGAGAAAGGTTTTGAGGTTAAACAGATGATAATTATCAGGCCCTGATCAAGTTAGGATATAAGCAGCTCAAGTTCTGTCATTCAGTGAGAGACTTGGTTTACCCAGCACCAGATCTGTCCTTTGTGCACAAATAAACCAGCCAAACTGAAGCATTAACTTGTTGGTCTGATTTGTACACTTTTCCATCTCTCGGTCACAAGAAATCATCTTTTCACTCCCCAAAGGGAATTGGATTTGCTTGACGTTCTTGAAAATGTTTCTTTAGGTCTAACTGACTCATGTGGAAGTAACTGAACAAACTGCCAGAAATAAAAATGAAAGGAATAAAACCCAGAACACTACTGAGCTTAAGTTTAAGCAGAAGTGGTGACTGACTGAGATGTTTGTCCCTCTGGGTTTACAGTAGCTATGTATGACAAACCCATGCACTCAAACCATCCTCACTCAACTCAATACAATCTGACTGGACTGGACTTGACCTGACTCGGTTCCACCTGACCTGACTTCACCTTCATTCGTCCTGACTCAACACAACATGACTTGACACATTACATGACTTGACTCAACACACCTTGATCTGATATTTATACGTTTAGTGCCTGTGTTATTTTACATTTTGATTTAATTAGTTTTAATGTGTTCAGGTCATTTCTTATTTCTGCTGCTGCCATGAAACATATGAACAAACATGGCAGATCTCTGTTGATTAACTGTAGAGACGTGAACTCATACTGGATAGCTAGCAATGTGTTTTCAGACTTGTTGTGGTTGTTAAATTGTTACCAGCTCATGGTTTACAATAATGAAAGTTACATTTCAAAGTCGTCTGTTATAATTAGTCTTAAACTGTGAGATGAGTGGTAAGGTTTTCAGTGTATTTTCTATTTTACCAGAGTACCTGAATGCAGCACTGAACCTGACTCTGCCACTCAATGACTCAATTCCAATCAGGCTCCTACACCCTAACTCTGTGTGGAGTCACACTCGTGGCTGTGGAGGGTCTCTTCGTTAAAGAGATAGCTTAGGTTTGACGTGGGGTTGTGTGAGCATAGTGCATCATGCATAGTCAGTGTGTTACCTGCAGTAGATATAGATCAGCACGCTGCCAATTAGGAGAGGCAGCAGTAAACTGTGTAGTACAGCGTAATACAGTGCGCTCCACAGCAGCGCTTGTGCGTAGGAATGTAGTGTAGCGTACATACCTGGCCTGGCATTAGTCACAAGCCATTAAAAAAGTTCACTGTAAGGACATGCAGCGTTATAGACCCACAATTGACACTTTGTGACTCTTCCCACCATCAAACTATCACATTGATAGGAAACAGAGACAAAGGACCCTTCTCTCACAAACAGACCATGCTGTTCTCATGTCAGAAGGATGCACAATCAGGTCATGGGTCAAAGGGTCAGCTCCAGAGGATCCACGAATGCAAACCAGGCAAACTGGAGAATATAGGCAAAATCTCCAGTTTGTAACAATAAGACTCTGTCTAATGATATTTGATCGTTTCTTATATAGGACAAGTAACAACAAAAGGACTGATTAACACTAAGGTGTGAATCCTGGCCTCTCTGTGCCATGCATGAATACACACACACACACACACACACACACACACACACACACACATACACACACACACATACACATACACACACACAAACACACACACCAACATCCCTTCCTCTGTCCCTCTCTAAACATCCAGAATGTCCATATTATTATTATTACGGTAAAAGAACTAATGTGTAATCCACATTTATAGACTATTCGCTTTAGGAAATGTTTATATTGTTGATTGATCAGTTAACCACTTGTATCATGATTAATTCCAGGTTTGAAGGATGTAATATGAAATCAACACTCCTATTACTCCTCTCTGCCATTATTAGTGCAAGTAGTTTATATGTTATTTCATTTAATGTTTTATGGTCATGGTGGAAGACTGATGTGCAAGTTTATAGGTAAACTCTAGAATTAAACTATTCAAAAGTTCTGTGGAAAATTACTCACTTCTCCAAGTTGAAACACAGGAGAAGAAGGGTGTGCCAGCCCCCAGTGGATAAAACAGTCGTGATCAGTTCACACATAGCTCAATAGCTCTGTGGTCCAGGCTCTTACCAACAGCCCGGTTCTGTAGCTATGTAAACTCTGAGCTCTAAGCCGCTAGCCACAAACTCATGGCTCTTAGCCATTTTTGCACTTAAACGATTTGTCCGCATCCTTTATTCTTTTTTTGCCACATGCTCCAAGTAACACAGGCAATGTTTTATTTTTATAAGCCAATTCAAGACCATCTGAACCAAAACAACAGAAGTAGCTCAGAGTAATTTTGTAACTTTTAATTATTATCAAGTTTTCCTTTTTGAAGATTTTTGACAGTCTCCTCTAAAGTTATCCAGCCAAAGTGAAGAGCATTAGAGTTTAATTCATATCAACCCACAAGCGACGCCAGCTGATAACATCTGCACGACCTCCTGCAGAGAAGCCCAGCAGAAATCAAGAGTTCCCGAGACAGAAAGTCTCCTGGCAAACTCCACCAGAGCTGAACCGCTGAGACACCGGCAGAATCCGTCACCGTGATAACGGGACACGGCCTCCAGGAGAACCCACCTAGATCCCACGTCTCCAGGGTTACCACGGCAACCACAGCCACCTGGGTTCCATCCAAGGGTCTTCAGCTACAGCGCAACTCACAGTAGGCCGTTCTTAACACTCTGCTCATGACTGGGTTGATGTCGAAATATAGCAATATTTAATCATCAAACCTAATTCGTAGATGTAGCATCATTAGCTGTATAGCCATAACATATTCTCTCCCACCATTGCCAACTCATTTCATTATTATTTTCATCTTTATGATTATTGCACCTTGCATTTATTCCCAGTTGTTGTACTGTTGTGTTCTTTTGACGTAGAGACTGGAGATCCATTGAATTGAGAAGTCATGGCTTCTGATATGAGAGTGATCACATTAATCAATTAAGTAATTCATTGTTGTCCTCCCTAAGGACTGGTGCCCCTTTCAATGACAGCAAACTCTAAATTGTGGTATTCACAATACACTAGTGCCAAAGGAAAGTGTTGCTTTCATGAGAAAATGAAGCGCTGAAAATATTCTACATGAAGTGTACATTGCATCTCTTACGACGCAGTTCGGTGGCGTGATCTACAGATTCAGCCTCTCGTCCATTTTTCACGTATTCTGTGCACATCTCTCAACAAACACAGACAGATAAAAGACCTGTTCTTTTCTATGTCTAGTCTGGATCTGAATATGACACTTTTTTTTTTTTTAACATTTTAGCAGCTGCATGTGGAGACAGAGACATTGTACTGACATTTTCTGTCAAAAAGTAATTGATTAATTAATTAATAATGAAGAGAAATCTAACATTCCAGTAACAATTTATGACTCATCCTTTGGAAATAACTGCACAGAGCTCTCATTTGTTGGTTTGTGGCCTTTTATCCATCATGGACTCAAAGTGGGACCGCCCTCTGGGACTCTGGTCTGTAAACCTACACTACTGCAGCCTCTGTTGAAGACTCAATAACCAACTCCCAATTCAGGGGGGAATGAGGCAGAGCCTTCACACAGACACATAACAGAGTAAGAGTAGGTTGGGGGAGGGTGTTGGTGCGGGATGGGAATTGTGTATGACATTAAACCCTGCAACACTGGTCTCTACGGTAACAGTCAATGATAATTATTTGGCTCTGACCTCGGGGTCCAGGGAAACCCTTGATTCCGGCGGGTCCTGGTTTTCCTGTCTCTCCTTTGATTGGGACACACATGGTATCTCCTGGAGGCCCTGGGGGCCCTTTACATCCTGAGGGGACACACAGGAGGGTTTTCAACACAGCTGAGGTGAGATCTGTGTCAGCAACATGTTTCATTGTTTATTAACACTACTGTACTGAATTCATGCAGTTAATACAAGGAGTACAGTACTGCGGCAGGGATTATAGTACTGCAGGGATTATAGTACTGTAGCAGGGATTATAGTACTGCAGGGATTATAGTACTGTAGCAGGGATTATAGTACTGCAGCAGGGATTATAGTACTGTAGCAGGGATTATAGTACTGCAGCAGGGATTATAGTACTGTAGCAGGGATTGCAGTGCTGCAGCAGGGATTGCAGTACAGTAATAGTATCTGTAGTAGTATCACTTAGCATTTACCCTTCTCTCCTTTTGGCCCATCACATCCTTGAGCTCCATCTCGTCCATTGAACCCTCTCTCTCCTGTCCATCCTGGCGCTCCAGTGGCCCCAGTCTGTCCTGAAGCCCCTTGCACTCCATACGTGCCTTGGGGTCCCAACAGACCTGAAATAGAGTGTCTTTCAGAGAAATTGTGTCATCAGGAAACATTTAAACACAGGTGTGTTGGTGGGAGGAGCTCACCTTTCTGACCGTCGGGCCCTGGCAGTCCAGAGTCTCCAATGGGGCCAGAGGGGCCCTGGGGCCCCGGGTATCCTGGGACACCTGGAGAACCTGGTTTCCCTAAAGGGCCTTGAAGGCCAAAGCCTGGAGGACCCACCTCCCCAGTCTCACCTTTCTCTCCCTGAAAACCTGAAAATTAAACATGATGTCACCACAGATTAACAGACAGCACTGAAACTTTAATATTTTTCTACAGAGAAGAAAGAAGTCATACTGATTAAGTTTTATTTTAACAACGAGCTTCTCTTAAATATGTAATGTAACATGAAGTAAAGTAAAGAGTTTACCTGGGGGTCCAGTGGGTCCCTGAGGGCCAAAGGGGCCCCTGGAACCGGGTTTCCCTATGTCACAGAGGCCAGGTGAAGGACCTGGGGGACCAGTGATACCTGGGGCTCCATCCTGCCCTCTCTGGCCATTCGCTCCAGGGCCCCCGGCCAGACCCTGGACTCCTGGACAAACACAGAAAACAAGTGAGGTCTTATCACAGCAGAACAGAGGAGACGTAGCAGGAGTGAGTGTGGATAAGATCAGATCAGATCAGATCAGATCAGATCAGATCAGAACAGATCAGATCAGATCAGATCAGATCAGATCAGAACAGATCAGATCAGAACAGAACAGATCAGATCAGAACAGAACAGATCAGATCAGAACAGATCAGATCAGATCAGAACAGATCAGATCAGATCAGATCAATTCAGTTCAGTTCAGTTGAGATTAGATAAATTCAGTTCAGTTCAGTTCAGTTCAGTTGAAATCAGATCAGTTCAGTTCAGTTCAGTTGAAATCAGATCAGTTCAGTTCAGTTGAGATCAGATCAGTTCAGTTCAGATAGTTTCAGATCAGATCAAATCAGATCAAATCACCATACTTGACTTCCTCTCACAGTCGACTCTTTACTTCTTCCTCTTACTTGGGTTTTTCCCGCGATCTTTCATTAATATTCTGACACATTTTCAGGATGATGAACAGGTTGTACCTGGACCACTGTACAGGTGTGTGAGGGTGTAACACTCATCACACTGCTCATTTCATTATTATTTTCATCTTTATGATTATTACACCTTGCATTTACTCTGTAAATAGTAGTTATATAAACTCCTTTATTTACACCCAGTTGTTGTCCTGTTCTATTCTTTTGACTTAGAGACTGGAGATCCATTGAATCGAGAAGTCATGGCTTCCGATATGAGATTGATAAATTTGGCAATGAAGTAATTCATTGTTGTCCTCCCAGAGGACTGGTGCCCCATTTCAACGAGAGTAAATTCTAAAATATGGCTTTCATCTCAGGTCTAGTCATTCACCTTGTACTCCGTCTATGCCGGGGGGACCAGGAACTCCTTTAGGTCCCTGAGAGCCCAGTGGTCCTGGGAAGCCAATGGGTCCTGAGGGTCCGACATCAGAGTCTCCTGCTGGGCCCCTGAGCCCAGGATAGCCTGGAATCCCTGGAGAGCCTGTACACACACAGTTAAACATCTGATGAGTCAGTCTCTATTCTGGGTTCTCATGTTCATACCTGAACAAGTTCTCAGAGGGAAAACCTTTTTCATCAGCCTGGTCCTCTGCGCAGGGACACAACTTCTGTTACACCTGTTCTTCATCCATGTGTTTACATGCAAGAAACTAAAGCAGCATAACCGGTGTGTTGTTAGTGGACATTGTGAACAGGTGAAACAGGAAGTTGACTGTGGATGTTGGGTTCACTGACTGAGCCTGTGTAGCTCACACCTGCAGATCGTATCAGATGAAGGTCAACAGTTGGAGCTCTGACCAGGGTTAGCTTCAGGACTTTCTTCCTGTTTACTTTCTCTCTCCCACCTCAGACACATCTCATAATGAGAGCCGAGAACACTGTCACCTGACTTTTACTGATGTGTTTTGGTTAGTTTAGACTGTTTTTCACCTCCTTTTCCCTCTGAGACTCATTTATTTGTCATAATTGCTGTGAAGTCTTGAGTTATGGCTAGAAACTGTTTTGTGCGGTCACAGTGACCTTGACCTTTGACCTTTGACCACCAAAATCTAGTCAGTTCATTCTCGAGTCCCAGTGGATATTTGTGCAAAATGTTAAGGGATTCCCTTAAGGAGTTCTGGAGATATTGCATTCACAAACCCAAAACCTTGAGGCCTGGTGAAAGCTTTTACCAAATTTGAAGAAATTCCCTCAAGGTGTTAGGGAGATATTGTTTTCACATGGCCTAAACCACATTTAGTGAGGTCACACTGACCTTGACCTTTGACCTTTGACTACCAAGATCTAATCAGTTCATCGTTGAGTCCAAGTGAATGTTTGTGCCAAATTTGAAGAAGTTCCTTCAAGGCGTTATTAAGATATCGTATTTCACGAGAATGAGACAGACGGACAAACTGAAAACAATAAGCCTCTGACTCTGACTGTCGCCAGCGTGGAGACATAATATATCTAATATAGACCTAATTGTTCACAGAATAAATGACAAAAGAGCGTTAAGTTATCTCACCCTTCTCATGTGTTGAACTCTGTTCGTGCTAATGACCGCTGAAGGAGGTTGCAAACATTCATTCGTGAGTTAAACTTATTAACCAGCAGCTGCTGGACAACAGACAGGCAGGGAAAGACTGAGCGTGTGTTTGTTAGCATGTGAAGTGGGATGCGATTTATTTTATATGGTGTGTTATTTTTCAGATGTATGCCTCAGAATCTTTGTAGTTTTCAACAGAGTGAATGTTTTTGTGATTAATTCACTTTGTTACTTCATCTCAGACAAGGGTCTAGACGTGTTTCATTGTCATCTTTGGTTCCTCTGACACTTTTGTTTTATGGGACACAAAACAAGCAATGCCAAACCTTGAGATCACCACAAACAATTTGCTCCAGAATTAATTTGAGACTGGATACAGGCCACTTTCACTGAAGGGCCTATGCAGTTGGTTTGGTCACAATACGACTGCTGTGTTCTGGTCAAATGAATCCAACCAAGGGCGAGAAACCACCAGACTCTGATTCAACCAGACATGCTTTCATGGCTGAGTCACTGATTCAGAAAAATGGGTCCAGATGGGTCAGAACAGATGGTTTTGGTGTCATTTGGATCTTTGATCTATAAAACTACCGAGGTAAGACTCAGGTGTAAAGTAACCACTGACAGTGACTGTACCTGGATCTCCTCCGTAACTGAAGCCTTCAGATCCTTCTTCTCCAGTATCTCCAACAAGTCCTGGAGGCCCTGTAGGAGCCGGAGGCGAAATATGTAAAGATACTGTTATAGACAATCTACAGACATCAGGAGGTGTGACAGGTGTGCTCTGGTACCTTGTCGTCCAGGTAGTCCAGGAAGTCCAGACTGTCCTTTTTCTCCTTTAATTCCATCAGGCCCAGTGATGCCACGAAAACCTGAAGGACCTGGGAGTCCTGTGTAACCTGGAGACACAGACAGGTGGTCAGGCAGGTGAACAGGAAGTCAGACACACAGGTGGTTAGACAGGTGAACAGACAGACAGATGTTATGGGTGGTGTTTACCTGCGTTCCCAGTGTCTCCCTTCTCTCCTGGGGGGCCGGGGTTTCTGGGTACACAGGGCAGAGTGTCACCTGCAGGAAGAGGACCAGTCAAACAGGTAGTGGGAGGATTCATTGAGAGTTTAAATGAGGAGTTCTGGGAGAGCTAATGAAACATTGCTGGAGCAGGTTTTCACAGTTCTTTAATGTTGACTTCAGATTGATTCTTACCAGTAGCCCCTTTTGGCCCTGGGGGGCCCAGGATTCCTGGAGCTCCCGGCTCCCCAGGGGGCCCACGCTGTCCTATTGCTCCACCTACATCTGCTCCTGGAGAGCCTGGAGGTCCTGATGGTCCCTTTGGCCCTAAAAACCCTGGGAAGCCTCTGTCTCCAGGAGAGCTGGTGAAACTGTCACCCTGAACAGAAACAGGAGTCAGAACAGCCGGACCAGGAGCATCATTCAGCCAGAGGTGCTGCAGCTTTCATCACAGCAACAATGTGAATAAGCTTCCTGGTTTTACAGTTACTGTTTTACCAGTGGTGGAGCTGAAACTGAGTAATGATGAGTAAATGATCCCCACAGATGTACATGGATCTATCATTGACTTCCTGTGATACCGAAGAAAACCTGATGGTTGTGGGTCAGGTGGTCAGTTAGACGGAGTGGCTCTTGTCTATGACTTCTAAGCATCAAAATAATAATAATTTTTTTTTTAATGACATGATCTTTAAAATATTAAAAATGTTAAGAAGTATTTGTTTGCTATTTCAGTCTGATTGTACGTTAAAAGATCACATCCATGCCAAAAACTGGAGTATCAACATGAATAGCTGGTTAGCAGCAGGAACAGTTAAAAGGAAAGATGGTGAATCTGTCATATCTCTCCTCTGTCACAAAAAAACTGAGCCTCCCCTGTTCTCAGTTCAGTCCTGTTGTTTGATTGTTATCATTAAAATAAAAAGTGCTCTGAGACATTATTCTTACAGGGTCGGATGTGGACTGTCAAGATTTTTGAGATTTTCAAGTGGGTCATGAGTTGGAAAAGGTTGGGAACCACAGCTATAGAGAAAAGTCAGGGAGTCATTAAAATGTAAAGGGTTAATTTTCTGTGCGGAGGAATGAGATCAAGAACATTCATTAGATGAGGATGTAGTTTAGTTATGTTCTGTACATTAGTACAGAACTCAAGAGCTGTGAAATCACCACTAACTTCATGTCAATCTGATGTTCAGCTCTCTGTCTCTGGACTCCTCCATCCTCATCACTAACCATTCTGTTTCTGAGAAACTCTTTTTAACCCTTTCTATACTTGTACTACACTAACCTGTGCTGTGAGTTCACCTGGAGCATTTGACTCACCTGGGGACCAGGGTTACCAGGGGCGCCAGGGAGTCCATCACGTCCTCTTCTCCCAGAGAATCCTTGTCTGCCTGGGGGGCCGTACTGGCCAATGTTTCCTTTCTCACCTGGAGACAAACATCCAATCAGAGCCACTGATACAATGACACAAAATCACAGCTAAAGTCACATTAATTCATCTTCCTGATTTCTGCCTGATCACAAACACCTCACATTACCAACATCTGTATCAGTATTTCTTTTTTTTATTATATATTTTTTGGGCTTTTATTGGACAGAGACAGGAGAGAGACAGGGAGAGGGGGAATGACATGCAGTAAAGGGCCGTCCGATGCGGGATTTGAACCGGGGCCTGCTGCAGCGAGGACTGTAGCCTCTACACATGGGGCTCAACCTACTGCGCCACTCAACGCCCCATGTATCAGTATTTCTAAGGGGTCTTGGAACGTTTATGGCTGAACGGGATTAATGAAGAAAAAAACAAGCATAATAAATCAGATTACGATTATTATTGGTCTTAGATTGTGGGTATACACCATTTTGCTTTGTGCAAATATAAACTTTTTAAATGGTACATGTACATGTTAAAAGTTTATGTATGCAGATGATCAGATGATTTTGTTTGATTTTTAGAAACAACACACAAAATAAACAAATAGGGACATAAAACAGGAAGTGGGACTGCAAAAAAATAAATCTTTAAAATTGAAGAAAGAGACATTGTTTGACATAAGTGGTGTACTGGTGTGTAGAGTTCAGGAGAGGTGAGACAGGTGTGCAGACAGGTGACAAACTCACCTATTCTATCCACCACAATGAAATCTCCTTTCTGACCCTTTACCCCTTTGACGCCTGGAAATCCACCCAGACCCTACAGACACAAAAAAAATAATAAATAAAACAAAACCACAACACAAAAAGAACAAACACGCAAAAAGAATCAATGAACTTTGGGTTACTGATACGACCTCTGACCCTGGTGTTTGGTAACTCACCTGTTCTCCAGTATCTCCAGTATCTCCAGGTAAACCTTTCTCTCCTCTCTGCCCTGGGGCCCCTGGGACTCCTGGAAACCCCTGATTTCCCGAGTCACCCACAGGGCCGGGGGGGCCCCTTAGTATTAAAGGAGGGCCACAATTGCAGGCACCATTAGAGCCTATAACACGTAGGTAGATTTAAAAATAGAAAGTCAGGTTGTGGAGGTCCTCAGGGAAAATCTTTCCACTTAACCTCACATCAGGGATAACAACATGCTGGAGGGAAGCACTGCCAACACAAAACTGAAGCTGGATTGCTATCTGTCTATTAATTGGTTGCTGGACTTCAGGAACGAGGGTCTCGTATAATCTGAGCTAGTCCTATCCAAAAGGGATAAGAGAGGATGAGAGAGTGAGAGGAAGGTCTTTATTCCATTGTTTCATCTGTTAAAGCTCCATCTTTTCCTCTTCTTCTGTGTTTTATCTGAAGTGTTGATCCATAAGAAGATATGTTTGCGGTTTTAAGAACCAAGAACCATCTCAGTGTAGTTTTACATCTCCTCTCAAGTTTCTCTCCACAGCGCTAGTAACAAGGTTGGTGAGCCAATCTGGGGCTTGGGGCGTGGCTGAGGGTGGTGACTGTTTTGTTGTGACATCACAAAGTTACAGAAGTCCTGACGGCTGGTTTTAAGGCTGATTTTCTGAATACAGGCTGTGTGCATTTCTCTGTGGACTGAGGCTTTAATACTTTCACAGTATTAAAATAAAACCTAGACCTGCTTTATAATCAAACAACACATGGACAGAGACCTTTATATATGGAGCTTTAAATCCTCAGTCAGAAATGTGTCTGTACTTAGGTTTCCATCCAAATCTAATTTTAACCTCATTTTCAGAAAATGTACAAATAAAATATAAATTAATGCATGTTTCCATCCAGTCTGTTATGTGACTAGTACTGTGCAATACTTTTAAGCACTTGAGAAACTACCTTGAAAAACTATGTGCAGATGTCCCAAGTAAAACTGGTGTCATTTTAAAGGCAAAGGGGAGTCACAGCAAATACTGATCTGATTTAGGGATTTAATTTTTACTGGACTTTGGATGAAATTCACTGAGAAATCAAAACTATTCATGGATTTATTTTGAAAACTTCCTCACTTTACTTTTATTGTCTAAAACCTTTGCACAGTGCTGTACATTCCGACCAATATCGTATTTTCACCTATCATGACTACAGTAACTGTCCTCACCCAAATTCAAAAGTCAAGTCAGAGTTCTTGTCATTATTTGCAGGGTTCTGCATGGTCCTACCGACATTAGAGATCTATTGCAGCCCTTTGTCTCCAGCAGGCCTCTGAGATCTCATTGGGGTTTGTTGGTTGTTCCCAACTCTAGGCTCAACAGTAAAGGACAATGTGCTTTGTAATGTTTATAAAGACCCGAGGAAAGTCTTGCACAATAGGAGGATTCTTCCAGTAATCCAGGTGGTGTCAGTCTGATGTGATGACATCACAGACACATGAGAACCAGTGATACGAAACTTCCCACTCAACATTTCATTGGTCTAGAAAATAGCAATCAATTAAGAATCAATCAGTCTAGACAATGACCTTTAAACCCTGGGAATCCCTGATCCCCTGGTATTCCCTGTTGACCCAGGTCTCCTGATTCTCCTGGGGCCCCGGGAAGACAGTAACGACCTGAGGAGAGAAACAAGTGGTAAGTATGTCAGCATTCAGTGATCTCTGCTGATTACAATGATTGATATGTTATAGGCATGTCTGAAGTTAAAGAACAGGTGAACAAGAGTTCTCTGGTACCTGGACTTCCTGGTTCTCCTTTCAATCCTCTGAATCCGGGATATCCTGGTTTTCCAGGTTCTCCAGGTGTGGGTCCATCTTTATAGACCGGACCTGGATCTCCTCTCTCCCCTTTGGATCCTGGAACTCCGCTCGGACCTACAATACCTGCTGGACCTGAGGAGGAACCATCAGAGAACTTTATTCATCTTATGCCACCTAAACACATTTCACCTTCACTGTCACTGTCAGAACACATGATGCTGCCTTGCTCATAGGCTGACCAGGTATGGAGAGGCCGGGGGCTCCAGGAGGACCATGCATTCCCATCAGCCCCATGTCTCCTTCGGGGCCGCTCAGTCCGGGGGGCCCGCTGCCTCCAACATCACCTTGAAAACAGGTGGCAGTTAGTTGACATCATACCAAACTGATGACATCACACCAAAGTGATGACATCATACCAAGCAGACAAGGACAGAATCTGTTGATTGATCACCAATGAGCTGATCAATCAGTTTGTATTGATCCATACCTGTGTGTGTAACATCTACCTCCTGAGGGAGGCCTTTAGGACCTGGATCTCCCATCATGCCCTGGGAACAGACAGATTCATGACAGACGATATAATCACAGGCAGGTGCTCAGATGTCCTCCAACAAGGATCATACGTCAGTTTCATTATAGAAGATACAGCAGGTGTTAGAGGAGGGGCAGTCAAACACCTTAGGTGTCTGGATTTACCTGTTTCTGATTGGTCAGGACAGAAATATTACAGACAGAAAAAAATGACTGACCTTAGGACCTTCTCGTCCAATCAGACCTGGGAGGCCTGGACTTCCTTGAATCCCCTGAAAACACATAGACACACACACTTTTAGAACAAGGAAATCCTGGTTTCTGATTGGCTGGCGGGTGTACATCATAGGAGGAAACCCAGGACACAACTTCAAATTATCACATAATGCTCTTCTAGAAATTCTCAAACCAGAGAAATCTGTGATTTTAATCAAATAAACACATGTCATTTGGTTGCCTGTCAATGACATCATATCCCCTTTGCTCATCTATACCATGTAATATAGGTTTTGGTGCATGTAAATGGTCTACACAGTCTCAAGGATCAAAGTTTACACCACAGGGAGTAACTCTTTCAGGGTTGGTTTGTTTGGTTTTCCTTTGTATGAAACGCCCTGTTGGGGTCCCGACATTACTTCCATTTAGGGCTGGGAAATAAAACGTTAGCAATGATCATGCGAAATTATTTTCCTGGATAGAAACATTAAAAATGTTGGATAAATGTTCAATATAATTCATTTCCATGCTTATAGCACGCCCACAAATGAATCACAAACGGCCAATCATGTCGCAGGAATAGAGGTCTGCATTGTGCAAGTTAGGATGCATGGTGAGAGGTATAAATACAGGACAGCACGTGACATTATTTACAGATGCACGCAGTGGCTGATGGGCTAGAAGCAAATAAGGTGAAATGAGTGACACCGCAGAAAAAGCAGAACACAGTTAGGAAGATGAAAATATCGTCAACAAGAGAGGCCATTGGTGGACATTTTATGTTTGAGATTATGTTTGGATTGTTTTATTTTGTAGTTTGTTTCCTTGTGTGTCTCAATGTTTTTACTTCCTGTCTTTGTCCTGTTTCCCTCCTTGTTGATTGTCTGCCCCGCCCTAATGTGTTTCACCTGTCTTCAATCACCCTTGCCTCTCTTGTGTCTATTTATTCTCTGTGCTCCCCAGTGTCTGTGTCAGTTTGTCTGTAATTGTCCTGTGTGTTACCTGTTGTTATCCCCTGTGGTTCCTTGTGTTTTGGCCTGCTGTTTTTGACCCCTGTGTATCCCCGTGTTTCGGCTTCTGTTCGATTGGTTCACCAGTGTTTTGTAAGTAGTCACTTTTTTTTGTTTTGTTATTAAAACATTTTTTGCACTAATCCCTTGTGTGGTTGCATTTGGGTCCAGCCTTACTCCCAAGACGTGACACTCTCAACTTCAGTAGTTTGGAAATGTTTTGGCTATTTACAGTCCGGCAAAAAAAAAGAGCAATGCACACTGCAAACTGTGCCGGAGACCGGTTCCATCAAAGACAGGCAACTCCACAAACCTGTTTCATCATTTGAAACAATATCACCCGTTAGAACACACCAGAAAGTAAGAAATTAAAGGCCAAAATGAGCGCCGGGCCAGTACCCAGTGCAAGTCTTCTTTGTCTATTTATTTATTATCCAGTCTGATCATGTTACATGTGTGCTGTATCACACCGCAGAACTTAATTTTTTCTATTTACTTTGTTGAGTAAAAAGGACTGAAAAGGATCTGTTTTTGTCATGTTCTGACTAAATAGAACAGTTTGAAACCACAATTGACTGAAAGAAATAAAGATGTGCCATTTATTGTGATAAATATCGATATTGATTGATATGTACATTTTTATCGTGATAACAATTTTGGCCATATTGCCCAGCCCTAGGTTCAGGACTTTTGCTCAAAATGATAAGGCAGAACTGAAGCCGTCACAACCATTTGTTTACACAAGACATGAGCAACAGGTCATTGCCATGGTTGTTGCTGCCAAGCTGAAGCTGACCAATCAGAGCCCAGTGTGCTTCAGTGGGAGGAGGGGGGCCTTAGAGAGCCCTGAGCTCTAACAGAGCGTTTCAGACAGAGGGTGAAGAGTACAGTATAAAATGTACAGCAGAAGAAGAAAAATGTCTTTTCAGAACATTAAAGCATGTAAATCTATTTTAGTCGACACCAAGAATGAAATGAACACTAAAAATGGTCATAATAAGTCCTATTTAAGCTGCATTTTCATGATACTCTTGTTAGATCTTGGTTATGTTTAACTATATATTTTAACCAGAAGAAGGATTTCCATCATTGGATGGATCTCAGCATCCCCAAGAGAGCCGATGCCAGGGTGCTGGAGAGGAGACTCCCACTGATTGTCGAACCTCAGATTCAGGATGAGCAATGCGGATTCTGTCCTGGCTGTAGAACAGAGGACCAACTCCTTCCCCTGGCAAGGTTACTCAAGGGGTCATTGAGTTTGCCCATCCAGTCTACATGTGCTTTGTGGACTTGTGGGGGGTACGGGGTCCCGGGGCCGTTGCTACAAGCTATCCGGTCCTTGTATTACAAAAGTGTAAACAAGTATTCTCAGCAGAAAGTCAAACATGTTCCCTGTGGGTATTGAACTCTGCCAGGGTTGTCCATTGTCACCAATCCTGTTTGTGATTTTCATGGACAGGATTTCAAGGCACAGTCTGGGTGGAGGAGTGTGTCCAGTTTGGGAGCCTCAGAATTCCCTCCTTGCCATTTGCAGGTGATGTGGTCCTGTTTACCTCGTCAGACCAGGTCCTTGAGCATGCACTGGGGCAGTTTGCAGTTGTGTGTGAAGTGGTGGGGATGAGGGCCAGCACCTCCAAGTCTGAGGCCATGGGTCTCTGCTGGATTGCTCTCTTTGGGTTGGGATGGAGTTTCTGCCCAAAGTGAAGATGTTTAAGCATCTTGGGTCTTCATGATTGTTGGTAGGATGGAGATTCAAAGGCGGATCGGTGCAGCGTCAGCAGTAAAGTGGGCATTGTACCGGACAGTTGTGGTGAAGAGCCAGGAGAGCCAGAAGGCAAAGCTCTCAATTTACCAGTCAGTCTTTGTTCCAACCCTCACCTCTGGTCATCAGCTCTGGGTAGCAACTGACAGAATGAGATCATGGATACAAGCAACTGAAATGAGTTTCCTCCGCAGGGTGTCTGGGCTCAGGCTGACATCCAGAGGGAGCTCAGAGTATGTCGCTGCTACTTCGTGTCGAAAGGATCCAATTGAGCGGGTTAGGATGAGCACCTTCCACTGGAGGTTTTCCAGGCACGTCCCACTGATAGGAGGCTTCGGGGTAGACCCAGAACACACTGGAGAGATTATATATCTCATCTGGCCTGGGAACACCTCGGGATCCCCCAGGAAGAGCAACATGTTTCACTTATTTAGGTGGAACATTGTGAGCAGTGTCCTTATGACAACTAATTCCCCACAAAAAGAAGACCACAAAAAAGTTATGACGTATGTCTCTCTGTGATTGCACATGAGCCGAATCTTCATCAAAACTTTTCCAGCTTGTAAGGCTGCAGCTCTGAGGTTGTTGTTGTTTCCCATAGTGAGGGGGATTTTGGAAACAGTAACAGGCAGGGGAAGCAGAAAGGCTGCCTGAAACAGCCACCCAATGGCAGGTTTATACCCACAGCTTACATCCCATGAGTCACATTAACTTCAGCTCAGCTCACAGCCCTTCTGAGACCTCCTGTGTCCACCAAACAGTGTCAGGGAAACACAGATTTTTAATGTGAAACTTCTTAATTCAGTGTTTCTATTGGTTATATTCCCCTGGTGTGTTTGTTAATTCAGCTGCTGGTAAAAACCTCCTGAACCACTGACACTGAAGCAATCCAAACCAGGAGAAGCTGACGACAATGGTGGTGAAGACAACAACTCCCATGATCCCACACTACTTCATGACATTGCCAAACTCGTTACAACATGATGATTTTTCAGAAAAGATTTGCTGATGATTTGACAACTAGTCCTTTTAGGTTTGAAGCACAAAACAAGTTCTCTAAAGACAAATCAGCTCAAAGTCACTTTGACACTAGTTTCATATTATTGTTATTTTTTAGTGTGCTGTGTTGACTCACCTTGAATCCTCTCTCTCCGAGCAGACCGGGGATGCCAGAAAATCCCTGAAACACACAAACACATCACGTTTACATGGACACTGATGTTTCATCAGTAACCTGAATATAATGATCAGATTAACTGTTAATCAATCTATCACAGATCGTCCATCTTGTCTGACTGATTGGTTTGTACTTTCTTTATACCACAACAGGTGTCATCACAGTCACTTCTTTGTGCTGATGGGAACAGGTTGGTTTTAAGATTGAAGACAAACACTGAAACTGCAGCCAGAGTCAGCTGAGACAAAGGTGATCTCAGAGTCTCCGGTCTTCTCAAGAAATGATTTTCCAAGACATTTTCAGAGGCAGGAGGAAGGGATGTCAGGGATCACACTCTCTACTGACAAGTTCCTCTATATGGACGTCTCCTTTAAAACATACAAGACTGAGTGAAGGTTCAGACTCTTCTCCATCATCATCATCAGGGAGTGTCTGATTGGTCCAGATTCATCCTGCAGCAGGACAGTGAGTCCAGACACCCAGAGTCATAAAGAACTATCTTCAGAGACCAGAAGATCCAGGAGTCCTGCAGCAGATGGTCTGGCCCCACAGAGTCTTGATTTCAGCGTCATGGAGTCCGTCTGGATCATATGAAGAGACTGAAGAACTAAGGCAGGTTCTCCAAGAAGCTGGATCAAGCTACCTGACAAGAACCTGAAGACTATACCCTGTTCTGTACCCAGGACTCCTCTGGACCTGTGACTTCTCTGAGTGAGGAACGTTCAGCACTGAAACCCTTTGTGAATTACTCTTGGACCAAGAACTATGCAGTGTTTCCTCTAGGATTTTTTTCAGCAGTGGGGGGGCATGCTCTCCTCCACTTTGTTTAACAACTCCTCCCTGTCTAATGTTACTTGTCTAATAAGATTACATTAAAAGTGTGAGTAACGTAACGCTAACAGCGTTATATAGTTTACACTCACATCACATCTGATTACAAGTGTGAACATTAAAATACTATTTTTTACCTAACCATCATCATTTACGAGTCAGTAAAAGGCTTATGACGCTACCTGACTAGCGTCTTCTTCATCTGTTGTCTTTCTCTTCTTAGAGAAGTATCTGAACAAGCTCATCTGAAAATGCAGTCAGCAGTTAATACATAATGACGTGTAGATATTAGCTTAATGCTATCAATTAGTTTACCCAAGTTAGCGTCACTGAGTTGGCTAATAAGTCTATCTTTTCTCCGGTAATTCGCTGCCTTATTCCTCACGACTACACTTCTCTGACTCTCACCTGGTGCCTGACGTGACGTCACTTTCAAGGCCGCGCTCTCGCGAGTAATTAACTCAAATAGGATCCTCCAACCACCCCACTCCCTCCCTCCCCTCTCCTCCCCTCCCCCCGTTGCGCTCATCATCACACAGGCTGTGCTGTGAAGGTGGAGAGATGTGGCGGGGGGGGATTTGCGACAATAAAAAAAAAAAAAAAAAAAAAAAAAAAAAAAAAAAAAAGAAAAGAAATTTGAAGGCGTGGCGGCTATGATTTAGCAGTGGCGGGCCGCCACAGAGGAAACACTGCTATGGAGTCTTAACGTAGTTTCCACTAACTCTGACAGTCGGCTTGAGGATGTTTTCTCAATACGACCGGAAGGTCTGAAAGGTTTCAAGTTTTCCAGGTTTACCAGGATGTGTGACGACCCTGGAATATAGAATTTATTTGACTGGGACTGATCAATAATGCAAAAATGATAATAATGATAATAACGTGAAGATGGATAAGTACTCACTCTGGGCCCAGGGAACCCAGGAACCCCTTTCTCTCCTTTGATTCCTGGGAGAGAGTCCATGCCCTGAAACACACACACACACACCAGTGAATACTGTCCAACTGTAGAGCAAGTCAGCATCAGAACCCAGTGTTCCTTCAGACAGATGCTCCAGATGTTTGATCAGAACTTACCCGCAGTCCCTCAGCTCCACAGACTCCTTTAATCCCTCGATGGCCCTGAGGAACCAACACAACCCGCCATTAGAACCCAACTGTAGCAGAACTACATGAGGACCACAGTAGAACAACTGTAATCTGACAGGCTGTATGAGCCGAAGTCCCACCCACCTTTTCTCCTTTGATGTACAGGTCTTCTGGAGGGTCGACGTACTCAAACGGCCCCGGGGGCCCCTGGAGGCCCTGATCCCCCTGTGGATTACACAGTTAACACCTGTCACTAGTTGACCAGTTAATTCAAGTAACAGTAAAAAGTAAACTGACTCTTGCTCTTGTAGCCCTGCCCCCTCGCTGATGTCACAGCAGGTGTTTTTCAGCAGTTATCAGAATGCAAGCACCTGCAGTGATGTCATGTAGGGGGCGTGGTCAGAAAAAAAACAGTGTTTGTACCTCGTCTCCTTTCTGTCCAGGGAGAGATCGACCTTTTTCTCCCTGAAACACAAACACATCACATTGAGGTTAAAACTGAGTGTAAATGTTCAGATGTTTTACAGTATATTTAAAAATCTATTCAAACTTAATGACTTAATAACCTGTGTTGACAAACTCACTGCAATTCACAATTGCAATCACAACACGAGAGGAGATTGTTCAGAGATCAGTGTCTCGTGATAAACTGACTTCATGTCCACAGATTCTCAGTGTCAGTGTACAGATTTTAATGACTGTAAGAGATCACTGTCTCTGTCGTGATCAAAGAGGTAACATTAGTAAAGATCACATGAAAAAAATAATATCCAACAGTCTCAACATAAACTGAATCCACTGAAGAAAGAGTTAAGGTTCCCACAGTTACTGAGTTAAAGTCATATCAAGTTCTCATTGAGCCTGCGCTCTGAGACCCACCACAGTCCAGACTGAGCAGAGAGCTGAGTGTGACACTGAACTCATCAGGACGACGGTGAACATGGAGGAAGAGTCAAGTTCAAACAGGAACACATCAGAAAACATATACTCTATAATGTTTCAAACTAAAGTCTGGTTCTAAATGAAGTTCAAGGTAAAACTGGACACATTAATAAAACACAGTAATATGATACTTACAGGTGGACCCCTGGAACCAGGAAGACCAGGGAGACCCTGTACAGACACAGGCACATAATACCACTAGATGTAAGAATAACAACAACAACAACAACAACAAAAACAACAACAACAATAGCCTATAACAGTTGCCTGTACTTTATCTGCATGTAACTCTGTAACTTAACTCAGAGTTAAATATGTGATTTAGTCCCAGGGGAACTAATAATAATAATAATAATAATAATAATAATAATAATCATTGTTGTTATTATTATTATTATTACTATTATTATTGTTGTTGTTTCTGGTTTTGTTGTGACTCACGTTGGTCCCATCCAGTCCGTCTGAACCCACACCTCCTTCTGAACCAGGGAGACCCTGCTCACCCTGCAGACAGAAACACACCTGTCAGTGCTGTTCATGTGTCACATGCTATTGTTGTTTGTTGTGTGTTTGCTCTCACCTGCAGTCCAGGAAGACCAGGGGGCCCCACATCTCCCTGTGAGACACAAAGACACACACACACTGATAGTATCAATAATCTGTGTTGTCTACTCTGAGACAAATCATCCCATAATCTGTCGTCTCCATAGAAACCACCTGCACAAAGATAGTTGATGAGTTGATCGACAGGTATTTAATAACAGATTCATCAGGAATCAGACAATTTTAAGTAAAAAAAGGTGAACTATTCCAGAGCTCCCGTCTCTCTATGTGAGTTTCTCTGTTTTCTACCACAGTCACTGAATCTCTTCAGGTCAGGACTGTTGATCATATTGTTATATTGGACCATGAGAAACTGAGAGTGGCAGTTTTCACTGATTCTTCATATTAATCAGTGAAGACAATAATCAATAGATGAATCGATTATGAGAACGATGGTTCTCTGCAGGTCCAGTATAACTGCAGCACCACAGGAACAAGTGTGTCTCTACCTGCTGCCACTTTAAAGTCACACAGACCTCATGTGCTGGAGGAGACAAGACTCCAGGTGTTATGTACAGTAAAGAAGATGAACTTACAGGTACTCCAGGGTACTGAATGAAGTACACTGCTGGATCTCCTGGAAATCCTTTCAGTCCTGGAAAACCCTGCAGAGCAAAACACAGTTACCATGGTGATTACAAAATACACCACTAAACTTTATTAGTACTACAGAACAATGATTACTTTGTATCATCAGAACACAGTAGTGATGAACTCTACTAAAAATCAATACATATTCAGAGTCTGGTGGAAAATTGATCACTTATTTACTAGTTGATAAAAACCTGAATCTATAAACTTGATGCTCTGATGAAATGAGGCATGTACAAACTTTAGACTCTAAATTGACACATAATTTAGCTTTAAGATCATTTTAAGACAGAAACAGTTCTCATCAGTGTTTGTTATTGACTGATCAGTGTCACTGACCGGTTCTCCATCACGTCCTTGTTCTCCGGGAAGTCCAGGATCTCCTCTCTGCCCTCTGGTCCCATTACATCCATCCAGACCTGGAAAACCTGGACCTCCAGCAGGACCCGGGTGTCCCTGAACACGCAAACACAAACACAAATACAAACACACACTCATAGTCTGACACAACTCCAGCTGAACCAATCAGTGGAGCCGACAGGCTACGGAGGGCGGAGTTTCTTACCGGGACTCCCTCTAAACCCGGAAAACCAAGAACACCGACACTGCCCTGAAACAACAAACAATCAGAGTCACAGGGTTCTGCACAGAACCAGTGATAACAGCAAGAGCTGTGATTGGTCAGACAAACGAACAGGCTGTAAAGCATAAAAACAGACATCATCAGTTCAGATGAGAACCAACAGAACCAAGTTTATTCACCAGGTCTCCTTTCAGTCCTGCAGCTCCTGTTGGCCCCTCATCTCCTCTTTGGCCCTTTTCTCCTGGAGGCCCCTGAGGACCTGGGAATCCTGGGGGCCCCTGATGGCCCTGCTGCCCCAGACCACCTGGAGGACCCTGCAGAACACATGCATCACAGTTAGTACTTAAGAAAAGCTGTTAGAACCAGATAGAATCATACAGAACCTGATAAAAAGTGGTAAAACATGTGAGAACCTGGCTAAACATGTTGGGATCTGGTAGACCACGTTAGAACCTGTTAGACCTGTTAGAAACTGTTAGAATGTGATAGAAACAGTTACACCGCTGAAGAACGATGTTAAAGCCTAACAAAAATAGGTAGAACCTGTTATAACTTAGCATAATACACTGGAACCTGGAAGAACGCAGTGCAACATGTTAGAACCTATTAGAAACTGATAAAAACTGGTAGAACATATTAGAACCTTGCAAAAACATGTTGGAATCTGGTAGAACATGTTAGAACCAGTTAGGCCTGTTAAAATGTGATAGAAACAGTTACAACACCATAGAACATGTCAGAACCTGATACAACCTAATAAAAAACTTTTACAACAAATTAGTACCTGATAGAACCTGTTGGAATCTGAGAGAATCTGACCTGCTAAAAACTGGTACAACATATTAGAACCAGTTAAGAATCAGCAGAACATGTTAGAACCTGGTTCTACCTGATGGAACCTGAACCTTGTATGTGGATAACTACATGATCCAGATCAGACTGCTGGACTGTTTAAAATGAATCTGAATCTGTTGTCAGAGAAACCAGTCTGTAAACCCAAACCTGCCAAAGTGAAGTGGGTGGACCAGGACCCAGAGGTTTTCAGGTGAACCCAGTTCCAGATACAAGTGGTTTTCTTAGAATTATAATGAAAGTGTTGATATAATCCTGGTTTTATAGGAGAACAGATCAATTTAATCTGTTGGTTTATTTATCACATGTTAATTTTCATATGTATACATGATTTAATGCACAACAAAAAAGCACCATAATTAACAGAACTCAGTTTAATAAAAACTTATCATGCATTTAAAGCTGTTTGCTGAGAGAAAACATGATTCATTTTCTCAGAAGGTTTAATTTTATGACTTAAAGTCTCACATGAACTTAACCATTCACACACCAATATCACAAGACTGAACACATTCACTGTTATGCAAACAGTGATGGAGCTCCCTGTGGAACAAAACAACAACAATATGTTTATACTGTTTATACATTAAATATGGATGTATGAATGAATGAATGATTGAATGACTTAATGGATGGATGAATGGATGAATGAATGAATATTGTTTATTATAGTTTCCTCTGGTGTCTATCCAGTGCCCAGCCCGTATGGGCTTACAAGACACTTAACCATAAACTTGATGGCAAAATAATCAATCATCACATACACTTCATAAATGAATAACAAATCATCATATACACTTGCAAAATTAATATGAGGTTCAAATCCTTCAATTATGTTGGATACAACATCCTCTGTCTCAATAGCCAGGATCCTCCTATGAATCTTGCCAAAACAAAAGTCTCTACATTAAAAAGCCAACTCAGCATAACAGCATCACACAACCAAAACGGAATGAACAGGATTCTTCAACTGAATCTCGTTAAACAAATATTTCCTTAAATCAGAGTACAGAGGGCAATGGAATAAAAACTGTAATTCATCCTCAACAACCCCAGGATCACATAAAACACACAAACATTGCTCTTCAGCAGTGCCTTTGTATCTGCTTACCTCAACTGCCAGTGGTAAAGTACCAGTTCTTAACTGAGCATACAAAGACCTTTGCATTCTCAGCAGATCTAATTTTATATATGGTTCTGTATAAGAATCATCTTTCATTTGGATGTAATTTCTAAGCTTTTGCTTACTACAAATTTCTTGTTCCCATTCTTCTTTATAAGCATTAAAAATTTTTTGTTTAGCTGTTTTTATATTACATTACAAATTATTCCTAAATATTAAATTTATATCAGCAATGGACAAAACAGTTTCGACCTCTCGTGTCCAGGGATGACTGTGTGTTCGGTCCCAGTTAAAAACCTTTTTTTCTGAACCAGCTGATTCCACAACCTCACGAGTTCACCTCTCTGTGTCTTACAAGACACGGCTCCCATCTCGTATCACCTTCAATGGCTCGCTTAGCGGTGAATTTGTGTCCCCCAAGAAAACATCTAATGGCTCGGTTCTGGATTGCATTACTGTCAGGGGAATCCTGAAAACCCCATACTACTGCCGCATATAATAAAGTTGTGCCTACCATTGAATTATAAAGTTTTGAAAAGATTGAGAAACTAAGGCCTGGTAAAAGCTTTATTTTGTTCATCACCGATCTTAGCCCTCCCAGCTGAATCTGCCAAGACTTTAAAACTCATATGTTCATTGGAGACCAAACCAAGGTATTTATAGGAACTGGTGTACTTTAGAAGTGTTGAGCCAAATTGAAAAATGTGCTTGCTTTGTTGTTCACACTGCTTTCTAAAGTGTATTATTTGTGTCTCCATTTACTAGTCCATACATTCAAGATATTTAACATTTTTTGTAAATGTATCTCTGTCTCTGCAATCAACACAATATCATCTGCATACAGCAGAACAGTTAAATTAATAATGTCAATTAGTATACCTAGGTTGGCTTGCATAAGTTCTAAATGCCAAATCATTTACATAATGGGCAAGTAATGAGAGAGAACATCTCCTTGCTTCACTCCATATGGAGTGGGAAACCACTCTTAAGAGGCACTAACATGTAGTGTTGCTCCGTGACCAAAGGAGGGCAGTGTGACACAACCACACACACACACACACACACACACACACCCACACACACACAGAGGTTGTGTGTTTGAACAGCAGTCAGACAGTCAGGATGTTAAATCAGATGGAATGTTCCTTTAAATCAGCAGACATAAGATTAGAGTGAAATACACACATTTATACACACGCACACACACGCGCACACACACACACACACACACACACACACACACACACACACACACACAATCACTGGGCCTCATGGAAACAATTTTTATATTCTTCTCCTCCTCCTGTCTGTGCCTTTAAGGTTCAGTGGGTTTACCTAACCACCTGTACATGATGGATATTCTTCTCCTCCTCCTGTCTGTGCCTTTAAGGTTCAGTGGGTTTACCTAACCACCTGTACATGATGGGTTTAACTACCCAACTGTACATGAGAAGGTTTAACTAACCACCTGTACATGAGGGGTTTAACTAACCACCTGTACATGAGGGGTTTAACTAACCACCTGTACATGATGGGTTTAACTAACCACCTGTACATGAGGGGTTTAACTAACCACCTGTAAATGAGAGGGTTTCAATAACCACCTGTACATTAGAGGTTTTAACTACCCAACTGTACATGAGAAGGTTTAAATAACCACCTGTACATTACAGGGTTTAACCAACCAAATGTACTTTAGAGGGTTTAAGTAACCACCTGTACATTAAAGGGTTTAACTAACCACTTGGACATGAGGGATTAAACTAACCACCTGTACATGAGAAGGTTAGAGCAACCAACCATACATTAAAGGGTTTAACTAAACACCTGTACATTTGAGGTTTTTAACTCATCACCAGTACATGAAGAGTTTAACTAACCACCTGTACGTTCAAGGGTTTAACTGTCCACCTGTACATGACACGGTTTAATCAACCACCTGTACATGAGAGGGTTTAACTAAACACCTGTACATGAGAGGGTTTAACTAAACACCTGTACATGAGAGAGTTTAACTAAACACCTGTACATGAGAGAGTTTAACTAAACACCTGTACATGAGAGGGTTTAACTAACCACCTGTACATTACAAGGTTGAACTAACCACCTGTACATTAGGAGGTTTAACTAACCACCTGTACATGAGAGGGTTTAACTGATTTAACTCTACATTAGAGGGTGTAGCTAACCTCCGCTACATGGGAGGGTTGACTAACCACTTGGACATGAGGAGTTTAACTAACCACCTGTACGTTTAAGGTTTTAACTAACCACCTGTACATGATGGGATTTAATCAACCACCTGTACAGGAGAGGGTTTAACTAACCACCTGTACGTTCAAGGGTTTAAGTAACCACCTGTACATGAGGGGTTTAACTTACCACCTGTACATTAGAAGGTTGAACTAACCACCTTTACATGAGAAGGTTTAACTAACCACCTGTACATGAGAGGGTTTAACTGACCACCTGTACATGAGAGGGTTTAACTGACCACCTGTACATGAGAGGGTTTAACTAACCACCTGTACATGAGGGGTTTAACTAACCACCTGTACATGAGGGGTTTAACTAACCACCTGTACATGAGGGGGTTTATAACTAACCACCTGTACACGAGAAAGTTAGACCAACCAACTATACATTAGAGGGTTTAACTAAACACCTGTACATTTGAGGATTTAACTAACCACCAGTACATGACAGGGTTTAATCAACCACCTGTACATTAGAGGGTTTAACTAAATACCTCTACATGAGGGGGTTGACATTACCACCCATACACGGTTTAACTGACCACCTGTACATTAGAAGGTTTAACTAACCACCTGTACATGATGTGGGTTTAACTAACCACCTGTACATTAGAGGGTGTAACTAACCACCTCTACATGAGAGGGTTTAACTAACCACCTGTACGTTCGAGGGTTTAACTAACCACCTTTACATGAGTGGTTTACAACCACCTGTACATTAGAGGGTTTAACTTACCACCTGTACATTATGGGGTTTAATCAACCACCTGTACATGAGAGAGTTTACCTAACCACTTGTACATTTGAGAAATTAACTAACCACCTGTACAAGGAGTTTAACTAACCACCTGTACTTTAGAGAGTTTACCTACCTAACTGTACTGGAAGGAGCAAGATGTACAAATGAACAAACAAAATCAGAAATTTAAAAAAACGTTGTTGAATCTCTGTTGTTGATTACGATGATGATTATTTTATTTTCATTTTAATTGATTTCTTTAATATAGGCCATATTACGGTGTTATGATAACAATTCAAACACGGGGCTTGTTCATACCTGATGAAACATGTGGTTTTAGTATCTGGTCTGGGTTCTGGTCTGAGGCCCACTGACTTTTATACATCACATTCATATTATAGTCTGTAGAAGTCGTGGAATAAATTCAGAAAACAACTGAATTCTCTCTGGAACCTGACTTATTCTTGATCTGTGAGAACTTTAATAGTTCATAAACAGCCATGTTTGATGAGGATCCACGTGTTCCCTAAAAAACCTTGATGATCCATTTTACCTGTCAGAGCTCTCTGCTGCACAAACTGTTCTCTCCTGGTTTCAATCACATTCAGGATCTCACTAATTCCTGATCAAACCTGTAATCAATGGCGTTTTTAATAAACAGTTAAAATATCTTCATATCTGCTCACAACTACATGACAGTGTGATAAAATAAATATGTAGGTAATGATTTTAGTTAATCAATACAGCGTATCAGGTGACAGACACTGATACTGACTGTTACTGATGAATCTGTGGTGAGACAGAATCACTGTTGATCAATATCAACCTGCTGATTGTTCAGTCGAGCTGTGGTGTGTGTGTGTGTTAGTTGTGTGAATCAGTGATGTGAAGTGTGAGGGTATTAATGTGTGTGTGTTGGTGTGAGAGTGTGTCAGTGTGTGTGTAATGTGTAGTGAGTGTGTGTGTGATGAGATGTGACAGCTGTGATCTCTGTTAGTCCTCTCTCTGTCCTTCTTTCTCTGAAACCACTGAACTATGAAATCACTGAGACAGACGCCTTCCCACAATCCTCTCTGCCTGTCTGCTGCCCCCAGCTGTACAAACACACACACACTAACACAGATACACATTGAAACACACGCACACACTAACAGAAACGCACACACAGGTTACTGTTTGTGGCCTCGGCAACAATCAGTCTGATAATTGTTGTTGTTGTTTACTACATCAACTGCTCAGAGTGACAACAGACTGTCATGTGATCTTTAATGAGCTGTTGGACTGGCTCCTAAATTAAATGACGCTAAACTTTAAGCAACATCTGGACTATATCATGTACAAAAACATCTGTACCACATCATGTACACAAACATCTCAACCACACTGTGACTGTGGCAGAAACATCTGGCTCACACTGTGACTGTTGGCAGAATTGTCTGGACCACACCATGCACCCAAACATCTGGACCATACTGTGACTATGAGCAGAGGAACCATTGGGACCATACTGTAAATATCTGGACTACACTGTCTACACAAACATCTGGCCCACACTGTAGCTGTGAATAGAAACATGTGGAACACACTGTGGACACAAAAATCTGGACCACAATGTGACTGTGGACTGATACATCTGGACCACACTGTGACTATGCCTAGAATCATCTGGCCCACACCATGGACACAAACATCTGGACCACAGTGTGACTGTGACCATTTGTTGTGCCTTGTAGGCTGTCACTGGGTCTTTTGTTTCATCTGTTAACAGGATCTAAAACATGTTTCTGGAAACAGAAGTTTAGGGTTTAGGGAAGGATAGGAACGTGTGTGTGTGTGTGTGTGTGTGTGTGTGTGTGTATAATCTGCTGACTCAGTTTAAGGTAAACAGTCGCTAATTTGACTCCAACACATTCCTCACTAACACTCCTCCATCCAGCAGCTCCTTATTACACACTATGTTTCTGTGTGTTTTTGCGTGTGTCTTCAGGTTCTGAGGTTTACGAGCCAACAGTAAAGGTGTCACAGGTCTGTTAACTGAGGGAACTGTCTGCAGCTGTGATGATGACATGCTGCAGTTGGGCTCTGATTGGCTGCTGTGTGTTAGTGGGCAGAGTCTCACCCTTGCTCCTTTGGCTGGAAAACACTGGCAGGTGGAGCAGTCCCGCCCAGCGCACGGTTCTGTGTGATCACCCTGGAAACCAAGAAAGAACACAAAGATCATCATAATATCAGTGTGATATCATATCATCATCAGCATCACATTCTCATGACATCACTGCATCAACAACACCTCATTATGACATCATGGTGAGGTCACATGATGTCGTTTCAGTCTGACATTTCACAGACAGTTTTGTGTTGTCAGGTGTATTTGTCCTCCGGGCTGCCTCCAGAGTCACCACCTTTACCTGGTGGGGGGGGTTGGCGTGCCCCCTTGACCAGGCAGTGGTGTTGTTCAGTAGCCCCTTTTAGGGTCATCCAAGGTAAACTTAGTGGAGTTGTGACTGCAGATGGAAGCTACCTCGCCCAGATTAGAGATCAGGGCCCTTTCCTGGAACCAGGCCCGGATGGGTAACCTGTTGGTGAGCACCTGTGACCCCCAGACGTTCCCAACAACACCCATGGGGCTCAGCGATCAGGTTTGTAGTCGTTTCATCCCATCTGCAGTCATATGTCCTGGATACTTGGATACTACAACTGTGGAAGAGGCCGGCAAGATCAAGGCAGAGTCATCTCAGGTTGTTTGAGCTGGACTTCTGAAGCAGCAGAGAGGAATCAGGAGGTCAGAGGGAGACCAGCTTCTGTGGTCAGACAGGACTTGAACTGAGAATACTGTCGGACGGTGGAAGGAACTCTAAGACTTTTCCATTTCTGGCACAGGTCTCTGAGGTAGTCAAGCGTTCAGCAGTTTATAATAGTGGTAATGCACCTCAGACTCAGTTTAGTGATGTGGATTCTGTCCTGATCCTGGTACAGTAGACCCGCTGTTTGCTCCTGCAGAGACAGTGGAGGGCTGATAGGAGATTGTCCATCCCGTCTACATGTGCTTTGTGGACTATGGAGCAGGTTTATGACTGTGCCCCCTGGGGTGTGTTGTGGGGGGCACTGTGGGAGCAGACCAGGTCAGCGTCTGAGAGCATATGTATGAATGTTCAGACTGCAGCAGGGTGCGATTGTGTGTTTGTGGTGTATTTTGTGTTTTCAGACAGTGAGGAATGTAAACACGCTGCAGGGAAAGACAAGCATCTCTGAGATTCTCAGGAAGCAGACAGCTGACGGTGTGTGTGTGTGTGTATGTGTGTGTGTGTGTGTGTGTGTTTATCAGATAACGTCAGTGACAATCATGCTTCATTTTTTTCTGACCCACACACTCTTTGAACCATTTGAGTGAGGACATGAGAAGCAGCCTCTGTTCATCAGATATGAATCAGTGCTGCAGCTGGGGCCAAAACACGCATGTGTTTGTTCATGTGCATCGTGTAATGACACACACGTGTGCTCATTAACACCAACCCAATAATAAAACACACACTAGTTAATGTAGGCTGTATAATAATAGACACATATGTTAATGCATGCCACATACTGTGTGTTAATTTATACTAGGGCTGCATGATATGCAGGAAAAATCATATTGTGATAATTTTGGCAGATATTGCGATTTTAGTTGGATTGGTCGTTTTGTCATTTTCACTGAAAAAAACATAAAAATGATGATGATGTGATTTTTGTTGTCTGATCTGTACCAAACAAACATGTTTACATGTTCTTGTATTTCAGGAGAATATCATTTAAACGTATGGTAACAACAAACAATGCACAACAATGTGACACATTTCACCAAAAAAAAAATTGCAGCTCCTGCAATTTGGACATTACACTTGGCCACAATTACAATTATATTTCAATTAATTGTGAAGTCATAATTTATACCGTACAACAAAACACAGATTTATTGGTTGACCTTTCATTACAGGATGTGAGCAGTTCCTCCACTTCTGTCTGACAGTGCTGTGGGGAACACAGGTACTGGACCCCTGTTAAAAAGGACCTGACACTGTCCCCCCTCATACGTCCCACACTGCGGGTCCCTGTTGATATACTGAGTGTTTTTTTTTTTTTGTTTTTTTTTTTTCTGTGGGCCCCAGACAGTGAGTTTCCCAGCATGCAGCAGTGTTTGTGTAGCAGCCACATTCCTGCAGCGTTGTGTAAACGAGGTTATCAGTCAGGCGTGGCTATCAGCAGCAGGAATGTGGCTATCGCTCTATCTGCTGTCACGACTTTGTTCTGAAAGTCTGCGCTCACACCATCCTCCCTCCATCAGTCCTCCATTTATCCTCCATCACCGCTCTCTCTGCTGTCAGGACCTGGGTCTGGACCCATCTGCGCTCACACTGTCCTTCATCCATCCTCCATCTTCACTTCATCTGCTCACACTATCATCCATTAATCCTCCATCCTCCTGCCATCCCTCCATCATCCCTCGATCTGAGACACCACACTGCCGCCGATTGGCTGAATGGACAGCGGAGTAGCTGATTGGCCGGCAATGCCACTGTTCACAGACAGACTGAACCTGACGACCTCAACGGGACGGAAAAGTTTAGACAAGAAGTCAAACTTTCTACACCTCCACAGGGACATCTCTACATCATGTATTCATCCTGGATCAGTTCACCATCATCCCTCCATCTCTCCTCCATCAGTCTCTGGTGTAAATCAATAAAGACCTGAGGACCCAGGTCTGATCCCTGTGGGACACCAGGGGAACAGACATAGGTAATACCTTACCTCCACCTGCAGCTTGGTCACACCTGAATCCACCTTACACCTGTACCTGTCAATCACCTGAACCCAGTACACCAAAGCCCCTCTGACAAACAGACGAATTCCCCAAACCAGACTCATATTTTGTCTTCCACACTAAATGTTTATGTCTCTGGCATTTTCTTGCCATCTTTGCTGTGCGCAGTTACCATGGCTACAGGTGTTTACTTGCTGATGAACACAGTGTCAGTGTGACAACCTGTCTTTCATGATGAAAACAAGATTTAAACTAAAATGAAAGGAACGTTTGACATCTTTCATCAACAAATAAAGAACTAAACAATAATGTGAAAGACAAATTCCTTATTTTTTTATTGTGAAGTCTTAATCAGTGACCTGCCTGTCCATGAGAATTAGCAACAAAATAGCAGCTGAGACAAACCATGAAAACATGCAGCAGCACATTAATAAAGAGTTAAACTGACGTAACATCAGCTGTTGTGGGCGGGACATTAACTTTCATGTTCCCCTCAGAAGACCTGAGGTCAGCCAAACATCTGGATGACACTGATCAATCAATAACACTCTGATCAACATTACAAAGAAAGCAGAGCTGTGCATCATCAGCATCAGCTGGAAATAGGGTTGCACAATCTTAACCATAGTCCGATCATCCTGTCGTCACCCTGTGAAATTGCCAATAGCCGATAACAATCTCCTGAGCATAGCACCCCCACACAACAAGCTGCGCTCCAGTGACAATCAGTTGGTCGCATAGTGTGTGTGTGTGTGTGTGTGTGTGTCTGCGTGCATTCGTGTGTGCGCGCACACATGTCGATGTTGCAAGCATCGGTTATAAAAATGAAAGGCAAATTCAATTTAATATAATTTAATTCTACAAATAATAATAAATTAATACCTTAATGGAAAAACAAGTCAAATATCGTGTTGACACTGGCAAAGGCAGGCGCTATCAGTAATCACTCTGATGACCATCAGCACAACCCTGCCGGAAACATCCACGTATCACTGTAAGCTCACATCAGAGACATGAAGGAGATCGGTAACTACGCGGTCCAGAGTCCACCGAACTGTCTTCAGCCTGCAGAGCTCACAGTGCTCAACAACAACAATAACATCAACCCTCCATCAGAAGCACATAAAACACCTTCACAATAAAAAAATAGCTGAGAGCTGAACTCACCCCGAGCGCTGCTGGAGGAGCTGTCAGCATCATCAGGAGGCACCTGCAGGAGCAAACACACAGGTGAGTCAAGAAGAAGAAGCAGGTGAGTTTATTACCTGGACCAACAGACTGCAGCTCTGACTCATCAATAATCAGTAATCAATCAGTGATAGCAATCAGCTGAGACGGTTCTGCAGTCACATCCGGTGGGATGGAAATGTTCCCATGGTTACAACATTTGATCTTGACCAAGAGACTGCGTTTATTGTACTGTTCATGTGTTGTGTTCTGTTTTTTTAAATTATTATTTATTATTTCATTTATTATTTCTATGTTATTTTCATCATTGTTACATCTCATTTTACATTATTACATTATTCATTATTACATTTAATGTTCTTTATTTTACATCAATGTTTTTAACATGTTTTTCTGTTCATTTGATATCTTTTCATGTGAAGCACTTGGTGAGTGTCATTTCTTTGTTTGAAAGCTTTGTGCTATGTATCTTGTAATGGAGGTGCTACTGTAGGGCTGCACGATAAAAAAAAAAAAAATCATTTGCAGATATTGTTATTTCAGTCATTTTTTTCATTTCATTTTCAGTGAAAAATTTTTTTCAATTTTTGTTGGTCTGTACCAAACAGACATGTTCCTTTACATCTGGAGAATATCATTTGTAGGCCGGGGTGTCTCTGTAGCACCACAACACTTATGGTGCTAACAATGCACAGCAATGTGCCACATTTTATCTTCATCAAAAAAATGCAGCTCCTGTGAATTGGATATATCACTTGGTAATATTGCGATTTCAATTATATTTCGATTGCTCTAGTGATATACAAATGAAGTTTATTATATTATTATCATTATCATTATCATTGTTATTATTATAATTATTATTATTATTATTATTGTGTTGTGTCAAACAAGACTGTTGGTGCCTTTCTCCACAACCACTCTTCTCTTCTTGCCATTGATGAAAATACATGTGTCTGTAGCTTTACAGTTTTTTCACAGATAAAGAGCAGGTTCATGGAGGCTCTGGTTTTTGTTTTATGAATTAGTAGAGACGTAGTACCTTACCTTTTTAAATCTCTTCACGTCAATATTATTTCATCCTTTCTATCATTGTATGTTGCTTACATTTGTAGGATCTGAGGACTCTGACTATGCTGGGGCATGTCAGATGTTAACCTGATTTCAGCTGTATCAGCACAGTACCATGTGTAACCAAGCAGTGCCAGTCTGTCTCTGACTGACCTCTTATGTTTTCTCTGGTCACTTTAATATCTAAATCTGTTTCTGCTCCAGCTGCTGAAAACTACTGTATCAAACATCTATTTGTGCTTCATTTACCAGAGCCAGGTGTAGCTGCAGGGGGCGGAGCAGGAAGTCAGCAGCATCTTGTCCCCCGTTCAGAGGAAGTCCTGGCCACGACACAGCCGTCACTCTGACTCCGCCTCCAGCTGGATCTCAGCCAATGAGGACGCTCCGATGCTGTGACGCTGGTGGTCGTCCTGCAGAGACACAAAGACAAACTGAGACCGAGGACACAGCAGAGTCCACAACCTGAACGATGCCTCAGATCTGAAGGGTTCATCCTTTGAGGAGAAGGACTGCGTCTAGAAAGGCTCAGGTTCAGGATTTGTCTTGGCCTGTGAGAGCGCACAGAGCTGCTCACGTGAGTCATGACAAACAGCACACATTATCTAAACAACAGCCATCAGACAAACATCTGGCACAAAAGACACAGACCATGAAGAGATAACTAGGCGGACGATGGACTACACAAACGAACAAGAGGCATAGACAAAGCAGCAGCTTAGAGACACTGATCATGGTCCTGGTCTGAGAACAGCTGTGATTTAAAATGCTGGATCCTTCATGTGTCCAGATGACTACAGATAATCCAGTTCACAGACTTATTTTGACCAGGACCAGTGCTGATGATGATGTCACTGCTGTGGGTGAAGTGGTTTCTGACTTCATTATGTTTGTTTTCATTTGGATCAGAGAAACCAGTGTCAATACTGAGAGGATTATCATGCTGGGATCAATCAGCTGAGATCAATCTGTGATGAAGTGAAATATGACAGCCTGACTCTATACAACGTTTCTACAAAAAACCTGCTTCAGTTCTTTAGTCTGGACCAAGAGAGAAAGTGATCCACTGTTACACTGTAGTCCAGGGGCCAGTTCCACAAAGACGTGTCAGACTGGTCTGTAGTGTCGGTCCAGTCTTCACGCTGCTCATAGATCAGTCTGATGTCAGACTGTTTCACAAAAATAAAGACTGACTCATTTTAAGACAAACAAAATTAGTTTATAGACAGACACTCTTCGAGTAAAATGTCCTTGTAACTGCTGAATTCTTCTAAAGAGAAACATTTTCTGCTGAGGGTAAATGGAGCTCAGCAGCTGGATACGGTTCGTCAGTCGGCCATTTTTTTTTTTAGTCTTAATTTACCCAGATTTCGTTGTACCACAGTCTGGCTTAAGATAGTCAGGAACTAAAATGCTTTGTGCAACAGATGAATACAGACGTCTATCTGAAGTCTGAATCTGAAGCGACCATTTGTTCTATCTAGGACACAGTCAAAGTCTGTCTGTGTGAAACCTGGCCTGGTTTGTGTTCACAAATGAACCAAAGGCGTAAACATCCAGTCACGTGACTGACAGGAAATTCACTGATTGGACAAGTTTCTGTGATGCCAGGTGGAGAAATGACTGACAGCAGCTCAGTCTGCACTTTAATGCTTCTCATGTGTTTGTTTATGTTAGAAAGATTGACTCTGAGCTTCACCAGTGTAATCAGACTGTGGATCCATTGCATGTTATAGACAAACAGGACGGTATATGAAGTGCACTTATACAGAGTCTTATCAACCACGCCTTATAATGGACGCCACATTCACCAGTATACACACATATAGCACTTTTCTTCCATTCACATACCGATGACATGTCAGGAGTGATTTGGGTTCAGTGCCTTGCCCAAGGACACTGAAACGCAGACTGGAGGATCCAAGAAGAGACCCACGACCTTCTGATTAACAGACGACCTGCTCTCCCTCCTGAACCACAGATGTCTTGTACAGCAGAGTGTCACTGTGGAGCACTGAGTCACTTTTTAATGGACTTGAACTGTCAGAATAGACAGTCTGTTGTTCTTGGATCCTTTGACTGTCTCACTGATCGGAGAGCAAAGTACGTCAGTTACATTAATATAACACGGTCACGTCCTGAGCAGTTCACCATCAACAAATGGATTTAATTAGCCTTTCAATTAATGCAAACATCACTTATCTGCCATCATTAAATGCTGTGGTCGGTATGTTTACTTTCAGACCACAAAGAAACCACTTGGAACCAGACTGAGACCCTTGTTTCAGGCCTAGTTGTTTGGTCAGCACCAGGGTTTAGACCGTTTAACAAACTAACCAGGAAAACACACCAGAGCTCGTTTGAGCTGAACTGAACAGGTTATCTGTGACAGGAATTAGACAGGTTCAGTGAACACTCAGCGGACTCAAGTTCGAGGCTCTTCAACAAATTCTGATCGACAGAGACCTGATACTTTATGATAGATACACACTGTATTTGCTTCTCTTCTTTCCCCGCCATTTGTCTGGCTGAATATTCAGGAGAAGATTGATTATAAATAATAACGTATTAATAATCATGATTCCTGCCACGGTCCTGTCTCTGTCTTCACCCCCCCTGGTGGTCTCTGGAAATTTCCATGTACCCAGATGTCCCCAGACTTTCCCTCCATTCCCGGTCACCTGACCCTCCCCGCCCACTCACACACCTGTTCCCAGTTTTCTCATCAGCTCTACCACTATTTAAACCAGCCTGTTTCACCAGCTCCTGCCCAGTTTGTCAGGTTCTTTGTGTTAACTGAGGATTTGAGTCTTGCATCCTGCTTTGGCTCATTTTTTATATTTTTTCAAATCCTTCTTCCTCTTGTCTCATTCATCCCCATCATGGAACATCTGTAACTTAATGCCAACAACACCACAGTGTCTGAGAAGAGAATCGATGCCTGGACCCTGATGGATAAGAAATGATCTTCCAGATCCAGATCATGTCTAATGAAGATTCCTGGCATTGTGGAATTGGTGACTGATACTGCAGCCCTCAGGATGAGTTTCCAGGCTTCCCTGTATCCTCCCAGAGACACCTGGGGGCAGCCCAGCAGCTCTGCTGTGAAGCCTTCGGCCCAAGCATCCAGGAACCAGATGCTAGCATCAGGCCTGTAAGCCTCCAGCCTATTTCCTGCAGCTTGGACCAGACCTGCTAAGGACCAGGCTGTTCCAGAGTCTGTCAGCCTTCTGCCTGCTTCCCAGTTGGCAAAACAATGGCATGCCCCCTAGATGGTTAGGCTCAGGTCAGGTGACCACCCGTCTCCTCACACTGCGTGTCCTGCCCCCAGATGTCAAGCTGCTGTCCACCAGCCCGGCTCCTGTTGGTCTTCTACTCGAGGGCCCCTGGGTGCTCTGGTTTCCACTCCTCAGCCTGATCTGCATCTTGCCCTGAACCTCAACATCCTGCTCTCCTTCCCACGTCATCCTCAGAGGAGGGGGGGTTAGTGTCATTATTCCTGCCATGGTCCTGTGTCTGTCTTCACCCTCATCCTCACTCCCTTAGGCCCCTGGTGGTCTCTGAAACACCAGAACCACCATTATCCATCCAGCTACCAGACAACCCCAGACCTCCATTCCTGGTCACCTGACCCTCCCCACCCACTCACACACCTGTTCCCAGTTTTCTCACCGGCTCTCCCACTATTAAACCAGTTCCTGCCCAGTTTGTCAAGTTCCTGTTCCTGAACCTTCTCACCTGTGCCTGGTCTTGTAGTTTTTCTGTGGTACTAGTTTTACTGAGGGCAGAGCAGCTGTCTGGATGTCGACAGTACCTGGTAGTACAAGAAAGTTAACTAAATAAACTTATCAGCAACTTCATCAACATCTGTCTCATCTGGATTCTGGCAGCTGTACTTGAGTTTAGATTTTAGTCAGTGAGTCCTGACCCACTTTCAAGTTTCCCACTGTCACACTGTCAACGTTATACACTGCATCCAAACTCGTGATGATGTCATAAATCCTGCAGGTACATCCAGGGTTTACAGTGAGATTTGAGATGAGCTGAGAGAAAACACAGACATCACTCTGTACGGAGAAGTAAAACACTGTTTCTGATTAAACTGACAGACTGATTATTGTTAATGAGTCAGACACAGTTACTCCAGGACTGAACATGTACTTCACCTGAGTATGTGCTTCTTACTGCTCAACATCTGTCCAGCAGCTGCAGTGACATTGAGGATGAAGATTTTTGAACAGAGCTTTGATCAGTTTGTAAAATGTGATCAAACAGCTAGTTACACTCTGTCTCCAGCAGCAGCAGCTACAACAGTAAACTGCAGTTCACACATGAATGCATCAAGACTAATTACCCAATAAGACAATGCAACACAGTCTGCTGCTTTTATTTTAATCCATTTCACTGTCACTAACTGAAGTGAGATGATGATGAAGGTGTTTCACTGAAGTCAGACCTCAGCTCTTCAGCTAATTTAACTTCAACAAAAAAGCACAAAATTAAATGAACTTTTCTTCTTTGTGATGAATCACAGATGCAGACTAAAACTGATCACAGTCAATCAGTAACTCAGTAAATCAATAAATCAATAAATCAATAAAGCTCCTCACTGCCGCAGACCACAGTGATACTCTGCAGAACAACAGTGAACCAGGCTGGAGAACAGTAGTGGAGTAAAAGTACTTCGTTACTTCTCTCCTCCTCTTCAGCTTCATCAGTGGCTCATTAACTGACGAATTAATTAACTCGTTAATGACGTCACCAGCTAGTTAGACCACAGTTACCAGTGAATTAACGGTTAAACAGCTGATCGGGATCGATCATGAGAGTTACAGCAGCTGATTCACACAGCACACACACAGCAGACAAAGAGCTCAGGTGAGCCGCACACGCAGGTGAGTCTTACCTGAAGGTCTCTCTCGGTGTGGAGCCTCACTCACTTCTCATGTCACAGACGCACAGACAGAAAAGTCTCAACTTTATCCGCTAAACTGAAGCCGCAGCAGCGCTGCACACACAACCCGACACCTTCCAAACCGCAGCAAACACCTGCAGGGACACACACCAACACTTCCGGTCCCCAGCCCCCACCCTCCAAAATAAAAGCTGCAGCGAGACAAGAAAACGGTGATGGAAGGTTTAGTCCGTTTTCATCAGCTGATGTTTTTTTTACTCTAAGGTTCAGAGTTTTTTTTTTAACACCACAGGTCTCCATGACAACGGTTTAGTCTCCACATCACAGACAGAACATCAGCATTAAATTGCATGGAGGTGAGTATTATCTGACTCACTAAAGTTTAGTACTGATGTCAAATATATGAACACACACAAGCAGAGGAAACTGCAGCTAATATCATTTCTATTAGACTATAAGACTAAAAAAGGAGAATGATGCTCAAGAACACACACAGACACGACCCTTCTTCTGCACTACAGCTGTTGTTTGAACTCATGAGTTTGACTTGTAATGGAGTATTTCCATAATGATCTGCACTCATCTTTCACCTCTCTTCAGAGCAACAAATATTTAGAGATGTGTTGTTTTGTCACTTAAATTCATCACTGTTTGTCTGTTCACTGGTTTCTTTGCATGTTTTTGTTCTGTTTTGTGTTTTCTTAATCATTTTATTAAAATAGCAGCAAAAAAAAAACTGTTTCTGAAGTCTGTGTCTTAATAACCACTGAAGCTCCTCAGGTTCATCTGTGTTCAGGTTGTTCTCAACAGCTGATGGTTGTTGTCAGGTTGATGATGGTTTGACTGAAATAGTGTTCATCATCTCTGATGGGATGTTTCATATCTGCCTGAAAGAAATTCAGGTTTTATTATCAGCAAAATGTCAAAAGTGAAAGTTCTCATTGTATAGTCTTAAACTGTGGCGTCTCTACGGTCCAGGAAGATAGTTTTCTTATTTTTCTTCTGCAACAAGATAAACATCAGTATGTTCTTTTATTCTTAGTGCTCTTAATATTTAATCAGTAGATGCTGATCTCATGTGAACCCCAGCTCTGTTTCTGGCTCCACACTGAGCAGATATAATTAGCCCAACACTGTAAACACCTGTGCACGTGCACAATCTTTCACCTGTAATGATTTGTTTTAGAAGACCATATGTTGTATGTATGAAATCAAAGTAAGGGTCAGGTAAATGTAGAGCAGTAAAGTACGGTGAGTTGTGGTGGAGCACAAGTGTGAAGAAGTAGAAACTGGAAATACTCAAGTAGCCTACCTCAAACTTAAACTGAAGTAGAGTCCAGTACTAAGTACTAAGTGTACTCAGTTACTTCAGTACTGTTTCTATAGGCCTGTTTGTATTGTGGTATCTAGGTCAATAAAGAAAACAGTCTTATCAGATCTGTGTTTGCAGGCTTTTATTTTGTAGGGCAAGGCCAGAAGTCCCTGTCCTGGATGTCGCGGGTTTGACTCTGTCAGCAGACTGTCTCTCCATCCTTCAGCAGGTTGCTGTGTACGGACAGGATCCGCTGCCCCGACCCCCTGTGGACTGAACCGAACCGAGCCGAACTGTGCCGAACCGAGGAGTGGAGTCCACCCCGATCCGAGCCGAGCGGAGCCGAGCCGTTCTGAGTTCATCCTGGAGTCAGTTTGATTAGCGGGGAGTCCGCGGCAGTGTGTCCGTATGTATGGAGGCTTCGAGCGGCCCGAGACGGAGGATTATCCCGCTGCTGGTTCTGCTGCTCTGCTGTTCCGCCGCTCCGGGACATGCCGAGAGGGTGAGTGAGCACACCCCGAGCCGCCACACACACACACACACACACACACACACACACACACACACACACACACACACACACACACACAGGCCTACACACAAACACAAAAGGGTTAACAGAGGTTTAATAGAATAATGAGAGACTGCACTGCACAGATCTGACTCTTCACCTGGAGGAAATCCAGTTTTTATTGAAGATGTGAAGAGACTTCAGCTGAGACGGACTTTTATTGTCAAAATGTTTGAGGACTCCACATGAATCAGTAAAGAGGTTTGTGAAGTGTGAAGAGCTGAGCTGCTGAGATCCTCCATCAATATCGATTCATTATTGCAGAAGTGAAGTGTGATTGGTGTTTTATGTGATTGGTGTTCTACATGTGTGTGTGTGTGTGTGTGTGTGTGTGTGTGTGTGTGTGTGTGTGTTGTCATGGTAACAGAATGTGTGAATTCAGTGTTTGATCTGTTTTATTGGGTTTTTAACAGCAAATTTAGAAACTGTGACTGTGCCTCTGAAAGGCCTGACAGTGTCATCATCATCATCATCATCATCATCATCATCAGTTCATATACACATTGGCTACATCTGCTGAAGCTTATTATTATTATTATTAGTGTTATTGTTACTACTTGTCGTAGATGTTCTTTTCTGTGATGTCAGTGTGTCCATGTTGCTGTGAATCATGGGTAATGTTGTGAGCAGGTGAAGTGTGTTTTGTGACCAGGTGAGTTGTGGACTCATGTGTGATGGATGGAAACAGATTGTCGTGTTTATGAGCTGAGCTCAGTTGCAGACAGAGGTAACTTTTCAAACTTGTGACTTCAGACGCGACCATTGCTGACTCAGGTGACATCACCTGAGGACATTTATCAGCCTTCATACAGCTCCACTAAAGGCTTTATACTACTGCTTTCACATATGCAACACCTGGAAACACCTGGAAACACATTGCCTGGCTGAATTGACTGAACCTGATGTTTATGTTTAAATTGAGGTTTCGTTGCCTTAAAATAAGGGTGGGAGGAAAGGTGAGGTCAGATTGAGACACACCCTATCTTCACACTATCTTTCCATTTTATCCTCATTCTGTCCTCACTCTGTCCTCACTCTGTCCTCACTCTGAAAATAGTGTGAAGACGGTGTGTCTCAGTCCGACCTCACCTTTCCTCCCCACCCTCCCTCCTCTCTGTAGACTACTGAGTATGCTCAGTACATGTTGATCCAAACATCTTCTGCTCTTTACTGCGGAAATAAGAAAATGTAGAAAGAATGTGAGACAGGAAATAAAACCTGTGTCTCCTGTGGATCAGTGCTGGGAAATAACTACGTACATTTACTCAAGTACAGTTTGGACCTACTGGACTATTTACTTTATACTTCTATTGCATTTCACCTCATAGCATGTTCCTTACTGGAAACAATTTACATTGTATTGTTGTATTGATGTAGCCTCACATATTCAGTTATTAGACTCCTTTAACATTGTACATAATATGGATATAATGAATACTTTTACTTGTGATATTTTACATACATTTCATTGATAATACTCTTGTAGTTTTACTGAGATCTGATTTACAGAACTTGAACTTGGACATTTCACAGTGAAACTTCCTCCACTGCTGCAGTCAGACAGTCTGCTCTCTGTCTGTTGTCTTAGTTCGTCTGTTTTCTGTTTCAGCCTTTTGTCCTGAGCTGCTGTTATTACTGACCCAAATACACACACACACACACACACACACACACACACACAGCGGTGATAGACAAACTGAACTCAGATCAGATGAACGTCTCTCTGACTGACAGAACACATGAAGTTTACTGGTTTGATTCACAGAAGCTCACAGACTTTTACTGACACATCTCAAACATTCATAATCTCTGAAGCACAGATGATCAGTGATTTCCTCTTCGCATTATATCTTCTCCTTCTGTCTCAGGGGTCTGACACTCTTTGCTCTGATTTATGGAGCAGATAGATGATGAGTTTCTGTTTTATTAGGGGATCTGCAGTTCTTAAGTCTTAAAAAACATCACACTCCCTTGTAAAAGTCGTTGGAGCTGTTAGAGGTCCATATAGTATAAAGGTAGATGTCCATGTGCTGTTTGATTATAGATCAGGTCTAGGTTCTTCATTAATATTGTGAAAGTATCAAAGCGCTCAGACCTCAAAGAAATGCACACAGCCTGTATTCAGAAACTGCACTTTAAAACCAGCCGTCAGGACTTCTGGAACTTTGTGATGTCACAACAAAGCAGTCACCACCCTCAGCCACACCCCAAACATGTAGAACGTGATGAAGCAAAGTGTATTGTGCGTTGCTACTGTCGGCAGTAATGTTGATATTAGGGATGTTACCAGAACTGATACTTCAGGAACAAGTTGACGCCAACATTCTAAAAATGTGACGGAACTTGTTTTTGTACAGAACTGTAGGTACTGAAGGTTCCGTAAATGTTGTAGGCAATTGAGATGTAATTCTTCTGGGGCTGACAATTGCAGAATAATAACCCTACTAGTCTGAGAACAAACTGGAAGAGAAGAAGGAGGCAGACACAGTAAACAACACCAACATGTGGTAAAGCACCAGCAAGTGCAGGTGCAGCAACAGGTCCACCATGACTTGACGGAAATAAAGACACACATAGCCTACTTCACCAAGACTGGTTTATGGAGACATTTTGTATTTGATGCGGATCATCAGGAAGAAGTTCTAGATGACTAGAAGTCAGTATGTAAATTGTGTCAGAGCAGGAAACAGCTGAGAGACAGACATCAGATCTGTACACAGAGTTCAGGCTGAGTGAGTTTCAGTTGTTCACTCTATATCAACAACATGTCGTCAACATGGTCATGTGACATGTGAACTATGACAGCTGACATCTATTGTAGCAACACTCCACACACAATGTTCACAGAGGCTATGTTAGCTTGTTTAGGCTGATGTTAGCTTGTTTAGACTAACATAGTGAAAGCTTATAGCGTAAGCTGTGTGCTAACAATATTAGCAGCTACAGTCATCACTGTTGAGTCAATATAGTCACTATAACACTGACTATACTGCTATTTTCAGTCCAACTCTGTCTCTGCTGCTGCTGCTACAGGACAAAGACCATCAGCTCACAGTGGCAGGACAAACTTAAATGAATGAATCATTCTTAATTGATGAACCCATCCATTCATTTCCTGGCACTTATCTGGGTCCATGATTCATTAATTAAATTCATTATTTCATTAGGAATTGTTGTTATGTACTGCAGGGTAAGGGCCACAGTGATAGTGAAACAGGTGGAAAATCTTATTCTATGTGGTTTTAAAAAGTCTTAAATTTCATTTAACTCGATGGATCTGCAGAAACCAAGTGTTGAAGGAAAACACAGCTGATTCACTGAATCTGCCTCCTGAGACACAGAGTTCAACATATTAACAGCGAAGAGGAAAAACACAAGTTTCGCTTCTATTTACGAAAGTATTTGTTCTGTTTTGTTTTGTTATGTTGTGTTGTGTATTTCATGATTTAACATGGACCAGCAAAGAGCGCAGTTACAGTTTACACATATCATGTGCATGTGAAAGGCCTAAATCTTACGTTTCTATAAAACTAAATTGTAACAGAAGATATGTTTTGTGTGAAATGTAAATGTGACTGTTTCACGGTTCTGTTCAGACTCTTACAGATCATGTTGACGTTCAAATGGTAGGCTAGTTTGTGGACGACAGTGTTTTGAGCTGCTATTGGTTTTCACATCACATGCTGCAGGTTGAATGATTTAAACTCTGAAGAATGTAAGTTACATTATCCTTTAAATGTACGCAAGTCACTGTTGGCTGCTAACTGTGGTAGTTTTCATTAGGTTCATAGATTAACGTGTTTTAAACTGTTGAATAATAGGTTAGCATGTTTCCTTCAGTTGCTAGCTAGCTTGTTTTGCCTATAGCTAAAGCTTTAAGGTTTGTAATTCAGCTCTGGCAGAGCGAAGGTGTAAAATGTGTGTTGGATCATTGCTGATAGTTGGATAATAATAAATGTGAAGCCGGGGTCAATACAATGAATGGGAGCCCAAATGTATGTACGTCAAACACTGGCTAAATACTCGCTAAATGCACTTTTTTACTTTGTTCACATCTTTGTTAGCGTCACTTCAAAACCAATGCTGCGTTGTTCAGGGTTAGGTTGGGGTTAAAACGTTGCTACTGCTACTAGTAAAGAGGCTAACGTGTGATAAACTGATAAGAACCGGCGGCAGTAAATAATAAGTACTATTTGTGTTTAGGCAGCAATGGTTAATATAAGAAAAAAGTGAGTCAGGTTATAAATTAATGATGATGATAATAATAAGACATTTTATTTACATAGCACTTGCTTGTGACAAAGTTCTTGCGATCAATTTGTCATAATTACATGATTAATTAAGCGGGTACGACATGATTTCATAGGTAAGTATAGCCAAGTAGCTATAGACTGCACTTATTTTAAATCAGACTTCCACAGATCGGAACATATTGGTGTGATTCCTGTCTTTCATATGTGTGAGTTTGTCTGTTTCCTGGGTCTGGATCGTTTGAACGTTGCAGAGACAGAAGTCATGTAGAGTTTCAGTCTGACCTGAATTCTCCTGATAAAAGAACAAACAGAGGAATAAATGTTTGATGTCTGTATGGACAGCTTTGGGGACCACATCTGTGGTCTTAGATTCTGTAAGTCAGCTCCTCTCTCTCTGAACCTTCTGAACCCTCAGACTGAATGTGGAACATTTAAAACGATGTCATGCTGCAGGACATGTCGAGGCATCTCCTGCTCCCGGTGTCCTGTGGGATGTGAGACAGGAATGAAGATAAGACGACATCAGACCTTCATCAGCCTGTCTGTCTGACTGTCTGCTGGCTCACTTTATCTCAGGAAGAGCACTGTTACACCTGCAGGATACATGGAGATGTTTGGGTTAAACTCTTCAGAAATATGTCTGACAGATAAAGACATCATGAGGAAACATGTTGAACAACAACACAGTCTAAACCTGAGTTTAAGTTCAGTCTCGACCGCCGTTACAGGATCCAACATGGGTCTGGGTTTAAGCTCAGGTTCTGTCTTACTGATGGGATTGACAGACATGATGATGATGATGATGATGATGATGATGTTCAGAGTTCAGGTATCAGACATATTGACACACCAGAGACCAGTAGTAGAACAGGATCCTAGCAGACCTGAAGAGACAGGAGAGAATCAGGACCTGGACCAAAGTTTGTTAAACTGATAAAAGTAAAAATCCTTCACTTTGATTCAGGAAGTTCACAATAAAAACTAGTTTTGTCTTCAAAAGTCAGTGAAATGTCAGAGAAGATCTTCCATGATGCAGCACAGAGACTTTTTTTCTCAAAGAAGAAGAAGAATAAACCACAATATAGACTGATAATGATTTGTTAAGCATGTACCAGGTAAAGGTTTGATCTATATCTCTGATTGGTTATTGATTCTCTGATCAGTCATGTGATGAGTTGAGAGTTGGCTGTTCAGGAGGAAGTCACAAATAGACGTGTCTTATTGCTCAGACTCAGTCAACAGCTGCTTTAGTCACTTCTATAGAGTTGGATCAGTTCAGGACCTGGACTGACACTGGTCCTGATTTGACTTTGTCACTCTATAGTTTTCTGCATTTTAACAATTCATTGTATTATATTATTATTATTATGTGTGTTTTATTGAGATATGTATGTGTGTGTGTGTGTGTGTGTGTGTGTGTGTGTGTGTGTGTGTGCAGTCAGAATGATGGAGCCCTCTTACACTTCTTCTTCTTCTTGTCTCTCCAGGCGTGTCACTGCAACGGGAAGTCGTTGTGTCACTGTGATGGAGTCAAAGGTCAAAAGGTGAGTGAGAGGATCAGGTGGGACAGGTGTTATGATGATGTCAGAGCTGAAGTGCTTCAGTCCGATTCATTCAGCTGCTGTTTTCCAGGGCTGTGTTTTAGTTTTTTTTTACTTTATAAAAACAATTAAACTTTATACATTAAATTAAAAGCAAACACAAAATTCTCAGGGACAATATAATGAAGTCCAAGATGTTTTCTGCTGTGTTTATTTATTCACAATCAAGTTGTTATAAAGGGCAACAGGTAGAAACCAAACTGTGCAGCAAGTGGATGATATAAATTGATGTTCACCTGCTTTAAGCCTCAGGTGAGTTCAGTCAGAACAAACAGCTATTTGTGTTGGTATCAAATTAGATGAATGTTTACTACCTGAGAGCTGATCAGGTGCTATAATCAGTTTAACATCAGTTTATAATCAGTTATAATCAGTTTAACAAATGATAAGTCCTGATCCAGGACTATCAGACTGTCTCAGTGTCATAACATGTCTTTCAGATTTTCAGTCAGAAACCAATAAACATCAAATCAATGTTCCCTGGAGCAGCTACAGTCATGTGAGAATATATGAATGATATTTCATGCATTCATATATTTATATTCATCTGGCACATTATTTTGAAATGAGTCACTGTGCTTCTCAAATTAAGGGTAGTTTGATGACAAAAATATGCACACTGCAAGCATGTTAATAAGTGTCATAAATATCATTATGACGCTAACACTCTGGTCACTTTTAGTTTTAACAGAGACATGAGACATGAAGGTATGAGGTATCTGTCCTTTACTGAGTCATGTCTGCAGTTACAACCTCCGCCAATCAGATCTTAGCAGGATGTGAACCCTGAGAGGCAAAACTTGGACCAAGGAGAACATGTGTCAGAGCTCCCTGACCCTGGATCAGTCTGGTTACAGTCTGCTGCCTTCCAGTGGAGACCAGCTGTCACTGCACAGGTCCATGACACATATGATCTGAGAGGAGCAGCCAATCAGAGACAAGCATTTACCCTGCATCTGCCCCACTGCTCAGTCTCATCAATGATAAGTGATTTGTTATTCACAAATAAAAATAAATATGTGATTTTACTGTGTGATTTCCAGTTCAGTCAGTGAAACAGTATATTGATGATGAACAGTGGATAGAAATGATAGTAATCTGTGAAATAAAAGGAAAAAGGAAACAGGGAAGGAACTGCGCTGCAGCTGGAGGAAGAACAGACGACAAATAAAATAGAATGAAAACGTGATTGTAGATAAAAGTAGTGAAGCTGTAGTGTTGTTGATCTCACTTCCTGTTAACAACCAACAGCTGTAAACAGTCATCCAGGACTAACTCATTCTTAATCATACACTGATAACCAATCAATGATCAATTATACATTGTAAAGTGCACTTTTCGGATGCAGTGTAAATGTTTCCTGTCTCCACCATCTTCACTCCTCTGATGGTCTGATGTTCAACCACATTTAATCAAACATGTTGGTTTCATTTGAATTATGTAAGCTAACTTTGTTAGCGACTTAGCATGGTGGAGCCAAGAGCTTCATGCAGTCAGGTTGCTGGTGTAGGTGGCCTTGCATAGTGTCCTTGGCTCTCAGCTCAGATCCACCCCTCGCACTTCCCTATCTCCCCCCTCTCCTCCAAATATGGTTACTGCTGGCTCCTAAACACCAAGATGCTGACAGCCAAATTGCAGCTCACAAACCAATGAATGACATCATGATGGGTTGCCACTTGGTTTTAACTGAAATCCTCTTGCTTGATCACGATATTATGAGGGAGCATTTCAGCTGTGATTGAGAACATTGTAGTAGTATGTTTGAAAGCTTTTCAGTAGTGTATGTAAAGGTTTCACAGTTCACAGTTATTATTTATTTGAGTTTTCAGATTTGTATGTGAGTGCATACTTTTTTAGTTGTTTGAGTGAAAGTTTTTCAGTAGTGTATGTAAAGCCTTTTTACTTGTATGTGTGTGAGCTTTTCAGTTGTGTATGTGAATGAGTATGGTTTCATATGCATGGTAACTCTCTAAGGCAACACATCACAAGTATAATCATCAGAGTATAACACCAAGTCACTTAAACCTCAGGGATATCAATCTGTCCATTTAGGAAGCACAAGTGCACAAGTGCAATGGAGAGAGACAGCCCCCAAAAAGAGAATGGTTTTGCATGTGGTGGCCACAGACAATTGCTGTAGTTTTGTGTTTTGCCGGTGTCCTTGTCACTACTGGTAGCATGAGGCGGTACCTGCAGCCCAGTCAGGTTGCACAGGTAGTCCAGCTCCTCCAGGATGGCACATCCATACGTGCAGTCGCAAGAAGGTTTGCTGTGTCTCCCAGCACAGTCTCAAGAGCATGGAGGAGAGACCAGGAGACCGGCCGTTACATGAGGAGATCTGGACAGGGCTGTAGAAGGGCATCAACCCAGCAGCAGGACCAGTACCTGCTCTGTTGTGCGAGGAGGAACAGGAGGAACACTGCCAGAGCCCTGCAACATGATTTCCAGCAGGCTACTGGTGTGCATGTTTCTGACCAAACTGTCAGAAACAGACTCCATGAGGGTGGCATGAGGGCCCCATGGCCTCTAGTGGGACTTGTGCTAACAACCCAGCACTGTGCAGCTCGACTGGCATTCACCAGAAAACACCAGAATTGGCAGGTCCACCACTGGCAACCTGTTCTCTTCACAGATGACAGCAGGTTCTCACTGAGCACATGTGACAGGCGTGAAAGAGTTTGGAGACACCGTGCTGAACATTATGCTGCCTGTAACATCATCCAGCATGGCCGGTTTGGTGGTGGGTCAGTGATGGTCTAGGGAGGCAGATCCTTGGAGGGTCTCACAGACCTCCATGTCATAGCCAACGGTACCCTGTTGATCATTTTGGTTTCCATTGACCGTTGTTATGTAATTTTGTTCATACGATGTACATCAGTAAAGATTTTTTTTTTAAACTATTTTTTGTATATGTATGTATGTATATATTTATATACTGTATATTAATCTGTTATTGGATGTTAACGGTTGGTTACAACTCCAGGTTCAGATTATGAACCTGGAGTTTACTGAATCTGCTGATGTGGGTCTACCAGCTTTTAATGTGGGTCTAGTCAGGTCAAAGGAGGACTTACTGAGAGAAGTGGGGTCAAATGTAGGTCTACTGGGGTCTAATATGGGTCTGAGGTGGATCCACCTGGATTTGGGGGTGTTATGTGGGTCTAATGCAGTTTCATACATTTAATGTTGGTCGAGTGTTTTTGTTGGTATCTGGTGTGAACATGTTTAATCATTACAACTTAAACATATAACAATGAAGCTTTTTAGAGTTTTAAAGTAAGTTAATATTCAGTGACACTGAATTTATTATGTTTTTTAAAAAGGATCCTGATGTTAGTGAGCTGAGGTGAGCTGATGTGAGCTTGTTTCTTCTGTCTCTGCTGTTCACAGTCAGTGGAGTCAGTGGTCAACATAGAAAATATATTTTATTGGACAGACACAATCTTTATATCAGCATTTCTTTTATCGTAATCTTTGCACTGCTGTAAAACGTTGAGCGTCTTCAGATCTGCATTCAGCTGCACTGGAGTCTGAAGTCTTTGTGTCTCTGCTACAGTCTGATGTGACTCAGGTGTGGTTTCTGAGACCACCCAGGTGTGAACTCTGTGATCTCAGGTGTGTTCAGCATCAGAGGAAAGGCTGGTTCCTCTCTGCTGAACATGAAATGTCGTCTGCTCACTCAGGCACCTGAGTGCACCTGGACCACAGCCAGGATCTCTGATACACCTGAACTTACCTGAGTTTACCTGAGTTTACTGCCTCTGTGTGGACAGCAGGTCCACTGACTTAGGATCAGTCCTACACCTGACATCACCTGACTGAATTCACCTGAGTTTATCTGGTGGACTGACCCAGGATCTGATGAATCTGTTTTTGTCCCTTTCAGGGTGAACCTGGTTACCGTGGAGAAGATGGACTTCCTGGAATGGTTGGATACCCTGGAAATGAGGGTCACCAGGGGCCACTAGGAGAGAAGGTAATGCCTGATTCTTCTTCTTATTATTATTATTATTATTATTATTACTACTACATATTATTATTATTATATTATTATTTCCAGATGAATGACTATACATCTGATTTTGTCTGCAGCTCAAACACAATGGATTTAGATTTGATTTACAGATTTTATTGATTACATATCAGAGGTCAGAGACCAGATTAACCTTCTACAGGGCCCAAAAATTTGTTGTTGGACCCCTACTGGCCCCCAACAGTTTTTGACTGTTGGCCAGACAAAACGAGAAATGTCAATGTTAACTTGAGCTTAATGTTTTGATGGATGATTTCAGAAGATAAGTGCCAGATATATTGATAATGTCCTGTGATGGAATAATAGTAACAACAATGATAATAATAATAATAATAATAATAAAAACTATTTATATAGCACCTTTCAAAACAAAGTTAAAAAGTGCAGAAATAATAAAAAAACAGAAATGCAAATAATAAATCCAAAATAAAATAAACTATAAAATCCAAATGTATATAAAATCCAAACTAAAATATACAATAAAAACAACAGTCAATAAAAGGCCATGCGATAAAAGAGAGTCTTAAGTAGAGATTTAAAAGAAGATACAGAGTTAGCCCACCTGAGGTCTGCAGGTAGCAAAGGCCCAGTCACCTTTGAATATATGACCGTACAGAGGTTTTCTGGGTGTTAGTTAAATCACACAGAAAAAAATTGATGTAGTTTGATAAAAACACAACTTTACAAGAAACTATTTTCACAAAGAGAGACTTTGACTGTGTCTTAAATCTTAAGCCGGACTGTGGTACAATGAATTCTGGTAAATTAAGACTTTTTTCAATATTAAAAAAAGGAGGAACGTCATCCAACGGCTTTTTTACTCTTTTTCTTCTCTTTGCTTTCTCATAACAATGTAAGCAAACCAGAAATTATGAGCCATGTTTTCCTGTTCTTTGCGGTTGGGTGCTACTGGTCAGCGCAGGTGTCATTGATTGTTAACATGGTAACATTTGTCTTAGACCTGCGTTAGTCTGGGGGTAAGATGGATAAAGATCATTTTTTTGTCTTAAAATGATGTGTGACTGCTCTCAACTTCTGTATGAACACAACTACACTGACATTTTTAAGCTGTTTGTAAAACCACATGAATTTTAGTCAGAATTCTTCAGTATGATGATTTTTTTCTCTTTTGTTGTCCTCAGGGTGAACAAGGACCAGCAGGAAGTCCAGGACTGAAAGGCTCTCGGGTACGACTGATAATTACGACAATGATGAATTATTAAGATTTTCTTCCTTTATCAAATATCCCAGCGAAACAGTGGTTAAAGTCTGGTGCTTTTATGCTCAATTCTCATTTGAAATCTAAAGTTTATTCCAGCTATGATTCTGTCTCTGACTCTTTTTCAACCTCTTTAACTCTTCAAGTCTGCATTTTCTAAGACTTGAGCATCATGTTGGACACATTTAGCCAGAATTCATCCTGACAAATCTGGTACCTTTAAAAACTTGACTGAAAACAGGCTCAGAGGTGAAAGAAGGAACCAGAAAACATCATCAGTCAGTAACCATCTATCTCTCTGTGTTCTCCAGGGTCTTCCAGGGAAACCAGGTTTCCCAGGACCTCCAGGACTGCCGGTAAGAACATTCACATAGTAACCGTGAACAGACAATAAAGAGAATTTAAACCAGAGGCCCTTTATATATTATGCTACAATACAACACACATCATATCAGTGGTGATCAGAAAGTGTTACATCTTGTCAAATCATTTCCGTGTATTTGAACTGTAAAAAAGTTTGATCTATAGGTGAGTGAAAACTATTGTTTCTACTATGTTTCAGATGATTATACACCAAGGAAAGCATAATTATTTTAAATTCCATTTTTGTATTTTTGTCAATAGATCGCCTAAATCACACTGGTCCTTTAAAGAGCATCAGAAACAAGATCAAATATTCAGATTTAGTCTCAACGCTTTAACAAAGATTTGTACAACTCACTTACAGACAAAAGTTTAGATTAGAAGAAGAAGATATTTTTCAGTGTGATGCATTGAACATTTTATGAATTATTATTGTTTCTCAGGGACTTCCCGGGCACGAAGGACCAATTGGACAATCTGGATTCCCAGGATGCAATGGGACAAAGGTAGAGATCATCGCATTTCAGTTTGAATCCTGACTGACAGGTTTGTGGTAGAAGTATGGAAAGCAGAGAACACAGAGACACAATCTTCTTTAACTTCAGGCAAGGAAAGTTTTGGGCTGGAGTCAAACAGTATGTGCTAATTTAGTTAAAATTCAAAATATTTCTTTATAAATGATCAATTGATCAATTAAAGTCAATAACAACAGATACGTTCAGGTGGTTTCTGCTTTTCTTCCTGTAGAAAGTTTAAGTTTTGTGTTTTCTGTGTTTAATCAAATGACCATAGCAGATCTAGGATCAGATCATATTTTAAGATAAAAACAGTCCCTCCAGAATGTTGCAATTTTGCAATCGCAATAATTAATACAAATTCAACCAATCTCATTTGCATTTGCAATCTGCATTTTTGTCCAATCACCGCAACTTTTCCGCAAATTTGATAAAAAATCATCATAGTTTCCCGTGAGTTGAACCAATCATACCAGTCCCTGTGCAAAACCTTGATGTATGTCACCAAAGTAATTTCCTTGTTTCTGGTTTTGAAGCATGTTGTGAAGCTGCAGACATGTGTGACATGAACATCTCAAATTTACCAACAAAAATTACTGTAAATGACTGTGTAAAGCAATTCCCAGATGTTTTATATGAAAGCAGGGTTAAATTGTTTGTACCACGTGCAGCATTGTGGTGGAGTCATAGGTGTAGAGCTGCCGGAGCCGGAGGGCGACAATATGGTACTTTTTTTCTCCTGATGAAATAAAATACCAATAGTTCAGATAATCCAGTTGATGTTTATATAGGTTTTGAACGGGTGAAGATCCAATCATCACTGAAAGTGTGTCATGAAGCAAATTGATAAAAACGAATGAAATGGTCAGAGTTGTCATATTGACATTTGACAATATTGATTGATTTCCAACCATCAATCACGCATCAATTAACACTTAGGAAAACTTTCCACCTTAAAAGTGTCTGATAGCTGTCGGTAGCCTCTGAGCTGCTCAGTGAATTAAATTGTTGATCAGTAAAGATGAAAAGACAGAAAGCATCCTTTCATTCATCATTCATTTGTCATGAATTAATATTTATTTTCTCCCACATCGCAATTTTTAAGAAAAATATGCCACGAAATCAGGTATTTCTAGCCCGCAACAATCACAAGAAAAGCCTGTGAAATTCAAAAATCAATTATTCGCCCAGGCCCAGTTAGTCTTCTTAATCCACAGTAATGATGTTATCTGGCTGTGCAGATCACTACAATGATGATGGACAGGAAGATACACTTGTGTATCATCTGCATAAAGATGCATGGATGAATCTGCAAAGGGGACCTACCTGAGACATACTACACTGACACTGATTGATGCACTGACTGATTGATTGATTGATGTATTGATTGATCTCTTCCAGGGAGATGTTGGATACCCAGGATTCCCTGGGGTTCCAGGGGCTGCTGGCCTTCGAGTAAGTCTTACCTGAACACAGCAAAGATTGGCTGCTGTGAAGACTTCCTGTTTCACCTGTCAGCCATTTAGATTTATCACTGCAGGCTGAAGCTAAGCTAGGATAATTAGCTGTCCTAAAGCTAAAGCTAACTGCGTTGATGTGTTTCAGGGTCGACCTGGACTGCGAGGTACAAAGGTAAGAGAGCACATCTGAACACATTCACATACTGTGATAATAAAACCCTGTATCTCCAGGTCTGCACATATGGTTTTCAGCATTTATTCCATATGTTTTTAATTCTTTCATAAGTATTTTCAGACATTTTATTTGTCAATATAGTCACACAACAGAATTATGTTTGGTGCCTCAGAAACCAACAGTTATAAAATGAAATAAATAATAGTAACAAGAATATATACTAGAAGACAAAATAAGATAAATAATCGAGAAAAGAAACATAGAAAGATATATAGTCAGATAGAATGTTAAAATGTTGACATTGTGACATCTGTATATATATAAATATGTATAAATAAACGAGGACTGGTAGAGGACAGTATAAAGGAGTATTACACAACACAAAGGGGACAGGAAATTTGGGGAGATGAAGGGTGACATGCTACAGGGAACCTCAACTGGACTCAGACTGGGGAAATGGTCACCCCCTCATCTTTGTCTTTCAAAACTCTGTGAGAACAAGCTCCTTCTCTGTTGACTGTTCCTGTTTTGGTTTGGTTTTAGGGAGAGTCACTGGTCTACCCCATCACTCAGGAAATTAAAGGAGCAACAGGACCACAAGGACCAGATGGAGAAAAAGTCAGTGCCAGACATTTTAGAAAAGACAAAATGACAAAACTCTTCTGCAAACATAGCAGACTGTACAGACTGATGGGCGTCAGTACTGCTCACATGACAAAAACTGATCAATTATTATTGCAAATAATGTTTTTTTATTTAAATCCATCCATAGAATGCACCCAGCTGCTCTTTTTCTGATGTTAAAGGCTGAAAAACATTTACACATATTGTGATTGGCTGTTTCTGTTTCAGGGGCTAAGGGGAGATCCAGGTCAACTAGGACTAACAGGACCAGCAGGACCCTCTGGAATTCCTGTATGGTTCAAATCCGAGACAAACTTTATTTAAACATCTATAATGAACAGCACTTCCATGAACTGACGTCATCTGTTATTTGTTTTTTTCTTTAGGGAAGGTTGGGGTTGCCGGGATTACAGGGAGAGAAGGTAAGTGTGCTGAGAGACTGAACTGATCTGAGAGCAGCTTCTAGTTGTGTTTGTAGATTTCACCATCATCATCATTTTAGTTTCACTCATCAATAAGCTTCATCACTAGAGATACTCTGACACTATATTTTTCCTTCCTGATACCTGAACTTGTGTATCAGCTGATCCGAAGTTCTGATCGGGTACCAACAGATGTAAACTACTGGCCATATATGGATGTGATATAATTGAAATAAATCTAGGCATAAATAACACTTCCTACACTAGAGCCTTACATACTGAACATGTTGACTTTTTACTGGTGGGACTCTCGAGTGGAACATTTTGCCCAATTGCTAATGTTTTGCTAATGGCTAACACTACACTACAGGACATCACTTATTCGCTACTCTAAAACAGTAGCTACCAGAGGCTGCACAGAGCAACTTCCTGTGTAGGCTACTGTTTTAGGGCAGAGAAGAAGAATTGATATCTGAGAAGTAAGTAAGTAAATAATTATGAAAGGTATGATTAAATAACGTGGAATCAGATCCTGTATTCACCAATACCCGATCCAGTATTTTAGGCAGCGTCAGTGTTTCGGAATCGGAACAAGTCTATTCATAACCAATGTGATAATCCCAGGTCAAAAATAACAATCAAACTCTGCCCTCAGCAGCTGGCAAATGTCGATGTGTTGTTTGATTATAAAGCAGGTCTAGGTTCTATATTAATACTGTGAAAGTATCAAAGCCTCAGTCCACAGGGAAATGCGCACAGCTTGTATTTAGAAATTGCCCTCAGCCATGCCCCAAAACCCACCCACCTGGACCCACCATCCAGCTGTGCAGGATTTCGTTTCTCTGAGTATTTTCCTGAAAACTGATATATTTTTATTAGATCAATCAGAAACAGTCAGCCAATCAGAAGAGAGGCTCAGAGCCTCCTCTTTTCTGATTGGCTCAACGACCTGTTGTTACTAGAGTTCCAGAGAGAAGCCTGAGAGAGGAGATGTAAAACTACACTGAGATGGTTTTTGGTTCTTTAAAACCACAAATGTATCTTCTTATGGATCAACACTTCGGATAGAACACAGGAGAAGAGGAAAATATGGTTGTTACCATGTTCATACAACTTAGTAACTTGTTGACAATTAATATTTAATAATATAAGTTATTATCTTACCTACACCAGGAAATATCTTGTTTGAAAAGTTGGTATCCTGTTTGGGTTTTGAGCCTCTTCATTTTTATTTACCTATCATATCAATAATCAATAATCACATGTGATTGTTGGTTGAATGACCAATGTGCTGTTGGATCATGTAACTTCAGTCTGGGATCATCATCCGGTCCTGATGAGGCTGTGCTTCTGTTTCAGGGTCAGGAGGGACCCAGTCCAGTGATCCCGGGTCCTCGAGGACTGAAGGTGAGCTGGGTCCAGAACTGAACTCATGTGTTAATGATAGAAACAGGGTTGAATGTCATGTCAGCAAAGACAGGAGATAGAACATGGTAATACAAACATCTGTAACCTGTGAAACACCTTTGTAACCTTCATCATCATCATCATCCTCACCTTCATCATCATCATCATCAGCTGTGCTTGGTTTTCAGGGTGATCGTGGACCTCCAGGGATTCCAGGACAGAAAGGAATCAAACTGTATGCTGAGGGACCCAAAGAGCTGAAGGTCTGTCTGTCTGTCTGTCTTTCCGTCTGTCTGTTTGTCTGTCTGTCTGTCTGTCTGTCTGTCTGTCTGTCTGTCTGTCTGTCTGTCTGTCTCCTTCTCTATCTGTTTCTCTGTCTGTCTGTCTGTCTTTCTCTCTGTCTCTCTCTCTCTCTCTCTCTCTCTGTCTACGTCTCTGTTTGTCTCTGTCTGTGTCTCTGTCTCTCTCTCTGTCTCTCTCTGTCTGTCTGTCTTCACTGATGTCTGTCTTTCTGTATATTTCAGGGAGAACCAGGTGACTCTGGAGATAAAGGTTGTCTTGGACCTCCTGTAAGTCAAACCTGTCTCACTGACTCAGTCTCATTCACATCAGAAGAGAGAAAACATGTTGATTATTGTTTGGATTGACTGATGTGTGCGTTTTTTTTCTCCTCCAGGGTGTGCGGGGGAGACTGGGGGTGAAAGGACAGAAGGGAGAACGAGGTGACCCCGGCTCACTGGTGAGAAAGACTGTTGTGACCTGAAGTTCAGCAGAAACCTGAACCTGTTCATGGTGGTCTTACGTGCTGCTGTGTGTGTTTCAGGGTAAACAGGGGAAGGACGGACTCATCGGAGAGCTGGGATCTCAGGTAACTCACCTGCTGGGCTGAGACTAGATAAGCACTCTGTTACTGGTAACTAACTAGTTCTAATGTTCTCCACCAGCTTGTTGACACACCCTAACATGAAACTCTGGTCTGTAATAAAATGTTTCCCTTCACACACAGCTGCTACAGTCACTCTGAGTCGTAGATCTCTTAAACTTTAGCTACAAATGTTTAAAAGGAGACGAACCGAAACATCTTCAGACAGTCTCTACTGTCGAGTTCATAAACCACTGACAGAAACATCCTGACTGACTGAACCTCTGTGTGTCTGCAGGGTGACCCAGGGGATCGTGGGTACCTTGGTCCTCCAGGTATTGATGGAGCCAGGGTGAGTACTGTATAGTACTGCAGTACCACACTACGTGCTGTTTCAGATCCAAACCTGCTCTGTTTACACAAACTGTGCTCTGTGGTGTTTTCAGGGGGAGAAAGGTGAACTAGGTCCTCCAGGTCAACCAGGAGAGGTGAGTGACGTTTCTTTCTCCGCTGAATAAAGCTGAATGATTGAATGCTGTTTGTTTGTTATTGTTGTTGACTTGAAGCTGTTTGCAGTCAGTTAATGTGTCACTCATGAAGCTAATGAGTTGCAGCGTCACCGACCAACAGACCCAGCAGCAGAAGTCAGTCTCCATGTTCAATATGTGTTCTTGTGTTTGTATCAGATGGTCTGGAATCACAGATTCCTGAAGGGCACCCTTGGTGACCCTGGGCCCCATGGACCCCCAGGAGCCCCTGGAAAACGAGGTATCAAAGAGTCCAATCTGAAGAGTTAAAAACACAGTGGAGGTTCACATCATTTTATATGTTTACCAGTGTCTGTTCAATCTGTTTGCAAAGTTGGACTCACAACACAGGAACTCAATCAGGTTTAGCTGAAGGTTTGGTACTCAGGTGAGCCATCAGACAGGAGAGTGGAGACAATGAGACACAGGTGCAACACATGAGGGCGGGGCACACAATCACAGAGACGAGAAACACACCAGGGCAGTATGAGGATCTGAAACAAGTGGGAAAAATAAAACAGGAAATACTGTAAACTGGTGCCTCACGTTCAATAACTGTTGTAACAGCTGTATGAAGGAAAAATCAGCTGAAGACAATAAAAATAACACATTCTATGTTTTATAAAATAACTAAAAAGTGCAATGGGACATGAAAATAAAGGTGTTTGCTTGCGGGGGTTATCCCCCACATTGGGCAAGGGTGGGGTACACCCTGGACAGGTTGCCGATTCATCACAGGGCTGACACACAGAGACAAACCACCATTCACACCTACAGTCAATTTGTAGTTAATTAACCTAATGTGCATGTCTTTGGACTCTACAAAATAATAATTAAGATGACCATAATAATGATAATAAGCTAATCAGATAAACTTCACATCTGTTCAAACACTGATAATTGAAGAATTATGGATTATAGATCACTTCTCTGAACATCTGTACTGAACCACAGTCCTTTCAAAGCCAGAGGTGTGGTAACTCAGAAATGTTCTTCTCTGCTTCTTTTAGGACTCATTGGTTTTCCTGGACTGCAGGGCGAGCCAGGTACACTCCACCTGTTCTCTCTCTCTCTCTCTCTCACTTATTGTTATTGAAAATAAAAATCAATAATGATGATAATGATCAGGTTGCACAGTGTTTAGAAATATTTAGGAAATATTTAGGAAATGTAAAAGTATCAATATATGATAAGGAGAAGAACATATTTAATGAGGTGTTTTGTTTCTTCTTTGGTGACAGTAAAATAAAATAGTCTCTTCTTCTTCTCTCAAGGTGTGGCTCCTATTGGGCCACCAGGACCCCAGGGGCAACCTGGTTTGACTGGACCCAAAGGAGAACTAGGAGAGCCAGGGCCTATCATCATCGGGCCCCAAGGACAGACTGGAGTCCCAGGAGGTCAGGGAGCTGAAGGAGAACCAGGAGAACCAGGAATCCCAGGTAATATAAACGTTATATATTTAGAAAAACAAAAATTTAGAAAAAAAAAACAAAATATATAAAACATGCATATGTAACACAGACAGACATGTTGTTTTCTGTCTGTCAGACTTCGTGCTAGGAGATGTTGGTCTTCCAGGACCTAAAGGTCCACCAGGCCTGTTGGGACTTCCTGGGACCAGAGGGCAGAATGGACAGACAGGTGAGTGGGTGAGATGAGAGGGGAGTTATGATGATCACATGACATGTTGACAGTATTTGATGAACTGGTCTGGTGATGGTGTTTCTGTAGTCATATGTCCAGTCGGTATTAAAACGCCAATTTTAAATGGAAGTTTTGAATGGGATTTTTAATTAAGACACAAAACTTCTGATATACACACAACTGTTAATACAACACAATCTGTAACAATCAACACGTTTAATTTTAACAACAGAACATAGTTAATCAGAGAGGGAGAGAGAGAGAGAGACATGCTTCACTAAAGCTCTCACAGAAATGACAATTTAAATGTTTTTTGAACTGAGATAAACCTAATACATTTTGGAATTAAAGCTGCAAGCAGCGATGAACGAGCCTTCCCACTCCTGTGCACCTTGGGGGGGCTCGTAGTGCGCCATCTGAAGTGGTCGCACATTGTAACGACAAATTAACAGCAAAATATCTCACTTTCTGTTGGGTTTAGGGTATGGGTTGTACTTATTTTATTTTTTTGTAGGTTTTGACATGGTACATGTGCCTACCAAGTTTTGTGCATGTCGGTGAAACTCTGTGCGATTTATGCAACAATAGGTGGTGCTATCGAGCCATTTTGCCACACCCATGGGCGGGATCTATGAAATACGTAAATTTACACCAGGCCTGACGAGTGTGCAAAGCTACAAGAGTCTGGGAAAGGCCTCAAAAAGTCTGTTCATTAGTAAGAATAATAATAAACACCACAGTTACAGGGTCCTCGCACCCTTTGGAGCTTAGGCCCTAATAATCTAAACTTAAAAATAGGACAACAGTAAGAGTTTTTGGAATAAATACATTTGGAAGAAATGCATAGTCACTGAGAAGCTAACTTGGCTAATGTGACAGCTAATCTGACCAAAGAAGTGCGGGAAAGTGCGGGAAAGCTCCAAAGGACTGGACACCAAACTGTAAAACAGCTCTTCTTTCACTCATATAAAACTGTATAGTAGTAAGGCAAGCACCGTCATATTTCCAAATATCCTATAAAAACATTCTTCAAGATATACAAAGGGTAGTCTTATGCTAACTTCAAGCTAAGTAGCTAAGTAGCCTGCTACGTAGCAGTAGCAGAGGGAGCAACATGTTTAAAAATAATCTAAAAAAGTCTCCCTGGGGTTTAAAACTTAAACTCAAAATAAGACCCATTGTGGTGAGAGAGTGACACTACAGAATAAAACCAAAATATTTTTTTTTTTAAACTTTCAAAAAATTTCAGGCTGATAAAAGTGTTTTTATCTCCAAAATAAAAGCACCGTTCTGGTTCCACTGTTCAGGAATTCCATCTGTATTACCACTATTTATTGCATGCTTTATTTTGATAGGTAAGGCCTCAACAGACTCAGAAATTTTTTATGCTCTTTAAATTGTGACCCTGTGTATTCAGATACTAGATATGAATATTTCAGAAATCACAACTATAAAATGTCTCAACCTAAATACTGTGGTGGCATCATGTTTAACCAGTACCATACCATAAGTATGTAATACATATACTGTATAATATATAATATAATAAAGTATCTAATAATTGTTAATGAATCTGAAGGAGAACATCAGAGATGTTCATTTCAAAGTTAATTTATTAATTCATATACAGTATATTTTTGAAGAAGGAGTTGAACCACAAATGGTCCAGACGTGGGCCAGGATACACCAGGAACAAATGATATAGATGAACATTACAATAGAAACATCAGGGCAGAGACATTAATCACATTTTAACAGTAGTATGCATGTATTCCCTCCAAGCACAGGCAGACACAAGTGGTTTTCTTGCTACTGATGTATTTGATGTATTAAAATCCACCATGAAAACTAAACACAGTAAAAGCATATTAGGTCAACAACACTTAATGACAATAATATAAGGCAAAACAATCAAATACCACATTGGCTGCATGCTAGGTTAAAGGGAATAAGCTTCATGTCTGGTCTTCCTTACTTCCAATGTAGTCAAAAAGTCTTATTTATGAGAGAGCAGTCCAACGGAATTTCCTGCGCAACTTAGAGCCTTCAAAATCAAAGCACGATTTCTTATTTTAAAGTAAACAAAATACAAATGACAAATGGATCCCAAATAAATGACAAAGAATGAAATTGGTCTTATAAAAGTGTAAATATTATCATGTTACACTGTAGTTTGTGTTTTACATACACATGCGTATTTACAACACTATCATAAGATAAAGTACAGTTTAGTGTGATACACTTTGATATTGGTATGTCTTGGATAATTGATTGATTGATTGATTGATTGATTGATTGGATGGTTGGTTGGTTGGTTGGTTGGTTGGTTGATTGACTGATTGGTGTTTGATTAATTGACAGGTGAGAAGGGTGAAATGTGCTCGGTCTGTCCTGTTGTTTCTGCCGCACCTGGACCTCCAGGTAAACCAGGAGAACCAGGTGAAAACGGGCTGCTAGGTAAGAACTTGCCTGATGTAATGATTGTGTTAACTATCCTATGATTAACAGTTAGTCAGCAGCCCTATGTTCTATAATAAAGCTCTGTTATATACTAAAGTAAATGTTGTTAGTTTTTGAATTTCAATTGTTATTTAATGAACACAGTGTGAGAATAATGTAACTGACCACAACCAGCAGAGAGCAGGATCTAGATTCAGATTCAGTGTAAACCTGTCGGTCTATGTGATGTCATTCTGTTTCCAGGTTCAGATGGTTTTCAAGGACCCAAAGGTTACACAGGGGTCAGAGGTATCAGAGGACCACCTGGTCAACAGGTGAGCTCACCTGCTGAAACTCTCTGACGGTCACACATGTTACATGTTCAGAGATGGTCTGTGTGTTTGTCAGCTTCTCGGAGCCTGTGAAATATTTTACATTTCAGTCACTTTATCGCAAACTGTTCTACAGTTACATACAGTTAGTAAATGCTCTGCTCTCAATGAATCTGAGCAATGACCAGGTGTCTAGTGAGAGAGCTAATCCCAAAGGCAAAATGACGGAACATATTACAAAACCCAAAACCACAGAGCTGCTGTGATCCTCCATCCTCAGTCTATGAAATAAGCATGTTTGAGGCAATAAACAAGTAAACAACAGATTAATAAGGTTTGTTATTCTTACACTGATAACAAATAAACAACAAACATGTGTCTGTCTGTCTTGAGGGCCCCTTTGGTTTCCCTGGTATCCCGGGGCAACCAGGACCTGTTGGTGACCCGGGGGTCATGGAGAGAGTGGGGCAGAAGGGTGAAGAAGGACTCCTGGGGGAGCCAGGACCACCAGGTCTTGAGGGGGCAGACGGACTTCAAGGAGTACCAGGACTGAAAGGTGTTCCGGGACAGAAAGGAAACCCTGTGAGTGTAGTATTCATCCTCTGTCCAGTCCAGACCAGGTCTGAGAGGGGGTCGGTCTGTCGCTGGATCACAGACTGAACTTTGACTTCATGGTTCTTCTTGTTGTGTCTCTCCAGGGGCCTCCAGGACTGAAAGGTGACAGGGGCCCAATCGGGGACACTGGTCCTAGAGGACTGATAGGACAGAGGGGACCTCCAGGACCTTCAGGTATTGGCGCTCCAGGACCTCCGGGACCTCAAGGCAATGTGGGAGTCCTGGGACAGCGAGGAAGTCCTGGAAAACCAGGTGAGAGTGTCCAGGTGTAGACGGGACTGGAGAGGGGTGGGGACCTGAGCTAACAGCCGGTCTGTCTGCATGTTGTTTCAGGTGAAAAGGGTGCTCCAGGTAAAACTGAAACAAACCCAGGAGAACCAGGACAGAAAGGAGAGAAAGGTTTATCTGGAAACCCAGGACCTGAAGGTAAGACAGGTTTTTCTCCTGGAGTGTTCATTTTAGAAACAGGTGAATTTTATTTTAAATTCAAAATCTGAGAAAATCAAGTCATAAAAGCCAAGGGCCATACAAGATTACCATACAGGCAAACTAGGATAACACCTCAGAAGAGCCCCAGTACTGCAAGGGCCCCTCAGAGGCTCCATCCTCACAGTGTGCTGAATGTTTTTTTGGAAATATTTGTGACTGAAGAGCAAACATTGTACTTCAACTAACATTAATAACGTTACTAACATTTAGAACTGGTAAAAGGAACCTTATTGTAAAGTGTAAAACACATAATCATTTATTAATGAGTTACTATAAGGCTTCTTTTACCAGTTATAAATGGTAGTAACTCATTAGTAAGATTAATGAGTAGTACATATTAACTTGATCTTGCCAAATAGTAAGCCTGAATCAGTGTATGAAAACTGTGTTATAACTTGTTTATGATTGTTTATTTATGATTTTGATTTATAATTCTAATCTTATTGTAAAGTGGTAACAAAATTTGTAACTGCTCTCACCTGGTGACTATCAGTCTGAGGCACCGGGAACTAGAACAAAAAGTATGACAACTCTTCTCTTGTAGATGCACCAATGAAAGTTGAACTCAGCACTCAGAGACCAGGAAACACTGACTGACAGATTACTAAACTGATTTTTTCCCTAAATTAATCTGAGGGGTTGATCTGTAGAAATATCCACTGATGAACCTGTTGTATCAGTTTTATCTGCAGGTTCTCTCTCAGTTCTATCTTTGCACATTTACCTGCTGACTCACCTGTGTGTTCTGCTGCTCTCAGGTGGGACAGGACCTCCAGGTGCTCCAGGATCTGTTGGTCCAATTGGAGAAAAAGGAGATAAAGGATTCTCTGTGCAGGGCCCCCCAGGCTTCCCAGGGGTGAAAGGTCAGTTTAGGAACCGTGGTGAAGACAACAGTTCACATCAACGGAAAATGATAAATAACAACAACAACAAAAAAAACTATTTGTGTTCATCTTTAGGACTCAAAGGCTTTCCAGGAGCACCCGGTTTATCAAGTTTTGGTATCAAGGGACGAGCAGGGCCATCGGGCCCCCCAGGGATGCCGGGTCCAAAGGTAGTGTGGACTCATACAAACAGGAAGCCCAGTTTGATCTCAGTAACCAACCAGAATGCAGAGTTTCATCATCCTGCAGGGATTTTCATCACATACATGAGCTGAGGTCCTTAAATACACAAACAAAACTATGAACAAAACAAAAGAGAAAAGGTGATTTCACTTAATCACACTAATCTGACCTGCTGCCCCTAATCTGAGTCAGTTTAAGTGACTAAAGCTTGTTTGGTTGGTTTTAGGAAACCAGTTTAACACAAAAAGAGGTTTTATTAAGTAGATTATATCATCTTCAGCACTTCACCTGAGTCAACCTACATGTGAATCCCAGGTTGAGCCAATCACTTACAATCATAGGTGTAGTGCTGCCGGAGTGCACCAGAACGACAGTTCATATAATCCGGTTGAAATATAAATTTTTAAGAGCTTGAGGATCCAATCATCACTAAAGCATATGTCATGTAGAGGGCTAATAAAATCAAATTAAATGATCAAAGTCTTCATATTGACATGTACAAGGTATATTGATTAATTGACGTGCATGCATTGAGTCATGGTACGGTAGCCTCTGAGCTGCTCGGTGAATTAAATGGTTAGTTAGTAAAGATGAAGAGACAGAAAACATCCTTTCATACATCGTTCACTCTTCTGACACTTTCTTTATCTGTAATGCTTTTACACAGAAACATGACAGAGTCAGTCTGTTCCAGTTGGACAACTTGTGCTGCTGGAGATGAAAGCTAGCTTAGCTACATTTTCATAGTCTAGTCTGTTAGCTAAGCTACGCTTTCATATTCGAGCCTGTTAGCTTAGCTTTACCTCTGCCTACACTGCAGCTTCCAATGTGTTTCCAATGTGGCTTCATTTACTGACACAAGTCAGTAAATGAAATCATTCAAAACACAAACTACTTGAGTTCATTTACCTCCTGCTTAATGCTACACTAATTACAACGTTCAACATCCATGGTATGGTCTAATATCACTGAGCTGGATGTTTGTCTGATGCTGCGGCATATTTTCAGCATGATCAAACAGTTTGTTAAGTCAGTCTAACATCTGATCATGTGATCAGGTTGACTGATGTATGTAAACTTGTCATGATGTGCATGCACGCATGCATATCTGCACTCTGGTACTTGAACAAATAGCGCTACACCTCTGGTTTTTATATTATGTACCCATCAATGACAGCAGTGATATCAATTCCATCAATTCCATATCAGTCACTGCAATCAATAATCAATATAGTGAGGTAGTAAATAGAATGATTACACCTAAGACCAATTGAAAACATGCTACAATAGGGGTGTGCTGTGTCCAAGTATGTTTGGTTTTCAGATTCTGCTGTATTCATTAGTTCCAAGTCAGAGATATCAGAGCTTTTTTTCATTATTGTAATAATAATAATAATAATAATACATTTTATTTAAAGGCGCCTTTCTTGGCACTCAAGGACACCGTACACCCATATGACATGAATGCTTAATAAGAACATCACACTTCCTGCTTCCTGTGATCTTGTTGAAGTCACGTTAAGCAGTGTGAATGTCGTCATCTGTTCTACTGTTTTTCTGTTCTGCTGGTCTCTGTGGTCACAGGGGGACAAGGGAATGGGTTTCCCGGGCCAGCAGGGTCAGTCAGGCCCTCAGGGAGAAGACGGTTCTGTGGGGCCCCAAGGAATCCCCGGGACCCAAGGAGTAGATGGAGTTCCAGGACGTCCAGGACAAGATGGACCACCAGGACCCAATGGTAGCTCATTCAAAGATCTGAAACCAATATTAAAATCTTAAAATCAATCCTAGAACTAACTGATTTCAAACCATATATGTGCTCTTCTTCTGGTCCGTGTCATCTGGTTTGTTGCTTTGTTTGGTAGAAGACAGAGAAGAGGATTACAATATTCGAGCCTACCAGTGATAAACACGTGCAAAAGTTGATCAATGGTGGCCTAGGACAGAAACAACTGTACTCTAAGGATGTAGCTATTGAAACTTAAAATAGTTGAGTATCATCCCTGTAAAACTGGTGTCATGTCTTCTAATGATGCTACCGCTTATAAAGGCTGAAAAAGACTGGGCCTATGATTGAGCCTTGTGGTACAGGACAGCTGATGTTATGTTTCTGAAAGGAGTGTTTATTGAGGGAAACAAAACATTCTCTATATCTGAGGTAATAAAACACCCCTTCAGAACAGTATTAGAGGAGCCCTCACATTTATGTAGTCAACTTTCTCTAAAAATTTTGCCTAAAAATGGAGGATGAGAAATTGGTCTAAAATTGCTGAAAACCATGAGTCAATTGTTTTATTAAGGAGGACTTTCACCATAGCAGTCTTAAGTGGTGGAGAAACAATAGTAATAATAGCTACAGCAACCTGATTAGCTCAAACTGTAAACTAACTACTCCAGACTTAATGAGCAGACCCCTTCATCTAAAGGTCGAGTTCAGTTTAAATATTCCCAAACCCAAAACTGAGTCTGATTCAAAAGGACTGACAAACACAGGTTTTAAAACATGCTAACTGAACTGAAGTGAACTAAACTGGAGTGTCTCTCAGGTCATAGTGGTCTGGATGGTGTACCCGGCCCTGTTGGTATTGTGGGACTCTGTTTAGCGGGAGCTCCTGGACCTGACGGAGAGCAAGGACGGATGGGCGTTATTGGATTCACAGGTACCAACTGTGCAGGATCCTCAGAGGGAGAGTATTCCTTTAAATGCATGAACCATCCTCTGAGATCTGTCTGTAGGACTGGGTACAATAAACTAAATCCACATGAGAGAACCCACCTATCACTCAGCTCTCCTGTTTCGCAGGAGCCCGCGGCTCAAAGGGGGTGCAGGGTGATCCTGGGTTGCTGGGCTTGGGAGCTATTGGACGTCAAGGACCATACGGGGCACCAGGGTTTAATGGACCTCCAGGGCCAGTAGGAGTAGGAGGACTGAAGGGCCTGAAAGGGACCAATGGGGAGCCAGGAAGCCCAGGTAAGGAGGCACGACATTAATATTTCTGCTTAGTTTTGATACACAGAAGTCACATTTATTTTAGTCCGGTTGTTTGTCAGTGAAAACTGCTGAAAAATATTCTTTGATGAAAGTTTTTTCAGAACTAAAAGGAAAGGAAAACTGGATGGACTGTGAAATTAACAACAATGACGAAATGTACTACATTTTTCATCAACAAATTCAAACTATAATATAAAAGATGGATGGCGAATGAAGTAATTTCCATCTTAATGCCTCCTAAAAAATTTTTCAGATGCATTGGTCTATAGAGTCTCTCACTGTAGCTTCTGACTGGTAAAACAGGTTCCTCCACCAGCAAATAACATTGCTTCCTCTTCTTCAAGTTGATTTATCTGTTTGACTTGTTGCACTGCCCTTAGTGAGTGTTAAAGTTAGCTAATGTTTCCAGGTCTTGGAATTGAATTTGAAACAGATTTATGAACTGAATTCATCTACAGTCCACTGAGGATTAGACAAGAAGCAGCAACAGCAGATACCTCTGAAAGGCTAAGCTAATGTAACACAATCAGGTGCTGTGGACGAGTTTTTCCTTCAAAGACTACAACTAAATTAGGAGCCAAATTAACATTTGTGTACGCTCAGCTTCTCAGGACAAGTTGTGATTGTAAATCACTGCAGTGTCCTTACAAGGATGGTAACATCAACATGTGTGTGCTTTAGGTACCAGAGGGGACATGGGTCCTCCAGGACCTCTTGGGCGTCCAGGAGATGATGGAAAACCAGGAGAGACAGGACAACCAGGACCAAAAGGTTTAATCAATCAATCAATCAATCAATCAATCAATCAATCAATCAATCAATCAGTCAGTCAATTAATCAGTTAGTCAACTGTGTCTCATTGTAACCGTCTCTGTCCTACTCTCAGGTCAGATGGGAGTAGACGGTGTCAGTGGTTCTCAGGGGCCTCCTGGGCCTCAAGGGGACAGAGGGGAGCCTGGACCAAAAGGAATCCAAACTTTTGTTGAGGTGTACGGAGATCCTGGAGACCCTGGAGACACTGGTACCTGATTCTATTATTTTCCATTAAGTCCTCTTCATAGTTCCTCAGGGTTTTTATTCTGGGCCCCATTTTACAGTCAGTATACACTATACACTCTATACTTGAACTTTGTCTGTTTCATATTAAACTACACCCGGCAGCTGGTTAGCTTAGCTAAGCATAAAGACTGGAAACAGGAGGAAACTAGCTTACTGTTTAACATGTTATATGTAGTTTCTTTAACCAATAAAAAAATACATTGTGGTTTTACAGGGGTTGTATGTCAGATGTTTTCTAAGCAGTAACTTCCTGGAGTCTGGCACATAGGCAAGAAGAACTATCCGACACATAAATACCATAACCTGACAAGAACAAGCCTAAACAGCAACGATTCAAGAATCACTATAAATATAATTCAGACATTCGGATACAAACCATTCATGTGAACACGTGAAGAGGTACTGACACTCATCAGACAGTGTGGGGTTGCATCAGATATAAAATGAAACAATCAATACGTCAGATGATCATAAAAATTCTACAGGTGTGTTGGTCTACCTGTCTCTGAACCTGTCTGCCTGCTTCCTGTCTCACCCTTAGGGCCCATAGGTTTCACTGGTACTAAAGGAGAGAAGGGCCTCCCAGGACCTCAGGGTTCTGACGGCACCAATGGCATACCTGGAAACGCTGGTCCACCAGGTGAACACAGCTACCTGAAAACACTGTTTATTTGGATGATTATGAGCTCAGTAGGAGCTACAGAAGCCATAAGAGGACACATCGCCTATTTGTGTTGCATTGTGTTTTTATGTTTTGCATGACCATCAGATTCTAATCTGACTGATAAATGTGTTTGTGTCTCAGGACTTCCTGGAGACCCTGGCAGAGATGGGCAGAAAGGTCCACCCGGTCCCTCTGGTCTCCCTGGTAACCCAGGAGATATGGGGCAGCCAGGTAACCCCCACATCCCCAATTTTTTTTCTCTAGATGAAAAAAAAATCTACAGTTCACCTAATCCGGTTGATATTTATATATATTTTAATTACTTGACAATTAACACTTAAGTGTCTATCATGAAGAGAGCTAATAAAAACAAATTAAATCGTCAAAGTCATGTTGACATTTAAGGTGTATTGATTGATTTCCAAACATCAATCACACATCAAGTAACACTCAAGAAAACATTCCACCTTAAAAGCTGTTGGTAGCCTCTGAGCTGCTCAGTGAATTAAATTGTTAATTAGTAAAGATGAAAAGACAGAAAACATCCTTTCATTCATCATTCACTTGTGATGAAACTGTTTCATATGCAGAAATCATGGGGTAGGTAAGGGGGCTCTCCGTTATAAATTCATAAATTCATGAAGTCATTACTCACTGGTACAAGTTGCCTTTGATTTTTAATGAATTATACAAAAAAAGGTAGCGACAATTTTTGCAATTTTTGTTTTCTCCCACAGTTTCATTGAAAAAAAACCCATCTAAAATCATCACAAAATGCATCGCAATTTTTTTTTTTGACGGAATTTTTATTAACGGTACGATATACATATTTTCACACAATTACTTTCTTTTTCCCTTTACAGCTGTGCATAGCCTTTATACATATTATAGTAGTAGTAAGTATTAAGTAAGTATTAAGCAAAAATAATAAAAAAGGCATACATTTCCATATATATAGATATATATATACATACATATATCCATGCATACACACTTCACTCACATATATAAAACATACCCATCAATGAGACAAAGAAAAAGAAAATTATCCACTCACACACGATATACACACCAGATATAATAGCTTAGATAAAATACAGGTGGAATATTTAGTCTTGAGAGAGAGACGGAATGTGATGTGCGCATGCCATGCGGTGCATGCACAGAAAGTGTAATTAGGTAAAATTTAAGCAGGAGAGCTAAGCAACATAGTATAATGAACCTCATTAAATTAATAAAGTCATGACAGGACTCCATCGTTTAGTAATAGTGGAATTTTGGTGCCTTAATGAATATGTTATTTGCTCCATCTGAAGATCCCATACTTTTTGGATCCATATATTATATACTGTATGGGTGGATCGAGTTTCAACGATCTAATGGTTATACATTTCAATGCTGCTGTCAGCAATATATTTAAAAGGTATTTCTCTGCCTTCCTGTCCAGACACTTATGTATTATTCCCAATTGTCACAGCCTGCTATGCCAATTTCTCACTCTCCACTCTGCCACACTTCCTAATCAGCTTCACTGTCTTCACCTGTTGCCCCCAGCTGCAGTCGATCCCCAATCAGACCAATATATATACATCCCCGGTTCACTCGCTCCTTGCCAGATTGTTCTCAGCGTCATGCTTGCCTTTCCAGCGATTATCCCCGGACTGACTTCCTGTTTTTGACTCTGCTTGCCCCTGACCATCCTGCCTCGTCTCTGCCCCGGGACCTTAGCCTTCTGTCCCCGACCACGAGTTCTGCCTGTGCGATTCCTGGTTCCCGTCTGCTCGTCCCTGTGGCTGTTTGGCATTTTCCAGCCCCATCATCGACTCCTCATACCCACCTGTGTGTGTTCTCTCTGCTGGTATTTCAATAAAGGTCATTTCCAACTATCCATCTGTTTGGTTATGCTGCACGTGGGTCCTATCACACCCCGTTACAGTAAGATCTGGCCAGTCATGGACCCAGCACACACCTCCTCAGCACCGAATCGCTTCGAGAGGATTGAGAGCGCCCTCCAGCAGCATGAAGCCATGATTGTCACCTCACAAGCTGAAGCAAGACGTTCAGCAGCAGTCCATGAGCAGGCGCTAACAGCCTTAGCCGCCCAGATGCAGCAGCTAACGACCGCCTTGAACCGGGCTCCTGTTCCGGATCCTTCCCCAGCTCCACCGACTCCTGCACCCTCACTATCCAGTGACTTCCCGGAGGGTGGGAACCCCAGAAAGATATGCGGGGGACCTTGAGACTTGTGGTCCATTCCTGACAAACTGTTCCCTTTTGTTCTCTCTGCAACCCCGCACATTTGATTATGAGGAGGCTAAGGTAGCCTGCGCTATCAACCACCTGACCGGAAGGGCTTGTCTCTGGGGAACTGCTGAGTGGGAGAGACAGACTACAGCCTGCACCTCCTTTCAGCTCTTCTCCAGGGAGCTCTGCAAGGTTTTCGGCATGGGGGTCTGATAAGCATGCGTCAGGGCAACCGGAAAGTGGCTGACTTTTCCATAGACTTTCGCACCAAGGCTCGCCAGAGTGATTGGAATTCTGCAGCGCTGTGCAAAGCTTTTCTTCACGGATTAGCTGAATATATTAAAGATGAACAGGTGCCTCACGACCTCCCGTCTACGCTGGATGGGTTGATCGCGCTGGCGACGAGATTGGACCTTCGGATCCAGGCATGGAAACAAGAAACGAGGCTGAGTGGTCCGACTCATTCCCCATCTGCTACTCCTCGGGTCTCCTTCTCCTCCATCAGCTCCAGCGCCTCGGCAGGGTCGCTTTCCGGAGGTCCTGAGCCCATGCAACCCTGACGGGCCCCAGACCTTCTCCACCTTCATCGACTCCGGAGCTGATGCCAGTATCATCGACGAGGCTCGGCCGTGTTCCTCTGCCTCACCCAGTTCCTGCCAGCACCCTTGACAGACACCTCCTGGGAACCGTCACCCACCAGACCACTCAGGTTCACGTTCTCATCTCCGGAAACCACCATGAGACAGTTCAGTTCCATATCCTCAACTCTCCACACATTCCCCTGATTCTGGGTTACCCATGGCTTCGTCGGCACAATCCCCACATAGACTGGACTACTGGGGCCATACGGGGGTGGAGCTCATCTTGTCTTCTGTTTTGCCTGAAACAAGCAGCCTCACCTCCATTCTCGCCACCACCCAGCACCGTTCCAGACGTGACTGGGGTTCCCTCGGGGTATCACGACTTCTGAGAGGTCTTCAACAAGGCCAAAGCCACGTCTCTGCCTCCTCACCGGCCCTACAACTGTGCCATTGACCTCCTGCCCGGCATGTCCCCTCCCAAGGGACGTCTGTACTCCCTGTCAGCCCCTGAAAGAAAGGCCATGGAGACATACATTTAATGAATCCCTGGCAGCCGGCATCATCCGTCCCTCTTCTTCCCCTGCGGGGGCAGGATTCTTCTTTGTGGAGAAGAAGGACGAGACCCTGTATAGACTATCGGGGGTTGAATGACATCACTGTTAAGAACCGCTACCTCCGCAATGCTTATCATCTGGTCCGGATCTGAGAAGGCGATGAATGGAAGACGGCCTTCAACACACCCACTGGTCATTACGAGTATCGCGTCATGCCCTTTGGTTTAGCCAACGCCCCGGCCGTGTTCCAAGCCTTGGTGAACGACGTGCTGAGGGACGTGTTGAACCGCTACGTTTTCGTCTACCTAGATGACATCCTCATCTTCTCAAAGTCCCGCAAAGAGTACATCCACCATGTACAGACAGTCCTGCAACGGCTCCTCAAAAACTCACTCTTTGTTAAGGCCAGGAAGTGTGAGTTCCACGCCTCCACCGTTTCCTTCCTGGGGTACATTGTGGCTGAAGACAGCATACGGATGGATCCGGCGAAGGTATCAGCGGTCACCTCCTGGTCCGTCCCTGACTCCCGTAAGCAACTGCAACGTTTCCTGGGATTTGCCAATTTTTACAGCTGCTTCATCCGACAATACAGCAGCATCGCCGCCCCCTCACTGCCCTTACCTCCTCCATGATGCCCTTCAGGTGGAACCCTTCCGCCGAGGAGGCTTTCCTCACCCTCAAGGCCCGGTTCACATCGGCCCCCATCCTTCAAGTACCAGATCCCGAGCGACAGTTTGTTGTGGAGGTGGACGCCTCCGACGTGGGAGTGGGGGCCTGTCCTATCCCAGCGTGCAACCTCGGACCAGAAAATTCACCCCTGCGCCTTTTTCTCTCGGCATCTGTCCCCTGCCGAGAGAAATTATGACATCGGCAACCGGGAGCTCCTGGCTGTCAAGCTAGCATTAGACGAGTGGCGGCACTGGCTTGAGGGGACCAAGCAACCTTTTCTGGTATGGACTGACCATAAGAACCTTGAGTACATCCGTACAGCCAAGAGACGTCCCGTCTGGCCCGGTGATCCCTTTTCTTCACCCGCTTCAACTTCTCCCTCTCCTATCGTCCTGCGTCTCACAATGTCAAGCCTGACGCCTTGTCACGCCAGTTCCAGGGAGAAACAGACTCTTCCTCGGGGCCCGACCTGATCCTCCCTACTCCCTGTGTTGTCACCACCCTTACCTGGGAAATCGAGGAGAGGGTGAGGTCCGCCACCGAGGGTCAGCCTGGACCCAGCGCTTGCCCCCCGAACCCCGTTTGTTCCTCTAGCCCTGAGGTCCGAGGTGCTTCACTGGGTCCATACCTCCAAGCTCACCTGTCATCCTGTGATCCGGAGAACGTGAGATGTCCTCCGCCAACGGTTCTGGTGGGCCACCCTGGAGGAGGAGACAAGGGAATTTGTGAATGCTTGCCGTGTCTGCAATCAGCACAAGCCCTCGCATCAGGCTCCATCTGGTCCCTGCCAGTGCCTCATCGCCCATGGTCTCACATCTCTCTGGACTTCGTCACTGGTATGCCCCCGTCAGATGGCAACACAGTTATCCTCATGGTGGTGGACAGGTTCAGCAAGATGGCCCACTTTGTGCTCCTGGCCAAACTGCCATCAGCCAAGGAAACTGGTCCTGCTCCACGTCTTCTGCCTGCATGGTCTCCCTGTCGATGTGGTGTCCAACTGGGGGCCCCAGTTCTCCTTGGTTTTTTGGAGGGAGTTTTGCAGTCTGATGGGAGCCACTGCCAGTCTCTCCTCAAGGTTCCATTCCCAGTCTAACGGGCAGACTGAGCGGAAGAACCAGGAGATGGAGCCGGCCCCTCGCTGCATGGTCTCCCGGAATCCGTCCTCCTGGTTGCAGCAGCTCCTGTGGGTGGAGTACGCCCATAACTCCCTCACCAGCTCTGCCACGGGCCTCTCGCCCTTCCAAGGTGCCTATGGCTACCAGCCACCGATCTTCCCAGCCTTAGAGAAGGAGGTTTCCTGTCCATTGGTGAAAGCCTTCGTCCGCCACTGTAGCCGAACCTGGGTCCAGGCACGCACTGCCCTCAAGCGCTCCGTAAGTTGCTACACTGCCTCGGCCAACCGGCGACGCTCTCTTGCTCCGGCCTACCAGGTTGGCCAGCAGGTGTGGCTCTCCACCCGGGACCTACCCCTCCGGGTGGAATCCAAGAAGCTGGCTCCCAGGTTCATCGGCCCATTCCCCATCCAGAGGGTCATCAGTCCGACCGCAGTAAGACTGAGGCTCCCGCACACCATGCGCGTCCATCACACCTTCCATGTGTCCAGAGTGAGGCCGGTCAGAGAGAGTCCGTTGGTGCCCACTATTCTGCCTCCGCCTCCCCCTCGGTTCATCGATGGTGGTCCAGCCTTCTCCGTCCAATGCTTGGTGCGCTCTCGTCGCCGTGGCCGTGGGGTCCAGTATCTGGTCGACTGGGAGGGTTATGGTCCCGAAGAAAGGTCCTGGATACCGGCTCGTCACATCCTTGATCCTCGCATCATCGCTGATTTCCACCATTGTCAACCCGACCAGCCCAGTAGGACCTCAGCTCCCCCTAGGAACCTTCGCCGGAGAGTCCTCCCGGCTCTTCCACCCATTACCCCCAATGAGGAGGAGCCTTCCGTCACCAGAGAGGGGCCGTCATCAGACAGCGGGGAGTCCCTCCACCATACCCCCTCCACCCACTCGGTTGAGGAGATGGACTGGACCAGAACTTTCCCCTGTGTGTGTGAGCACAGTCACTTCGCTCCACTCACCAGACTCCCGGCTCTCCAGCCCCGGACCCCATCCTCGACTCCTCATACCCACCTGTGTGTGTTCTCTCAGCTGGTATTTCAATAAAGGTCATTTCCAACTATCCATCTGTTTGGTTGTGCTGCACATGGGTACTATCACACCCTGTTTCACCAATAATGCCACTGTGGGGCTTTGTGGAATATCTTGCTTGCTCTCTCCAGAATAGACTAAGTCTAGAGCACAGCCATTATACATGAGTGTGATTGGCAATGTGTGTTCCGCAGTTCCTCCAACATGAACAGGGATCTGTTGGGCCCACCTTGGCTGTTATTTCTGGTGTTCTGAAAAATCTGGTGATTATTTTCCATTTGAATTCCCTCCATGTGTTTGAATTTGTGACTAAGTGTGCTTCAGTGCACATCTCCTTCCAGGTATCAATAAATTTAACCTTGTTTCATCTCCACCTCCCATCTCTGCTTTACCTGTAGGGAATTATGCATATTCATAGATGAGAATATATGATATAATTGACTAATTATTTTCATATCTCCATTCCCCTTTTGTATTTCTATTCGGAACCTTTCTATGGGGGTATGTCTTACAAGTTTTTCCCACTCCTTGTGTGTTGTCAGAAAAGTTCTTAGCTGTAAATATCTAAAGAAATCTGTCCTTGGGAGATCAAACTCATTTTTCAATTGTTCAAATGTCTCAACATTGTCATCCTTGACTAACTGGTGCAGATAAGCCACTCTATGATCTGACCATTTTCTAAAACCAATATCTAAGTTGTTAGGTGTAAAGGTCTTCATAAATCCAATGCTTGTTAGTGATTAAATTAGCTTTGGTAGCCCAAAAGCTGATTGTATTTTATTCAATATTTTAAAAGTGGTTTCTGTCCAGACTGCTAGTTCTTTTATAGGGGTATCTAGAAAGGGTAAGATTTGCAGACGCTCTGGGCACATATTTTTCACAATATTAAGCCAGTGAGTATATATACCATTCTGAAACCACACTATGAAAGGCTTAATTTGTGCAGCCCAGAAATAATATTTTAAGTTTGGAAGTTTAAGGTTTATTAATTTTGAAATAATTTTGTCCAGATTATCAACAGTTGATTTTGGAATTTCCACAGGTAGTAAAGTAGTCTGGCCAGAGTATTCTTACGGATACTTTCAATACGATCCAGTAGAGAGAGGGAGCATGGACCATCGTGTCAAATCACTGCTGATGTGCCCGATTATTTTACTGTAATTTGCATTGTATAGATTATGTAGAGATGCAGGGATATAAATGCCCAGATATTTAATACCTTTTTGGCCATTTGAATCCACTGCTGTAGTTTAGCTCTTTTTGAAATAGTACCATTCACATCCATAGCCTCTGTTTTATCCACATTTACCTTGTATTCTGAGTAATATCCATACTGAGAGATGAGCCCCATTAAATGCAGTATTATTGATGTAGGTTCTGTCAAATACAATAATACATCATCAGCATACAGTGATTTATGGTGTTCCTGTATGTTTATTACGATTCCTTTTGTATTATTGTCATTTTTAATAAGCTGGGCCAGCAGTTTGATGCTAATAGCAAACAGCAGGGGCGACAGAGAGCAACCTTGTCTGCATCCTCGTGCGAGTGTAAATCTTCCTGATCTATATCCATTAGCTTTGATAGCCGCCTGTGGGGATGAATAAAGTGTTTGTATCCAAATTATAAAGTTAGTGCCAAATCTGAAATTTTAATGTTTGGAGTAAATATTGCCATGATACTCAAATGCCTTTGGAGCATTTAGGGATATGATCATTGACTGTGATTTCTTATCTTTTTGATTGGATATTATGTTTAATAGGTGTCCAGGGTGTATAATTTGGGTAATTATTTGATTAACTTGTTTACCCAGAATTGCTGTTAGTATGTGCAGATCTCCGTTCCGCAGTGATAGTGGTTTATGGCATTCAGCATTGTCTTTACGCTGTTTATGAATTACCACTATAAGTTACCTTCGTCCAAGATGATGCCATAGTTTTAGATTCTAAGGCATGATTGTATCCTTTTTAATAACAGGAGGGACAGCAGGTCTTCAAAGGTTTTATAAAATTCATTGACATATCCGTCTGGTCCTGGACTTTCGTTGTTCTTAAGTGATGAGATCACCTGCTTGATCCCCCATTCCTCAATTGGCTTATCTAACTCCTTAGCTGTTGAATCTGTCAATTCAGTTTGTTTTATGTGGTTTAGGAACTTTAGGTTCTGCGTCTTCAGAGCAAGTGTCCATATTCTTATATAATGATTTGTAAAACTCTGCAAAGGACTCTGCTATGTTATCTGATTTTGTGACAACGGTTTCTTGTGATTTTATTCTCTTTACTATATTAGAAGATTGTTGTTTTCCCAGTCTAAATGCTAATAGTATACTCGCCCTGTTTCCATATTCTTAGTATTTTTGGCTAGTGAATCTCAAACTTCCGTCAACCTTATCTGATAACAGACTATTAAGTCGTCTACGAATTGTGTTTAAATCATTGATGACACTAATTGATGCAGATTGTTTATGTTCCAATTCTTTTATTTTATCTTCTTATTCCCACTGTCTGACATCCCTCTCTCTTCCTAGCAGACATGAATGAAATAATGCAGCCCCTAATATATGCTTTGGCACAATCCAACAATATCAGTGTTTTTTCTGATGAGGTATTGGTTAATAGATATAGTTCTTGAACTCTTCCGTAATGAAGGAGGTAAATTATTTTTCATTAAGAAGGGATGTATTAAGTCTCCATTGTTTGGTTGTTGATCTATGATCTATATCCCATTTTAGTGAAACAGGTGCATGATCAGAAATAGTGATAGGCAATTTCTCAGTGTCCACGATCCTATGTAGCTGTACCTTTTGGGGTGAAGAAATAATCAATCCTAGTAGGATGTATGTCTGCCTGAATAGAAAGCGAAGGCCCTGCTTCTTGGAAACTTACTTCTCCATATATCCACCAGGCCTGCTTCTATAGATTGATATTCAAGCATTTTACTCATTCTAGATGGGGGGGGGGGCTTTAGAGGCCGGTTGTCGATCCATTACCTGCGACATTACACAATCAAAATCCCCTCCCATCAGCAGCAGATCAGTGCTATACTTTCATACCATATTAAACAGTGTCTTCTCATTAAGTGCATACACATTTATAAGGGACACTTCTATACCGTCAATTAATCCATTAACCAATATATATCTCCCGCATGTGTCTTTATGTATCAATGTTTGTCTGAAATTAATTTGCCTGTCTATAAGTATGAAAACTCCCTTCTTTCTCCCTGAGCAGTGGGAAGAGTAATATACTTTGTCCGCCCATTACTTTTTTAAGTTCTCATGTTCTGCATCAAATAGGTGGGTTTCCTATAAAAATGCTGTCTGGCAACTAACTTGTCTCAGCTGACATAGTAGTTTATTTCTCTTAATAGGATTATGAAGACCTTTCACATTATATCTTATAATTTTTAGTGTATCCATTACTCAAAATCTGTAGTTTGTACTTTGATTCCCTGGTACTCCAAGCAAGGGGAGAGAGATGGGAAGCGGAAAAAACATCTTTCACATAGACCATGTCTTGTTATGTGGATCCATGTCTTGCTATGTCGATTTTAAGGAGTGGGGCTAGATAGTGAGAGTGAGTGAAATAAACACAAACAATTACTACAGTTGTACCAAAGTTTTCTAACTTCATCAAGAGCAACAGGAATGTGATTAAGGAAAGGAAATTATAATCTTGTTGTTTTCAAGTTCAACACAGGATCCCTGGGGAACAGAGGCTTCAGAACAAGAAAAACACAACAACAACAATCTGTTGAAACTATAGTTAACAAACATTATCAACAGTTCAAGGGACCTATTCCCTAGCCACTAGAGGCAAGCAGCAAAAGTGCACAGTCTAGATTGAGTTTGACTGTGCTTTGAGTGTGCTAAGACAAGGAAAGAAGAAAACAAAATAAAAGGATCAAGGATTAGCATTCAGGCTCCTGCAAAACCCAGCATAAGTATATTATAATAAATATTGGGTTACGAAGAGGTGTAGCAGGAATTCACTGCCACCAAGTCAGTCAGAGCCCTCAAATAATCACACAATGCGCCTTTCTCAGAAGAAAGCGTTAGCACTACATTTACACATCGTGCCTACCTACAACCAACAACATACATTAACATGAGTTGTATATCTTAAAAAACACCTGACATGCCTACTTGGGTAGAAATCTGTCGCCAAGACAGGGCTTATATTTTGAGGTATTCAGAGACAGAAAGGATCAGTTTCTTCTCCATTTTCGTTTAGTGCCACATTTCAATTGCTGTGTTTCAGTTGGCTGCATGGCATGATCGCCACAGCTCGCCAGATGGCGCACTGCGCTGCGCCTCTGCTTTGCTCAGTACAAGCAATCCATTAATAATAATTTCAGTTTCACAGCGCCAGGTCATGCAAATACCGCTCATAGAAACAATCCAAAGATGATTCCATAAAATGCAGTAATAATAAAAATAAGTTTTTCCAAAACATTTAACTTAACATATTTCATTTTCTTTACTTTGACATATACCATGCCTGGAGTGATGAGCATGATCCACCAATGTTAATAATTTCTTTCTTCATAGAAAGCAGTAATATTCAGGGATTACTCTACACATCCATGGGTCACATGTACTGGGCAAAGAGTGGCAGTCCAATCACCAGTAGAAGCAGAAGCAATTCTACTGTGAAACAAATATAAGAGAACCATTAGCATCCCTGTCCATGTAGCAGAAAGACTGAACTCTTACAATCCGTTAACATTAACATAACTTAAGGCGGTTGCTTCTCGCGATCATTAGCTCATTCTCCAGACAGATTACCTCGTCCACCTTCTTCTGCCTCACTGTCGACGAACCAAATGCTGAAAATGTGCAACAGCACCTCTGTTGTCACAAAATCTAATGGGTCACTGATTTCGGTGTAACACCGGCAATGTGGATGTTGCTCTGTCTCATTCTCCCCTCCATGTCTTTGCATTTATCTTTAAGAGTTACCACCTGGTTTTGAAGCCTGGTTACTGTGGCTTGCTGCGATGCCACTTCATCGGACCATGTCGATAATCCGACCATCATGTCCTGCATGTCCGCCTTCATGTGGCCAACTTCTGTTGGAATTTCTACTGTATTGTTTGCGATTTCTGACTGCACCCCTTGTAGTTCTGATTTAGGTGCATTAAAATCCTCTACCAGTGCACTTTTAAGTTTGTCCCTTAGAAATCTCTCCCCTCAAGGAAGATAAGATGTCTGCTTTAATTTCTTCAGTGGCCATACCTGAGCTTTCAATCCAGGTGGGTGAGGGTTGGTCTAAATAGCACTGTGAAGTGCTAGCATTGCTGCCATATTTATATTTTTGGAGCTTTTTTGCCATATAAATCGCCACTACTACTGTTTGTGTCCTTATATTGTCGTCCCTGAACTATAACTGTTTTCATGGAAAAGTATTGTAAATTTTGCAGGAGCCCTGAGAAATCTTGCTCACTAGTGCTCCCATTGCAACTTTAAAGAAAAACTGCTGCAAAATCCATCAACAATCGCAAAAAAAGACAGCGAAATCCTGGAGGGACTCACTAAAGCTGTCTGAGACAGACGGTGTACTTCTACAACATCAGTGTGAACTGGATTTTAAGACAAACCTTCATTTTGACTGCAATTTTGACAACATCTCTCATTGTTTTCTGTCCAGGTGTTAAAGGTGAGAAAGGTTGTGCAGGCCCTTGTGGGATACCTGGTTCAGATGGAAAACCAGGATCAGGAGGACTTAAAGGTGTTAAAGGAGAACCGAGTCCACCTGGACCAGGATCTACAGGATGTACAGGAGAGAAGGTATCACACACATACACGCCACTATCTACCAACAGAATTTTATTTTCATACCACTGTGCCGGCGACAGTCAAGGCCGGAATATCTCAGGAACTCCTCAAGTGAATCACTTCAAATTTGGCACCAACGTTAATTTGGACTCAAGGATCAACTGATTAGATTTTGACAGTGACACATCAAATCTTCACTGTGACCTACAAAACATGTTTTTGTCTATAACATAAAAATTCATACACTAATTATGACACAATTTAACTCAAATGTCTATAGGGATAAAATTAAGTGATGACATTTTATATCCAAAAGGTCAAAGGTCAACTTCACTGTGACATTATAATGTTCTGTAAAAACTCTTCTGACCATTATCCAACACTGTAACTCAGGAAGGAGAGACTGTGACCATCCAACCAACCACAAGGCAAAATCTCAACCAAGATGTCCAATTAAAAGCTCGAACAAAACAAAGCATCATGAAGTGAACAGGTTGAGTTGAGCTAATTAGCTGCATTTGATTGGTTCCAGTGTTTATATTTATGGGATTTTGTATAATAATTTAATTTTAAGGTATTTTTACAACTTACCTGCTCCACTTGTTTGCCGATGACTGTCTGCTTTATAATGCCACAGCCCCTCGGCCTTTATCAGTTCTCTCTGGACGTAGAATGCATCTACTCAGTTGGTTTTCCATCTGGTATCTCTTCCACACAGCCATGGTTCTCTTTAATAAAACACATGTTTTGTTTCATGTTTGTCTTTTACACTTCCATGTTTCCCTTTCTTTACTTAAGCCCAGCATACACATTGTACACATTATTGATAATTATATATTTCTGACCTGGATATCTTTTGTATTTAAATGGTCCTGAAAGATGAGTCTGCTTTGAATCAACATTGATTGTTCTCCCCTGCTCTGTCCTGTCAGGGGAATCCAGGATGTCCAGGACCTTTAGGTACAAAGGGGAAACCAGGAGACCTTGGGAACTTTGGTCCTCCAGGAGACTGTGGCCCCTGTGGCCCCAAAGGACACTCTGGGCCTCCAGGATGCAGAGGTGTGATACTTTACTGTTTACACTTCATATATCTGCATCTTAAACAGTCTGTAGTCAGTCCTGTGTTATAGGTGTTACATCCAGAGTTTATCCAAAGTTTATTTTTACATGTTTCAGGTTGTTTTGAATCAGAATAGTGTGTTATGTTTCTATTGTTTAAAAACAAGCAGAGGGGATATTTAGGCAAAAGAAACAGTCTGTAAGAAGCAGACCTTGTGGTCTGGGGTGAAGCAGATCAACCACAGGGTGCTGTGACAATAGATATATAGATTTTACCATTAAAGAGAGAGAGAGAGAGAGAGAGACAGACAGATAGACAGACAGATGGACAGAGAGAGAATCAGACAGACAGACATCATGATGTATTTTCATCCACCTGCTATTCATATTTTCAGTTTGTGAATCATAGACCTGAGTAGAATCAACAGGAAGTGAAGAAAAGGCTAAACCTGTTGTGTGTGGTGTAACAGTAGCTGTGTGGGTAACAGAGTAAACAGACTTCATAAATAAATGCTGATGCACATGAAGCATGAAGAGAGGGAAACATCAGGTGTTTTCATCATCGGAGCTTTGACTGGATCTTTTAATGAGTTTATCTTCCTCTTCAGGGGTTTAATGGCAGCGACTGGACAGTCAGTAAGAAGCAGTAGTGGGTGTCAGAATACAGTCAAATTTTCTTTATTTTCTGCAAATTTAGTCAAAGTTTGAGTTAAATTTGTGATTTAATACAGATTATGTCCTCTCCAGGATGAATCAAAACCCCTCCTCTCTGTTTGTCTCAGGTACTCCTGGATCTCCTGGTGAAAAGGGGAGTGATGGTCCTCCAGGACAAAATGGCCCTCTAGGACCCACCGGTCTCCCAGGTACATGAACCAGTGTTACAGTTATTAATGTCATCATTTGGTGGAACTTTAATGTAAACATGAGATGATAAGAACATGCTGATATCTGTCCTCTCAGTGGGTAACTAATGCCTTTTTTAGGTAACAAGGGGGCACCTGGAGATCCTGGTCCAGCTGGTCCCAGAGGAAATCAGGGACAAGATGGGATACCTGGACCCCCTGGAGAGAAAGGAGCCATGGGAGGTAAGAGACCAGACTGGATGAGACAGTGACCAGCCACCACCCTCATGAATAGTTTAGGTTTCAGATCCAGCTGACTGGTTTTCTTTCCCCAGCTCCAGGAATTGGACCCCGGGGCTCAGAGGGGGAGAAAGGTCAACCAGGTGAGTCCTCAGTTCTGAGTTTAGTTTCAATCAGAACTGAAGAATAAGAAATGAACCATCCCCATCCTCTCGTCTTCTCAGGGTGTGCTGGAGAGAAGGGTCCTCCTGGTCCCTGTGGCCCTCCTGGTCCCACTGGTCCTGGCGGAAACCCAGGTTGTTCTGGACCACCTGGACCCCCTGGTCCTCCTGGTTGTATTGGCCGGGAGGGAATCTGCACTGAAGGAGACAAAGGAGCAAATGGACACCCTGGAGGACATGGACCAAAAGGTAAAGAGGCACATTGAGCTCATTACTTCACTAGTTCTGGAGCCTTTAATCTTGATGTTCACATTGATGAGAGTGTGAAAGTTTACATCAGTTCATATCCTACATCAGGGAGGTGAACATTTATAGCAAATGGTTCTACAGTTTGATTTGGTGGAACAGGCTCCACTGTGTGAGGGAGGTCTTGATGCAGCAATGCAGCGACATGGACTCTTCTGAGAAAACTTGTCCCCCAAAAATGAACATGAATCTTTACTGCATGGCGTTCATGCTGCTCGGCATCATGGGAGAGTCAGGACCATATCACAGGAGCACACAGATTTCTGGATCAGAAGAGGGGTCTGTTTGGTAGTGCCAGGGTTTGATCAGCCCATGCTGAGTCAAAGACTTGATGACCCCAGTTTACATCACTGATCTTGTGTCTCGGTGCACTGCTTGAGGTATCTCAGAACCTGGTTCATGAACAAATACCTGCAAAACTATTTCCCATCAGCCTCAGCTGAACTTTGACGTCAGTAGTTTAAAGCCTCACAGAGCTGCTAACATGGCTGTAGACTCTGAGGTGTCCTTCAGACCTGCAGGTTAGTCAGGATAGGACAGACCCAGGAAAATCAGATAATCATTAATCAATCTCATCTGCATACACAGACAGATATCACATGTGACCCCAAGGTTCAAAGAACAACACAGATGTTAAATTAACATTTATGTCTCTCTCGCTGTCTCTTTAGGTCCGCCGGGCAGTAAGGGTCCTCCTGGTCCTCCAGGTCCTGGTAATAAAGGAGAGAAGGGCTCTAAAGGAGCAACAGGTACCGCAGGACCACCGGGCTGCTCTGGTGAGCCTGGTCCACAAGGAAAGCCGGTCAGTACATCCCTTAGTTACACTGAGAAATTCAAGTCAAAGTCCAGTTTGTATTAGGTCCAAGATCCCAGACTGTGACTGTCTGGTCACACAGTAACAGTGTTAGTTTGTGCCGAGCTGAATCAAGTTTCCGTTGGATATTAGATCATTACTCTTGTGTGTATTTAATACAGTTGTTGTTGTTGACAGGGTGATGACGGACCCCGGGGCCTAACTGGATACAAAGGCCTGACAGGAGAAACTGGTGTCACAGGACCTGTTGGTAAGAACTCCAGTCAGGTAAACAGTACACAAACATTTGTCTCTGCCAGCCACATGTACCTTCGTAAGTCACTTCATAGACCAGCAGAGACCAGCAGAGACCAGCAGAGACCAGCAGCCTCTACAGGAGGACAGAAGCTGGTCTCAGGGTGTGAGTCTAAAGGTGAAGAGAAGCTTCATGGTTTTGATACTTTATTGTACAACAGAATTTCCTCTGTGTGTGTTTCAGGTTTGAAGGGAGATGAGGGATCTCAAGGTTACCCCGGCTCACAAGGACCTCCAGGACCACCTGGGAGGAGAGGTAACAGAGATGACTGCAGCCAGACACCTGAGTTCTGCACTGTCACAGTACTATAGAGTAATTATTACTATAGAGTAATACAGTACTATAAGTAACCCTATACTGCCCCCTGCAGGACTGAAGGGGAAGGATGTATCCAGGGAGGTGAGGCTGATTCCAGGAGACAAAGGCTTTCCTGGAGATCAGGGAACCCCAGGACAAAGGGGAACCCCAGGGCTCCGTGGGAGACCTGGACGTCCAGGTGAGTCTGGAATAATGTTTTAGTCTCACGCTTCAGGTGTGAACAGTTTTAGACATGAACCATGTAAATGGATTTTTAGAGGCAGTGCTTTGTTTTGTGGCTTCAGGTGTTAAGGGCAGAGGAGGGCAGGCTGGTAAAAAAGGACCAGGAGGTCGTCCTGGATTGAAGGGGGAACAGGGAGACCGAGGATTCCCTGGACCACAAGGTACGAAATCCGATGCTCTGTCAGCTTCTAAAAAGAACCACACAACTGTGACACCAGAGACCAGGTTCAGAGTCCCAACTGTGGTTCAGACAACAGCAGCTCTTTGGTTCAGGTCAGTGGCAGATGGTGGTTCAGGTTTAATGTAAATAAACAGGTTGTGAACTGTTTTAAACCAGACCAAGATCTTTAACTTGAACCAGGAGCTGTGATGATGTCCCCCATGAGACAGCTATGACCTCAAGCCTTCATGAAAGCCCAGAGCAGTGATTATAAATATTAAATTAGAAATCAAATTGTGATTGGTTCATTCACATTCTAAACAAACACATGCATCTGTGGGGGCTTCAGGCTTCTGTCCTGGTTCTGAAGTCCTAACCAATGAGTGCGCCAGCTAACCATTTTTCTGCGTAGAAACAAAAAAAGAAAATCCGATTGGATAAATCTGTTTTCATGGTTTTAGGACAGTAACCTTTCATTTCTGAAGCAAAATTGATTGAAAATGAGGCTAAACTTAGAAATAGAAGAGAAAAAATAAGAAATGAAAGAGATTAAATATAACATTTAAAATGCTGATAGAAGGTCCTGATAGTTCCCTACTGGTCCTAAATACTTGGGTGTTGTTAAGCCCATTGAGGCAAATGTGTGATTTGTGATATTGGGCAATGTAAATAAAATTTGATTTTACAGCAAAGTCATTAGTTCTGTGATAACTCACAAGTCTTGTCTGAATAGACTCCCCTGAACTTGGAGTCTCACTGAGTGAATGGGTAAATAGACAGGAAATCTGAGAGTCTCAAGTCCATATTGAGTTTTGAATACGTGAAGAAGTGTTTCTTCACTTTTGATGTGGAAGTTCACTGGTGTAAAGAGCTTTCAGTTTCTCAGTTTATTTGTGCAGAAAATTGACTCCTCTAACTAGTTGTAGTCCAAGTAACAAAACTGACGTGACTCTGACGGAGACACAGCAGTGTTGAAACGGTCCATTTGGTCCACACTGACACTATGTTGACAGGTCTGGCAGGTCTACGTGGTCAAGCTGGTGCTAAAGGAGTTGCAGGTCCACCGGGTCCCTGTGTGGATGCACCAGAGAAGGACGGCTTCCTGTTCACCAGACACAGTCAGAACCTCCTGGTCCCAAAATGCCCTGCAGGATCCAATGAAGTGTACAGTGGATACTCCCTGCTGTTCATCAATGGAAACAACCGAGCTCATGGACAAGACCTGGGTAACATGAAGCATAACTTTTACACTTCTACTCCACTAGTACTCAGAGGGTCATATAGAACTCTTTACTTTGGAGTTACTGACTTATTTACTCATTATGATAATTCATATAAAACATGATGAAAACTTATTTGTATCTTCAATTTTCAATTCTGTCTTCATTCAAAATAAGGTTAAAAAGTCCTTTACATAAATTAAAACAATTTAATACCCCAAGTAAATAAAATGTAGCAAATGAAATTACACAGGATAAAAACATAATAAATAAAATAATAGCAATAAAAAGAACAAATAAAACCCATAACACAGAGGGGACAAACAAACATTAAACTGCCCAACAGTCAACAACTGGTCCATCCCAACCAGCTTCTTCATTTATTATGTATTTGTTTGTACAGTAAAAATAAAAAAAATGCAGGTACTACAAAAAATATGATATGTACACAAAGACCCAACATATATAGAAACACACTTTCTAGTGTTTAAATAACAAGATTATCACAACCACTAGAAGAGCGCACAAAAATGCATGACTTAGAGCAGCAATCAGAGGCAGGGTCTTCAATGGTAACCGGGTCAGTACACAGGAGGTCAGTCAAACAAGGCAAACAAATCAGGGTTTGGGCGGGGTTGACAATCACAGGAGCAGGAAACACGATAGTAGGAAGCAGAAAGCTGGAACGAGAGGAGAGGCTAGACACACACCAAAATAAAACAGGATATGAAAAACAAATATGACAAAAACAGAAAGCAACCTAGATTTGGACAAGACATGACAAAGATAGGGATTGAGTGGATGATTCAGTATTAAGAGGAAGAGAAAGCTGATCATCATCATGTTAAAGATGGACTATCAGACAGTGCAGGAAGGCATGGCTGATTCGTGAGGTGTGAACATTTCTAATAATTATAAGAGATCTCATTGTCTTTTTCATTAACAATCAAAAACATGCAAATCAAAAAAATAATTGAATTTGAAAATAATCAACATGACCTTTGGGCATAAAATTTGATATTAAGTTATTCAGCTTTTTTTTATTTTAAACCATACTGTGTATTTATCCAGACATAAAGTTATAATCTGTAACTTTTCAACATTAAAAATGTATAAAAACAATAAGACCTATGTTCTGTATCTGTAATGATTCAATCAATTCTCAAACCAGAGACACCTCTGATTTTAAACATGGTAACATTTCATTGGTCACCTATCAATGACATCATGCCCTCTATGATCATACTGTATGTCAGTGTTGTGTTTGTCTGACAGAAGCTCAACATTGACTTTTATCTTCCTCGAGTGTCTGTCCTCCGTACAGTATCGGTCAAACTCTGACTTTAAATGTGAAACTGCCTTATTCAGTGCTTTTAACAGTTAGAATCATCAGGTCTGTTTGATTTCCTGAACCACTGGCACTGAAGGAATCCAAACCAGGAGGAGCTTACGGTAATGGTGGTGAAGACATCAACTCCCATGATGCCACACTATTTAATGACGTTACCCAATGCTGTCTTTGTCATTGTTTTGATTGAGAGACCCCTAGAGACAGAATTACAGACTGTGACCATGAAAAAAGTAAAAGATAAAAGTATTGATGGTATTGTGCCAGAGACATTTGGAAAATTATTGATGAAATTGAAAAAGAGCAGTGGTCTAATAATAGAACCTTGTAGGACTCCACATGGTTCTGTAGCTGTGTCAACTTTACTACTTAGACAATATATCAATAATAATCCAGTTACATATACTGTATATATATTGTATATATACATATACTGATGTAATATTCTGCATAGTGAGAACTTCTGATATTTACCTATATTTTCAAGGTAATACCTGTGTACTGAATGCAATACTTTTACTTGCAATGGAGTGTTAAGTATACAGCCTGAATATCTGGTAATGCTTTATATTATGAGTCCCATAATTTCCAGCTAATTCCGTGCAAATTTTCCTCAATATTTCCCAAACTTCTCCCAAACGTTTTCAGCTGTAAATTACTGGGATCCAAAAAAGGGACATGCAATTTGGTGCTAATTATAAGAGAAATGGAGAAAGTGTTGCTATTTTTTATCATATTATATTCCAGTTTTTTAGAAACACAGTAAAACAGTTTCCTAGAAGAGTATTGTTGTGGCGAGAAGTGATGGATCGAAAAAGGAATCAGACAGTCAAGACACAGGTGTCAAAGCGGGGAGTCTCTTTATTCACAGCGGCCTACTCGCAGCCATAGACGGAGACAACAACAACCAAACACAGAACAAGACATGTTCTTTTATACCTCAGATGGCTATGTGTGTGTATGTGCATCCTGTTTTCCAATCATTTTGGCTTCGTTATACTACTCTTGCCTAACTTATTACCCAACTATGTTTTCCTGGCGCACAACCAGGTCACTGTGCTCCTCCTGGCGGAACACAGTGGTGCCCTCCCAGGTCACTGCTCTTACTGGCAGTATGCCTTGATGTTATGTTTATTCCTAGTTTCCCAATCTCTTATTTTCCAGATGTTTTCCCACACAATCAAAGTGTCTTGGCCCTCTTTGTTGGCCACCAAACCATATCTTTTGCTATTGTTATATTTGTTATTCTCCTACACTGATTCTTGTACTCCTGTTGGCGTCCAACCGAGTGATATCAGGTCATACATCCTTGGGCCTTATAATTCTCCTACACTATCAATTGATTATCAGATAGAAACTGTTCTACAATGAGTCACTTACCAGGTCCAGTCTGTGGAAATGGTCAGGCAGGGACTCAAGGCAGGACTCAGACGCAGAGAATAAGAAAACAATGGGCTTTATGAAATCACCTGTGACCTCAGACAGAGTGAAAAAATAAATGGCTATGAAAAGACTAGTCACTAAATTCTGAAGTCTGAGAAAACAAAATCACTCCAGGAGGAGGGGAAAAAGCTCTAATCAAAAAAAAAAAAAGTAAACACAAAACATTCCATAAGGAGGAAAAACCTGACTTAATAATAAAAATAAACCAAAATAATCAACTCACGCCACCAAGCAGAGGATGTAGGATAATCAATAATAAATTACACGAAAGAAAAATCACTCATAACGAGGAAAAACAAAGGGCTATGAACATTAGCTACCAGACGGTCCAGGCTGTTCAGGGTGACGGGCAAAGTCATCAATGAGGCTATGGTCCACGATGAACCGTGACGGAATCCACTGTCTCTCCTCCGGGCCGTACCCCTGCCAGTCCACCAGGTACTGTTTGCCCCACCCCCTGTTGCGAACAGCCAGCAGCCGTTTAACCTTGTAGACAGGACCCCCGTCTATCACCTCAGGAGGAAGAGGGGCGGAACCAAGGGACTCTCCTTGGCCGGCTTGACCTGACTGACATGGAAGGTGGGGTGGACACGGAGGGAGCGAGGCAGGCGGAGACGGACAGCTGCAGGACCGATGACCTTGGTAATGGGGAAGGGACCCACAAACCGCGGAGCCAGTTTCTTGGAGGGGACTTGGAGGTGAAGATTCTTGGCAGAGAGCCACACCCTTTGACCCGGCTGGTAGGCAGGTGCGGGCCGCCTCTTGCAGTCTGCCGCTTTCTTGGTCCGGTCCCCTTGGCAGATAAGCACCTGCCGTGCAGCAGCCCAGATGCGTCGGCAATGGTGGATCGTGGCGTGGGCGGACGGGACCGTGACTTCGGGCTCCTGGGCAGCAAACACAGGAGGTTCATAACCATAAACACACTTGAAGGGCGAAAAACCTGTGGCAGAGGTGGGCAGGGAGTTGTGGGCGTACTCGACCCAGACCAGGTGTTTGCTCCATGTCGAGGGGTTCTGGGACACTAGGCAACGGAGACCGGTTTCCAGCTGCTGGTTAAGGCGTTCGGTCTGGCCGTTGGCCTCCGGGTGGTAGCCCGAGGTCAGACTGGCCTTAGCTCCGATGAGCCGGCAAAACTCCCTCCAGAAGCGTGACACGAACTGGGGCCCCCGGTCCAAGATGTCCTTGGGAAAACCGTGAATCTTAAACACATGGTCAATCATAATTTCAGCCGTTTCCTTGGCTGAAGGCAGTTTTGGCAGGGCAATAAATCTGACCATTTTCGAGAATCTATCCACCACAGTGAGGACTGTGGTGTTACCTTGAGAGACCGGGAGCCCTGTGACGAAGTCCATGGATATGTCAGCCCATGGTCTGGAGGGGATGGGCAGTGGTTGCAGAAGCCCCATACGTGACCCGGAGGACATCTTGTTCCTCGCACAGACCGAACATGCCTCGACGTACTCCCGCACCTCCAATTCCATGGACGGCCACCAGAACCTCCGAGAGATGGCGAACATCGTCCGCCGAACTCCCGGATGACAGGAAAGCAGCAAGGAGTGGGCCCAATGAATCACCTGTGGGCGCAGATCGACAGGGACAAACAATTGATTCTCGGGGCACCCACTAGGTGGCGGAGCCTCAACAATAGCTTGCTTAACCTCATTTTCTATCTGCCAAGTCACCGCTCTAACCACACAGTTCAGTGGGAGGATAGTCTCTGGTTCTTTGGCTACAGGCTCAGGGTCGTAGAGACGTGACAGGGCGTCGGGCTTGACGTTCCGGGGCCCCGGCCTGTAAGAAACAGAAAAGGAGAAGCGGTTAAAGAACAGCGCCCACCTGGCCTGGCGAGAATTGAGTCTCTTGGCTTTGCGTATGTATTCCAGGTTCTTGTGATCCGTTTAGATGATTAACGGGTGCTCAGCTCCCTCCAACCAGTGTCTCCACTCCTCCAGAGCCACCTTAACCGCCAACAACTCCCGGTTGCCGACATCACAGTTCTGCTCCGCCCTGGACAGTTGCCGCGACAGGAAGGCGCAGGGATGCATCTTCCCATCCTGCTCTGACCGCTGCGAGAGGACGGCCCCGATCCCCTCGTTGGACGCATCCACCTCTACCACGAATTGCCGCCGGGGGTCCGGCATGGTGAGGATCGGCGCCGTGGTGAAGCTGCTATTGCGCTGAAGCCTCTGATGAACCGCCTGTAAAAGTTAGCAAAACCAAGGATTTGCCGAACTTTCTTGCAGCTATCAGGTGTGGGCCATTTGACCACAGCGCTAACTTTAGCCGGATCCATCTGCACCCTTCCAGGGGCTACGATGAAGCCCAGGAAGGAGATGCTATCGGTGTGAAACTCGCTCTTTTCGGCTTTGACATAAAGTCTATGGTCCAATAGTCTTTGTAGTACTGCTGCTACGCGTTTTCTATGAGTGTCTAGGTCAGGTGACTAGATGAGAATGTCGTCAAGGTAAACATACACAAAGTGGTCAAGGAAGTCCCTTAGCACATCATTAATAATGGCCTGGAAGACAGCAGGAGCAATAGTGAGCCTGAACGGCATAACTAGATATTCATAATGTCCGCTAGGGGTGTTGAACCCCGTTTTCAATTCGTCCCCCTCCCTGATTCTGACCAGATGGTATGCATTACGGAGATCTAATTTTTTAAATATCTTGGCCTGTTGGAGTTGATCAAACACAGATGACATGAGGGGCAAAGGGTAGCGGTTCTTGATTGTTATGTCATTTAGGGGGCTGTAGTCAATGCATGGTCTTAGAGACCCATCCTTCTTAGTGACAAAGAAAAATCCGGCTCCAGCGGCCAATGAAGAGGGGCGAATAAGCCCCGCCTTCAGTGAGGTTTCAATGTATTCAGTCATGGCCGCTCTCTCCGGCCCGGAAACCAAGCATAGGCGGCCCTTAGGGATGGTGGAACCAGGTATCAGGTCTATGGCACAGTTATATGGTCTATGTGGTGGCAGTGACATGGCTTTGGATTTGCTAAAAACCTCCCGGAGGTGGTGTTAGCAGGAGGGCAGGGACTTCAGGTCAGTCTCTATGTCTGTGGCAACATGGAGAGAAAAATGGTTAATAGCGGATATGTTATTTCCCTGGTTTGGGTCGCACTCTAGACGCTCAGCACAGTCTTCCCCCCATCCTGATACCTTTCCAGTCCTCCAGTTAATGTGAAGGTTGTGTTTGCACAGCCAGGGGAGGCCAAGAATCAGTGTCTGTGATGGTGATTGAAAAAGGTGAAAGTTCATACGTTCATTGTGACCGTGTGTGTGCAGTTCCAGAGTCTCGTGGTGTGAGTTCCTTTCCGTTGAGTGCTCGGGCTTTGATGGGCCTGGCCAGTGGCTCCGAATTGCCGAATTGAGCCCTAATTCAGCAGCCAGGCCCCAGTCCATCAGGTTCTCATCAACCCTGAGTCTATAAGTGCCCTAAGGTTGGTGGTGGTGTGGTGAGTTACCTTGACGGACGTGAGGATGCGCGGAGCGCGACCAGGAGTCGAGTACGGACTCACCAGATCGGGTCTTTTGGCAGGACAGGCGGCAACAAGGTGATTGGACTCCCCGCAGTAAAAGCATCAGCCCTCCTGCTGACGTCGCCGCCGCTCCCCCGGCGTCAGCCGTGTCCTCCCGACTTGCATGGGTTCGGTCTCTCCTGCCGTGGGTAAGAGAGGAGGTCGATCGGGAGTCGAGCCTCGGGCTTCCTGCCCGTCCAGAGCCAGCGGATGCTGGTACCTCTCCGACGATGGTCGGCCTCCCCGATGCTGATGGAGTTCATGAATCCGCTTATCTGTCCGGATGGCTAGGGCGATGAGGGAGTCAAGGTCCAAGGGCACCAGTACCTCCCGTATGGGAGCAGACAGTCCTTTCAGGAACACATCATAAAGAGCTGTGGTGTTCCATCCGCTCTCCGCCGCCAGGGTGCGGAAGCGGATGGCGTAGTCACATACCGAGCCATTGCCCTGCATCAGCCCGCTCAACTCTCTAACCTTTTCCCTGTCCGTTGACACCGGATCAAGAAGTCCTCTGGAGAGCAGCTTGAAATTCGGGAAGTGAGCGGCAAAGTGGGGAGTCACGCTCCCACTCTGCTGTGGCCCATGCTCTCTCTCTCCCGGTCAGGTAGGACACCATGAATGCAATCTTGGACCGGTCTGTGATAAATGCATGGGGGGAATGTTCAAAATGAATGGAACAGTCTAGGAAGAAAGCCTTACAAAGTCCTGGCTCCCCGGAGAAGCGCTCCGGGGGTGCCAGCCTGATCCCTGTTCCGGCGATGGGTTCAGCCTGAACAGGAGCAACTGCTGTGACTGGAGGCTCCGGCACAATGGGTGGGTTGTGAGTCTGCTGCAGGTGTCCGAGCAGATCCTGTACTTGGGACGAAAGTTGACCCAACTGCGGGACCATCGCCACCTGAAACTCCTCCTGGCGGGAGAGTCGGGCCTCCTGTGCGCGCAGTGCGACCGTCAGCTGGCCAGTCTCTGCTGAGTCCATACTGGCCACAGTGTACTGTCAGGCAGGGACTCAAGGCAGGACTCAGACGCAGAGAATAATAATGGGCTTTATTGAAATCACCGGTGACCTCAGACAGAGTGAAAAATAAATGGCTATGAAAAGACTAGTCACTAGTGATGCGCGGGTCCACCCGTAACCCGCGGATATCCGCGGGTTTACCCGCGGGTCGGGCGGATTCGGGTAGTAGCTTTTTAAAATATTGCGGGTGCGGGCGGGGCGGGTCAAAAAGAGAAAACACATTTCTCACTTCTAAATCCTAAATCAACCCATTAAAGGCTATTGACATGACCACTGTCACAAATGCAGGGCTGTCTTGCACCCACAAGCTCTCTGGGACTTCCGATGAAAACATGGCTAACTTAATCAGAGAAAAGTTAAAAAAGGGTGATGAAAAGGTTGTGCAGAAAGTGGGCCAAAAAAAGCAAGGTGCTGGAAATATTCGGACAAGTCTTGTCCGATGACACCCCTACAGAATACGTTATGGGCCTTGAGTGTGAGCTGCTGTACAAATACGACGGGCATAAAACAGGTACATCAAACCTACTTCGGCATTAATGCCGTGGGTCGGCTCCACAACCTAATAAGCCTTCCACACAAGCTCATTCAGAACAACCTTTAATGCCAGTATTCATGAAAAGCAATGTGTCACTCGCAGCAAAATCTAAACTTGTGGATGACTTTGTAGCGTTCTGCTGCTCGGACCTACGTCCATTTGATGTTGTCTCTGGAAAGGGGTTTACTCGTGTGGCACAAGGGCCTATAAATATCGGTGCACGTTTAGGATCAGTGGACATAAACTCCGTCCTCCCTCACAGACAAACAATTTGCGACAGGGCCAAAGCTCACTGGCGTTTTTTGTTTTTTTTCCTCGGGCCGGGTCGGGTTCTGGTCATTATCAGCGCATATTTTTGCGGGTCGGTTTGGATCTCCTGACGGGTCGGGTTGGGGCGGGTCTTAAAAAAAGGCGACCCGCGCATCACTACTAGTCACTAAATTCTGAAGTCTGAGAAAAAAAAAAATCACTCCAGGAGGAGGGGAAAAAGCTCTAATCAAAAAAAACAAAAGGTAAACACAAAACGCTCCATAAGGAGGAAAAACCTGACTTAATAATAAAAATAAACCAAAATAATCAACTCACGCCACCAAGCGGAGGATCTAGGATAATCAATAATAAATTACACGAAATAAAAATCACTCATAATGAGGAAAAACAAAGGGCTATGAACATTAGCTAAGGCAAGAAATTACAAACAAAAAAAATAGATGTGTATAAGAGACAGGCTCGGACCTACGTCCATTTGATGTTGTCTCTGGAAAGGGGTTTACTCGTGTGGCACAAGGGCCTATAAATATCGGTGCACGTTTAGGATCAGTGGACATAAACTCCGTCCTCCCTCACAGACAAACAATTTGCGACAGGGCCAAAGCTCACTGGCGTTTTTTGTTTTTTTTCCTCGGGCCGGGTCGGGTTCTGGTCATTATCAGCGCATATTTTTGCGGGTCGGGCGGGGCGGTTTGGATCTCCTGATAATAATCAACTCACGCCACCAAGCGGAGGATCTAGGATAATCAATAATAAATTACACGAAATAAAAATCACTCATAATGAGGAAAAACAAAGGGCTATGAACATTAGCTAAGGCAAGAAATTACAAACAAAAAATCACTCTTCACGAGGAACAATCGGCTTACTTGGAATAACAGAAGGGCTATGGGCATGGACAAAGTCTCGGGTGCAGGTCGATGACGAAGACACTCTGGCACAAGACAAGGGGAACACAGACTATTTAAACACATGGAGAGAAATAGGGCACAGGTGGAAACACTTAGGGCAAACAGACTGAGACACATGAGGAAAGGCAAGTGACCTGAAACGAGAGGAGAGTTACTTTTCAAAATAAAACAGGAAATGACAGGACAAAACAAAACCAGGACAAGACAACCTCACCATGGTGTGACAGAAATGAGATAGAAATATGTTTGTAAGTGTAACTTCTGAGTGGGTGAAGCTTTACAACACAGAGTGAGTTTTATTTGTTAATCATCTTCAGTTTGAAAAACAAAACTTCCATTTCCACTGCTGAAAACAACTGAAAACTACAGGTCAACATGCAGTTCGACCAACACACAGTGTAAATGTCATTTAAATTAACATTTATGATCTATAATGTACAAAAGCTCAATTTCATGAAGTATTTCAATTTCAATTTTATTTGTGTAGCACCAAATCATAATATCAAAGACTTTACAGGGTAAGGTAAGTACCTTATTATGGAGAGAAACCCATCAATTCCCAGAAAGAGCAGCACTTGGGGACAGGGGGGTGGAAAAACCATCTAACAGAACCAGGCTCGATCCCAACTGATCGAACCCAACTGCCTCGTTCAGTTGGATTTGAGAGGAGAAAGGGGATGGGAGAGGAGAGAGCGAATTCACATTAAAAAAAATTTAACAGTCTTTCTAAGAAACTATGAACACTTTCTCCATTTCCCTTATAATTACAACCAAATTGCGGCCTTTCAGCTTAATTTTACAGCAACTTTTTAGGAAATTATAAACAACAAATTAGCTGGCAAATACAGGACCTGTCACATAACAGGATACTGACGTTACTGATACTTCTTACACCATGAGACCAACACTGAGAGAAAGACAGATACAGACAGGTCATTACAAAGGAGAGCAGGAATAAATACATCTCTGATGGACTAATAAACACACTCTTCACCATGCTCAGACCTACTTTTATTATATTTACTTTATCATAGAAATGCAACGTTCATGTTGTGTCATTTAACTATAAACCAAACATCTGTGTGTCCTCTCTCTCTGTCCATAGGCACATTAGGCAGCTGTCTCCCTCTCTTTACCACCATGCCCTTCCTGTTCTGCAACACTGACAGCACCTGTCGCTACGCCTCCCGCAACGACTACTCCTATTGGCTGTCCACCAATGAAACGCTGCCAGGCAGCGTCCCATTCATCTCCGGGCAGTCACTGGAGAGTTACATCAGCCGGTACCTAAAACACACACACACAAACACACACTGTACTGTATGCGTGTTTCCTGTGTTGCAGGTGTACTGTATGTGTGTTTCCTGTGTTGCAGGTGTACTGTATGTGTGTTTCCTGTGTTGCAGGTGTACTGTATGTGAGGCCAGAGCCAATGTGATCGCCATCCACAGTCAGACCAGTTCCATTCCTGACTGTCCTTCTCAGTGGGATCGTCTCTGGTTTGGATACTCCTTTGTGATGGTGAGCTTATCTTGTTGGGTCGGGTTGAGTCAGGGGGTCATTTCTAAAGCCCCCCTCATCCTTCAAACTGATATGTACAGTGCGAGTTCAGTGTTGCCAGACGACTTTGTCCAGTGAATCAAAACTGTTGCCAGAGACTAAAGCTTCAACACCAAAAGAGCTCTTGTTAACTTTTAGAAAAACCCTTTAAAGAGACATCATCTGTGTTAACCCTGATCACATGTGTGTTTGTAGTCCATTAAACCCACAACGAAGTTGGTTTCATCACTTGGTTAACACAGTGGTCGCCATCCTTTTCCAATTCAATTGATCATGTATAAATACAAGATCTGTTGTGAGTTTGTGGTAGTGTAGTGTGAGTTTCTGCTTTGTCCTTTGACCCTTGCTGTTGTTGCTTTTGGTGTCTAGGAAACAGGAGTGGGGGCAGAGGGGTCAGGTCAGCCTCTGGCCTCACCTGGATCCTGTCTAGAACACTTCAGGAAGATTCCCTTCATTGAGTGTCACGGCAGAGGAACCTGCAACTACTACACCGACTCCTACAGCTACTGGCTGGCTGCTCTCAACCCCAGTGACATGTTCAGGTACAATACACCTTTAATGACACGTTCAGGTACAATACACCTTTAACAGGTATGCAATATTTTATTTACATGTTTAAGTGTGGAACTTGTTCAGGTAGATAACTGTGTCATCAGTGTGCTCAGGTATGAACACACACACCTTTAAGCCTCTATTATTTACACACTGCACCTTAATCATAATGTTCCGTTATGCAAAACCTTTAAAACTGTTCAGCTAAGTAACACCTTCAGGAACACAACAGTGCCATCTACACTTTCAGGCACAAAACATCTTTATCACTGTCTTCGGGTATATTATACCTGTAACAGCAAATCTTCAGATACAAGCACTTTTGTTCGTATTTGTTTCATTTGAGTTAGAGCCATGACTCAGCTCTGCAGACACTGGGTCAGTATTTAACTGAGAGAAGATCTGTGGTTGTAATGTAGTTGAAGTTTCTGTGGTTTTGTTCCTGTTTTATCTTTGGTTTTTCCAGAATCATGTTCAAGTTCAGGTTTATTTGTCAATACAAGTATAACCAAAGAGATGAAGTTTTTCTTCAGGGAGTAAAGTAATACAAAAAACAAAAGAAAAATGATCAAAATTAAAGAAAATGTGAGCCTCAGGTTCTGAGACTGATGTGGAGCAAGACATAAACCAACTGCAGTCCTCTAAGACACCTACTGGGGACAGTGTCCACTGATCAACCAGCAGCTGAACCAAGAACCAAAGACACATTTAGATTCATTCACCTTATGTCTGAGTCTTGTTTTATGAAACTCTTACTTCACTTCAATTTGTGCAGTGTCTCTCTCTCCTGTAATAACGTGTGTGTATGTCTCTCGTCCCACAGTAAACCGAAGCCTCAGACTGACAACGGAGATTTTCCAGGCAGTCTGATCAGCCGCTGTCAAGTCTGCATGAAGAGGCTGTGAACAGCATCAGAGCTGCTACTGATACTACTGATACTACCACTGTAAATACTGCTGCTAACACTACTGACATTAATACTACTGACAACAGTGCTACTCTGCCCTGTGTACTCACACCGGCACGGAGTCAACGTGTTGGCCACAGGACAACTTTAAGTGTTGAAGAACGGACCAATCAAAGAATAGATGTCTTCGCCTTCTGCTGTTTTATATTTGTTCATCATTGTTTAATTTGCCAACAAAACAACCCAGAATCAGAAACTGAATGAATTTCGTGTTTAATGCAATCAGATTGCAACGTCAGCACACAACAAGCCTAAGTCAGGTTCTTTTGTTGTGTTATCTACTTGTAGCAGTTTGGTACCATATGAAACCAGCTCCTGTAAAATGAATGGACCGTATTAGTGTTAACATTGGACTTTATTTGGGTATAATTTGCACTGATTTTCACCAAGTGGGAGACAGAAATTCACCAACTCAGAAAGCTGCAGCCAAGTTTTTACCACTCGGCTGCTCGTAACTACAGTTTAAACGATATCACATCAGCGTGGTATGAGCTCCGTAGTTGGATGTTTGTTGGTTAAGTGCACCTTGGGAGTCATACTTGACTTCTCTCTTTCAGTTTTTATGTCCACGAGCTTCTTGTACCTTTGACTTTTTATAAAAGAAGCAGCTATTTTCTGACTTTTTGTTCTGAGTTTAATGTCCAACACAACCTGAATATGAGACCTGAAGTCATGATGTCTGATTCCTCATTGGAAATGTCCAGGAAAGCCGAGTGTACTTAATTGTTTTTATCACAAATGAAAACAAAGAAACAAAACAACAGAAATAAAACTGAAAAAAATAATAGAATTAATATATTAGCAAAGATAAAATATCCATTTCAGATTCAAGCAAAGTTCTGATCAACAGTTTAACTCTTAATCTGTGATCAATAGTTCATTAGTTAACCCAGTGTTGTTTTGTGTCCAGACACCTCAGAGTGTGTTGCACTCAGTCATTGCTGGTGTGAGTACACAGCTGCTACTATTACTACTATTACTACTACTGCAAATACTTGTATAACTCTCACTACTGCTGTTACTGATGGACAAAGATTGTTTCGGTCAGTGACTCTGCCTTAATGTCAAACACACTTCTACTTTAAATTTCTTGCACTGAGAACAACAAAACTAACAAACTACCAGCAGTAAAATTTACTGTCAAAGGAAAAGCACTTATGCTGAACATTTGTTCCTTTCACACAAAAACTATGGAAATGTTAATAAATGAGTGTTTAGATACTGGGAGGTCAGATTGAACTGCAGAACATGTCTGAATGTAAATCTTTATACTTCATAGTACATGATAACTCCAGCTGACACATCAGTGTACTGTAGTAACAAGCACAGATACTTCACTACAGCACCTGAGTAAATATAACAGCTTACTTACTACCATAATGTAGTAATACTATTAGCACTACCAGTAGCAGTAGTATTAATAGTAGTAGTTGTCCTGCTTCTACTACCATTCCTCTTGCAGGAGTAATAAGACTGGGATCACCCCTACTAATGAGTGTAGTGTAGTACTATGTGTACTACCACTGTGATCATAGCTACCACTACTACTACTACTGCTGCTGCTACTACTGCTACTACTACTACTATTGCTACAGTACAGTAGTATTTTGTGTATAATACTTTATACATACCCTGAGTTTTTATATAAATCAAAATCTGACAATGTACAAGTACTACTACTGGTACTACTACTACTACTGCCACTATTATACTGTAAGTAATGTTATTGCTAATACTACAGTAAGTGCTACTTCTACAACTACTATCATTATCTACTAATAGTTCTAACCTCGTAGTACTACTGCTACTTCTTCTGCTTCTGCTGCTTCTACTATTGTAAGCACTGGTACTACTAAGTACTACTGCTACTACTACTACTTAAGTACTTTTACTATTAATACACTGGTAAGTGCTCCCTCTGTTTATACTACTGCTACCGTGACCAGTATCTACTAATAGTTACAGCCTCTACTACCGCTCTGAACTACTGTCACCACTGTTAGTACCACTAGTACAACTACTATTACTGGAGCTACAGTACCTCCTTTTGCCAGGAGAGGACAGAGGTGGAACACAGAGAAGAAGACTGTAACCAATCAGCAGCCTGCTCAGCTGCACTTCCTCGACGACCACTTGGTGGAGCTCCAAGGAAACTTTAAGTGAATAAGAAAAACCCAGAAATACATGATTAAGACTTTGTTCTTTTCTGCACAGCAACAGAATCTGAAGCTCTCTGATTGGATGGTTCTCATAGCAATGCATGCTTGGACTTGTTGTCTTCTGTCATAAAGTGACCTTTGGCTGATTGATTCTTTATCAAACAATAATCTAATAGAGATTATAGATGTACGAAGTGTTTACAGAGTCTGATCACATGTTCAAATCAAATTAAAGGTTTAGACGCTTGTTGTTTTCAGATGTACATACTCTTGTGCTGTTATTGTTGCATTTTCTGAAATAGTAATGATAACCTTTATCTGTTTGTGAAAATGATTCTTGTTGAGTTTAATAAAATGTGTTTTACAGAAGTTAGATCGGTTTCTGTTGAGTCCTCCTCAAAAAGTTCATTAAAGGACCAGTGTGGAGGATTTATTACATTCATAATTATGTTTTCATTAGTGTATAATCAACTTAGAATGACCCTTTCACCTGTCCACCTGGAGCAAGCAGGTGTAGGCATGGCACAGGGCCTGAGCCACATTACTCAATCAGGGAGTAAGAGTAAGAGCTTCAGACCTAGTTTTTGTGAAAACCAGGTTCAACTAAATATGAATCATAGGAGAGGAGTTTTAATTAGATTTTTAGTTTTAAACATGAGAGGAACTTTAAACAGGATTAGCCACTGCCATCTTCTTCCGTCTAACTGTGTTTCAGTTACAAAATTTGCATCAGTGTTGTGCAGGTTCACACTTCACAGTCAGCTTCAAGTTCAGGTCACACAGATTTCTCCTTTTTCTAAATGAGCTTTAATGAGCTCCATCCCCAGCCCCAAGTGACTGCCACATTAGTGTTTCCTACAGATTCACAGACAGACTTTCAAAAGCCAAGAAAAAAAACAATTTGAGTAAATATTTTACAATTTAAACAATGGTTCAAGCTCCACCTCTGGTTTCGTTACAGTTGCTAACTGAAAGATGTGTTGTGATTCTACTTTGCATAGTTCTTTTTCTGATGTTTTTTACTGGTTTGCAAACAGCAAGGCCAACATCTTCTGATGTGCGAGCATCATGAGCGTCAACATCAGAAGTGGCAGCTATACTCGTGAGTATTTTGCGTGATCACCAAACCATCAAACGTTTTGTTGCAAATAGTCAATCAGGTCGCAAAAAACGTGTTGAGAAAAAAAGACGCAAATTAACTGCTCAAGATCTGAGAAGAATCAATCGTGAAGCCGCCAGGAACCCATTATCCTCCAATGCTGTCATATTCCAGGACTGCAACCTGCCTGGAGTGTCCAGAAGTACAAGGTGTTCAGTGCTCAGAGACATGGCCAAGATAAGGACGGCTGAAATCCGACCACCATTAAGCAAGACACATAAGTTGAAACGTCAAGACTGGGCCAAGGAATATCTGAAGACAGATTTTTCAAAGGTTTTATGGACTGATGAGATGAGAGCGACTCTTGATGGACCAGATGGACGGGGCCCGTGGCTGGATCAGTAACAGCACAGAGCTCCACTTCCAATCAGACGCCAGCAAGGTGGAGGTGGGGTACTGGTATGGGCTGGTATTATTAAGGATGAGCTAGTTGGACCTTTTCGGGTTGAAGATGGACCTAAAATCAACTCCCAAACCTACTGCCAGTTTTTAGAAGACACTTTCTGCAAGCAGTGGTACAGGAAAAGGTCTGCGTCTTGGCCATGATTTATATGCAGGACAATGCTCCATCGCATGCATCCAAATACTCCACTGCGTGGCCACCCAGCAAAGGCCTTAAAGATGAAAGCATAATGACAAGGCTCCCTTCCTCCCCTGACCTAAACCCTATTGAGAACTTGTGGGCCCTTCTTAAACGGGAGATTTACAGTGAGGAAAGACGATGCATTTCTCTGAACAGCGTCTGGAGGCTGTGGCTGCTGCTGCACAAAAAATTGATCGTCAACAGATCAAGAAACTGACAGACTCCATGGAGGGAAGGCTTATGACTGTTATTGAAAAGAAGGGTGGCTATATTGCTCACTGAATTCTTTTTTGGAAATGTCAGAAATGTTTATTTGTAAATTTGGAGTTGTTTGTTTGTTATTCTCACTTTAACAGATGAAAATAAACAAGTGAGATGGGAAAATTTTTGTTTTTCATTTAGTTGCATAATAATTCTGCAGACTAATAGCTGCCCAATAATTGTGCACAAATGGATATTCCCCAAAGAAAGCCAAAAACTCGCTTTTACTGTCTTAAATATTCAGATTTGAAGTTTATTAACATTTTGGATTGACAGATAGATAGATAGATAGATAGATAGATAGATAGATAGATAGATAGATAGATAGACAGATAGATAGATAGATATACGCTTTATTTATCCCCTTGGGATGTATGTATCAGTGGCGATTGCTCTAAGACTGCAAGGGAAGCTCAGCTTCCCCTAAAATGTCAACAAAATAAGTGGTCAAATATGTGTTGTTGTGTGAACATTTCATTGACTAAATATGCGCTAGAACACGTTCATCTTTTGTTCAGAATCAGCTACTTATCACAGGTAACCGACACGACTTCTTCTCATTCATCCCCGCAGCGCCACAGAGCTTTACACAGTGTAGACGCAGAGCGTCTCCTGACTTCAATGGGGAAGCAGAGAGTGGGTTGTTCCACTGCAGCGAAACTAGACGGTCATTGGATAAATGCTGGGCTTTGTCCGGCCCATCGGACGCTCAGCGTCTCTGGGGGTCAATGGGGCAGTGGGCTGGCCCGGACGCTCGGCTTCTGCATGATGATTGGATGATCTGTCTGAGGCTGAGTCCCTTTTTGATTGACATCTCATCATTTTCAAGTTTTTCATTCCGTTGTTCGGAGTTGATCTGGAGACGTTACTGATCCTCAGCGACTTTGTCTTTGTTAAAAACGACTAGCTTTGTGTTGGCGACTCTCTTCTGTCACTCTGCGAATTTACATTTAAATAAACGGACACATTTTATGATGTAGGCCGAAAATGAGCTTCCCCTCATTATAAGACCAGCAGCCGCCACTGATATATGTGTATATATATATATATGTGTGTGTGTATACAGACACACCCACACACACACACAAACACATACATATATGTGTTTTATATACTAATGTATAGATAGATAGATAGATAGATAGATAGATAGATAGATAGATAGATAGATAGATACTTTATTTATCCCCTTGGGCTATATATACACATTAGTAAATAAAACACTAAAAGAGTATATATAGAATAATGTTTGTAGTTAATGTTCCTCAATGGGAGAAACCACAATACAATCATAATATTTTTACTTGTGAAATGAAAGTTAAAGATCCATCTTCTCTTCACAGGTAAACTAAACTCTAAAGTTAATGAACCTCATCAGTCAGGGTGTCATTTGTCTTTGATCGTGATTGTTAATTACATTTAATTTCATTTTCCAGTCATTTTCATGTTGTGACTTCACTCAGTGACTCAGTGTGCAAAGAAAAACTGTACTCATCACAGGGGGGAAAGTGATGTCATCACTTTCCCATCACGCCCTTGAGTGTGTGTGTGTGTGTGTTCATACCAGCAGCTCCTTAGTGACGGCTGCCTGCTGTTAATGTGTTACCATGGCAACCGGCTAATGTGTTGTTTATTAGCATCCGGAGAAGACAAAGATGACGATGAGGATGAAGTTGTGTCAGTTTTATCTCCACAGCTCAGAATCACAGATTAATCAACTGAACTCACAGACTGGAAATCAATAACACTGATTATTACTAATATCAAAATATTTTCATTGTCCCCTCCAGGAGAAACTTCACTGTCAACAATTTAACATGTTTATACAGACAGAGTAACAATTACCACTGTCCAAGCAACAAAACACAGCTGATCTGCTCTGTGACACATGCAGAGCAGCAGTGAGACATAAATAAAACACAATAATCATAATAAAATGTTAAACATGCAGTTACAAGTTAGTAAAAAGATACAACCCCATTTCATGAAATATCAATAAATACATCAAACGTACCAAACAGCAGGTCTGAGCGCAAGGACAGGACATGGGATCTGTCATCTGTCCATAGTGTTAGCTGCTGTTTCAGATCAGCTGTATGTAAAACAAACAGAATGAAGTTTGCTTTCAGTCCAGAGGACATCACACTGCTCAGTTTGTAGATTGATGCACTTGCAGTTTTAACTTGTGGTTGTTTTTAACATGAGGCTTTGTGCTGTTGGATGTTGTTGTCAGCTGTGGACCAGCCACTGTTAGAGATCCTGGTGCATTTAACTCTTTCTAATATTTGTTGGTTTGTTTTACTGTGCGTAGGTGAGTTGTCTGTGTGTGCTTTTTGTTTGAGCTGAAAAATGTATTTTCATGAATTATAACTGTAACATGAGTCTGTCCTCCCCATGAAAAATGACACTGTCTGTCAAAGTACCAATTATACAGTGACAATCAGGGGTGTCAACTTTTTCTCCAGGGCAAAAGTGGTGCAGTCCTCACAGTATTTCACTTGTTTAACTGTAGCTGTCAAAGAAATGTAGTGGAGTGGAAGTACTTTATACAGAAAGTAGCATAAAATAAAGATACTCAAGTAAAGTACAAGTACCTCATAATTGTACTTAAGCACAGCACTAGGAGTAAATGTATTTAATTACTTTCCAACACACATGGATTTTGTTATGTTCAATGACCCCTCCTGAATTCCTGATTGAAAACAAAGGGGTTGTCTATTATAGAATATTGATGTCAAACCGTATCTCTACAACAGCTAATCCTCCATTGTCTCACTGCTCATGACTGAGCCCCAGTGTTTGCTAACATTAGATCATATATGACATTTGATATTGTTCATGAAATGACTGGCGTCATCAGCTAGCTAACTTTAGTTTGCTAAACTTTAAATTAAGGCTAAAGTTAGAAACTACCTAAAATTAGCGTTCATCCATAGATATTTGGGATATACAGGAGCAAAAATCACTTCTCCTCAGAGACAACGTACCTAAAACAGTAAATTATTACTCTATTATGAATTATTTGGTTTAATGCTTATATTTTTATATGTGTGAAGTCTCAGTGTAACGTCTATGGGCTGAGCAGTTCTCATGGGCTCTATCTTTGAGTCTGAGCCCAGTTAGTTCATATGTCCATGGTCCACTAATTAAATCAACATGTGGATGTTATATTTATCTGACAGTGCTCTCTAGTGGTGGTCTGGATTAGTGCAGTGTAGTGTAAGACTCTTGCAGCTGATCTGAGATGAGTTAAGCTCCATTTGCTGTCATGTAGACTGTATGAAAATACTTTCATTATCATAAAAAAACCTGTGACATTTAAATCAGCCTGTCCCCAGTCCTCAGACTCAGGTCAACAGGTTAACTTCACAGTCTTCAGTGGGAGGTCAGAGGTCACAGAGGCAGTGTTTGCAAAGCTCTGGTGCTGTGGCCAGATAATTAGTTCAGTTTCTCTGATAAATATTCTAACATCCTCCTTCTTAGCTTTTCCTGTAGCTTTCAGCTGTATCCCATGGCCCTCTTCAACTATCACGTGACCTAGGACATTATGATCTTTTACTTCAGTAAATGTAGTAACAACAGAAACAGCACAGCAGGGAGAACACATTCTGCACAGAGCTGCTGGTCATGAACTACAGGAGACCTTTAATGTGTTTGTGCTGTTTATGTTTGTTGTATAGTAATAATTGTGTAAGTGTCCAGCTACAGAAAAGTAATTTGGTTTGGTCGTGTGGTTTACTCCACACCCAGTGTGACAGTTATTAATTTATTAGCACAGCACCTTTCAACTATTAGTGTTTTACATGACATAAAAAAAGGCAAGAAGAGACTAAGACTAAGATTATACAACAGTTAGTTCCGACCAAGTAATTTTAGAGGCATTCCTGACATAGAGTACAACAGCACTGGGACTTTTAACTACATGTATCATTCCGCTTTACAGGTGTTCTATTAACAATTAATTAGCGTTACATTAACGGTTGTTATCTGTCTTAGATTGTAACAAACTTTGCAAAGATGAAAATATTTCCAGAAAATAACATTTGAATTAAATGATTTATGGTCATCAGGGGTTGAAGGAAGAAGCCTGGATACTTCAGCGCATAACTCAGGTAAAGTGTAGACAAAGTAGCAAGCTAGTGTGCACTGTGTAGGTCAGAAAAATGTTTATGTGTTGCTTAGCAACAGTCCAGTACCAGTCCAGTTGTGGGACTAAGCTGTGTCCCAATTCAGGGGCCGCATCCTTCAGAGAATGCATTTGAAGACCAATTACGTCACAGCGGCACAACTAAGCTGTCCCATTTCAAAGGCTCCTTCATATGAGGCTGATATATGTGTCGCCCTTTTCCCGGCAACGAATGCTCCAACAGGTGGATCCTTCATAGCCCATCCTTCCCCAGGATTCATTGTGTGCTGGTAATGAAAAAAATAGCAGCAAACAACACCGACAGAGAGCCAGAGAAATACACTTTTAAACGTGAGTATCGGTTTCACCTCAGTTGAACAGCTAACGGTACAACTGTTAAAAAACAAAGGGCCTTAAATGAACTGGGTTTTATTGCTGCCTAAGCTGTTTTTGTTGGTGGTGTGAGCCATGAGGCAAAACTTACTGAAACATTCCGTTTCATTTTACGGAGCAAGGAGCAGACTGCTCGTTTCATTAAACTCAGGGGGGAGAATGATGGCCTCCCTATCGAAGGTGCTGTACTTCCGTTCACTGGGGCGTAATGATGGCTGAAGATAGCAAGTGGCTGCCAGGCTCCATTCACCCACTGCTCGTGCACTGCACTGACAGCATAGTCCAGAACGTCTGTGTTTTTGGAGATTGGAACCATGAGCGATGGGTGCGCCAGCATTGTTGCAGTCGCCAGAGCAGCCTTAGTGTTCACAAATGCCTTGTCCTTCTTCTTGGACCAGTCCACCATGTGTTTGGGGGCCCTTCCCTTAAGGGCCTCAAAGAGGGGTCACATGGGGACAGCCTGGGGAATAAAGCAGTCAAAGTTTACCATGCTGAGGAACTCCTGTAGGGACTTGACTGAGGGTGGGCGTGGAAAGCTTGAAATGGCATCCAACATCACTGGGAGGGAAACCGCCCCCATCTTTGGTGACTCTGTGTCCAAGAAAGTCAATGATGGTCAGCCCAAACTGGCACTTGGCTGGATTGATGATAAGCCCATGCTGACTAAGCCCTTCAAAAAAAGTCTGGAGATTGGATAGGTCTTCTGCTTTGGAGGAGCTGGCGACAAGGATTTCATTGAGATTGACGACGTTGAAAAGTCATGTCTCGCTGCACCAAGTCCATGAGGAGCTGGAACGTCTTTGTAGCGTTAAGACCATTAGGACCAAACTGTATGCGCAGGAACTCCACTGGGTAGCGGTCCGGCGTAGTGATGTCATTCAGTTGGCGGCAATCACCCCATGGGCGCCACCCTCCACCAGGTTTTGGGGCAGTGTGAAGAGGCAAAGCCCATGAACTGTCAGAACGGCAAATGATCCCAAGGCGCTCCATGTTCTCAAACTCTGCCTTGCCGATGGCGAGCTTGCCTGGGTTGAGGAGCCGAGCCCAAGCATAAACTGGTTGCCTTGTGGTGGCGATGTGGTGCTCTACATGCTTGGCAGAGGATGAAGAAAATATGGCCAGTGTGAGTATCAACAACTTTTGGCCAATGGAAAATCAAAGAAGTTGAGTAGCGTTGAGTAGAGTTGAGCTGCTACCATGCATTATAAAAGGGGTAATGGTGGTCCTGGTGGATCCCTTGATGAACCTTTCAATAGTGTCTGCTGCAAAAAAAACTAACAAAAAAAACAAAAACAAAAACACCAGGCACTGTGGCTTAGTTGGTTAAAGCACCTGTCTTGTAAACAGGAGAGCCTGGGTTCAAATCCCAGCAGTGCCTGATTAGCACAGAATTTCCTTGACCTGTTATTTGTCTTGCATATAAACAACTGGAAGTCAGCAAAACAAGATCTACAAGGGTCTTAAGTTGTTCTTAAAGGTAAATTTTAGAGGCATATGAAATCAGTGTGAAGACGTGACTGGACAGTGAAATCGTCACTGGTCTGTGCTTCTATAAACAGGTGCTGTGGCTTAGTTGGTTAAAGCGCCTGTCTAGTAAACAGGAGATCCTGGGTTCAAATCCCAGCAGTGCCTAATTATCAGTGAACTTCCTACACACATTCTCTCTAAACAAAAGAGGAAAAACCAACATAGAGTCTCTTAGTGAGATGTTTTTCCACCACATGCTGCCAGAACATCATCTCAGCTCCTTGTCATTGCTTCTCCAGGTCTCTGAACTCTAATGGAGTGATGAACACCATTTGTCCTAAAGATATTCCCTCATTTGGTGTTTTGATGACAGTGGTGGAGAGCGCCGTCTAACACTTTGCTCCAAAATCTCCCATAGGTGTTCAACTGGGTTGAGATGTGGTGACTGTGAAGCCCATAGCACCTGATTCACATCATTTTCATAATCATGAAACCATCAGTGACAGTACTCAGTGAGAAGCTGGAGAAAATCGTCATGCTAGACAGCTTGATGGAGTCCGCTCCACTGAGTGCACACACATATGGAAAAAGAAAGTGACAGCATTAATCAAGTGGACATCCATCAATGGTCCATAAGCACAAACGAAGCACATGTGGCTCATTTTAAGACTCAACTAGAAAATTCCAGGGAAATTTTGAGTGCCACGGGGGCTACTGCCGGGATGAGTACATGATTTATTTCCAGTGTTCAAAAGTCACCCTGGTCATATTCTGGTTTTGAGAAATGTCTTGATATAAAAGACTCTGATATAAAACAATGTCACATCCCTCCATCAT